>NC_142420.1:1917000-2263000 GCF_059516105.1 Syngnathus floridae
CGAGTTCCGGGTGGTGGGTTCCATCCTGAAAGAGCGCTTCCACATCGCCACCCTCATCAAGGCCCACAACCGCAACACCGGCCAGCTGGATCACTCGCACCACAACAACTACAACCATCACAGCAACCACCATCATCACCACCATCATCATCACCATCACCATCACGCGCACCGCAGGAGGCCCGGTATCAACGACCTGGTTTACTTTGAAAAGTCCCCCGATTTCTGCGAACGGGACCTAAGTTCGGACTCGGCGGGAACTCAGGGTCGCATCTGCAACAAGACCAGTCCGGGCATGGACAACTGCGAGAGTTTGTGCTGCGGGCGAGGCCACAACATCTTGCAGCAGACGCGTAGCGAACGCTGCAACTGTAAGTTTCACTGGTGCTGCTACGTGGTGTGCGAAGAGTGCCGGATCACCGAGTGGGTCAGCGTGTGCAAATGAGGACGCAACGGGGGGGGGCGGCGGGGCACCCAAAAGAAAACAATGGGGAGAGGAAAAAAAAAAAAAACTTTCAAAGACCCCGATTGGTTATGAGAAAGAGGCCAAGACTGTCTTTTACGCACCCTCGAGCGGAAATGCGTGAGGAGTGGCGGGAGCTTCCGTCGGAAGAACAAAATCGATTTGCGAGTGCGCACACGCACGACCTGCCCGACGCGGACGTGTTTTTGCATCAGGTATTGAAAAGCAATAAATGCAAAAAAAAAAAAAATGCACCACACGAGAGATAAAAATAACACCACGAAAGGTTTGCTTCACAGCCACTACTATTTACAAGAATCATACGTCATATTTCAGAATTTGTTGGAGCACAAAGACGTCGGGTGTCAGTGTCGCTATCGTTTTGGTGTCTTCACGGATTAGTTTGATCATTCTAGCAAGAAACGAAACTATCGTGCTCAGAAAAAGAGACCAAAGCAGAATGTACGACTTGTAGAGCAGGATTGGAAAGAGGAGTTTTAATAATACAAGATGACAGGCTGCAATTTCAAGGCCCTGTAACGTGACAAGAAGAAGAGTGCTAATAGCCAGGAAATCATTTGAATGATTCAAGAAAAATACCAAATATCGAAAGTGAGGTTCCCCTCACTCCATTTCAAGTCTTTCTCACATTCCCGTGCGTGCACTCACAGCGCACAACGAGGCACTCTAAAGTGGAAGCACTTATCCGAATGTCAATTTGTTCTTGGCTTTTTATTTGGATTCAATTCCATGTCGGTCTGGTTGTCGTGCGTGCACTCACAACCAACTCTGAAAAAAACAAAATGGCGGAAAACAGTTTAGCGCTCATTGTCAGTCTTCAAGCGTGTTTGCAAGAAAATGTCCGAATTCCCTCGACAAGGTCTTTAAGACAGTTGCGGGCCAGATCTGATAATCTGATTGCCGCTGCTATCAGAGCCAAACAACTGGAACCCGCATTTCCTGCTCTTTTAATTGAGGATGGCGAAATCAAAGCGGGGCTAATTAGCCGCAGCGCTAGTCACGCTTTGCCGTTTTGTCAGGCCACGTTAGATCCGGGAAAATTGTTTCCAGCATTACCAAAAGCGACGTTGTAAATAAAGGCTCATCACCGCATCGACACGTTAAAAATAGCCTTTTGTCTTAGTAGCGACGCTCGTAAGCGCACCTGTGGATATTTCGTGTTTCCCAGTCACGCTTTGTGCCCGTGTCGAATACAAATCAGGAATCTTTCTTACTTGCGTTGGCTTTTGCACAAGCACGGCTCGATCCGAGAGGACTCTGGGAGAACTATTTGTGTTGTCCGAAATGTACAGTTTGTGTGTGTTACCTAAGTTATTAAGTTAATATTTGTAAAACAATAAAGATTGTCCTGGTAAAAAAAAAAAAAAAAACGAGGATGGAATGACGCCAAAAGGATGCAAGAGATTTCATGGTCACATTCACAAATATCCCGTTCACGTCACAAAAAGTGCTTTTGACACGTTCACTTGTGTTTGGTAGCTTTCACTTTACGCATTCTATTCCGATCCGGCCGTTATCCATCTCACTGTTTTTTTCCTACTGTGACCCAAAAAGCGTCCACAAAACTTCCTTCCTATGTATGCTATGTAAAGTTTTGTCCATGAAGTATTTAAGATAGAAATATTTTTATTTTCCTACTTTTTTCATTTGAGTGTGTACATAGAAATATGAAATGGTTTCTTTTTGACACAGGTTCATCCTTGCTTGTTTCCCTCCTGCTCCGGGAACGTACTTTTGTGTATCGACGTAGTGCCTCTCTGACTTAATAAATGTCAAATCTGCTGTCAACAAAGCTCACTTCAATTCTTTCTTCGCCGCTCATTTACTTTTGAAAGTCAAAAAAATCAATTCCAATGCACTTTTTTTTCGAGTTAGGGCCCAGCTAGCATGACGACGTGGTCAACTGGCTTGTACTAGTTGCTGCTTGCGTGCAGAGAGGAATCCTGTTGAGCCTCCCTGACTCATTTATATCTCCCGCGCGCCTCCAGGGAAGCCACGAAGTCACCGAATCAAGTGTAACAATTCTCCAGATACGCTTTCAAAGCAAACAGCTAAAAAGTGTTCAAGTCAGGCGATTCTATTCTTATCCAAAAATGGTGTGTGTGGAGAGTCAGCTTTCCCCTTTTGCCGCTTTTTGCCATCTGTACATCGAGTGTAGCATGCGTCGTGCATCTTTCAGTGCCATCAAAGTTTGATCACGCGCTCCTCATCTCATCTTGTTGAATAGTTGATGTGAGTGCCAAGGTGTGCGTGATTGTTTGTAAAACAAGCCGTCTTTCCTTTGACAATGATTTGGAACAGGACCCGATTCTTGGATGCCACTTTATTTGAGCAGAGAAACTCGACTTGAGTTAAAATAACAATATGACGGTGAATGAGATTTCGTAATCCCTTGGCATGAAGTCGTGGAAAAAGAAAAAGTTTTCTTTCTTTACTTTACCGGAAATATGTGATTGACGTATTTATGGAGATATTTCCCCAAAATAACTTTGCGTGCCGTCAAACAGGTTGTCAGCAAGTGGATTCTTAAATTGCAAGCTCGCGTGCAACTCGTCTCCAAGCGCTTTCCATTTTCCACAGCTTGTCCACCGTAGAGTTTTTCAAGGTGGCGAGTCGTGTATTTGAAACATTGTCGCGGCTTGTCGAAACTCGCCGCTGAGACTTGTGTCTAAAGATAGTCGGCGTGCGCCGTTGACTAATTCATCGGTGTTGTCGAGTCGCTTCATTAAATTTGGAAGAGCGCGAACACGCCACGCAGGTCCGCATGATCTCAGCGGGCCGCTCTCGTAGCGCTTTCAGCTTCTTTACAAATACTTGATCTGCGCTAACGCTACAGTTTGATCTGCGTTACTAATTCATGGGCTCTCCCGCCTGGGAAGGATCGAAAAGGAAACGGGGATCGTTTTCTTTTTTTCTGCAACTTCTCTTATTCATTATTGAGCGAGGGAGGCCAACAAGAACATGCTTTTAACACCATTTGCAACATGTTCTGCTTGACCCAAGACGACATTTGCTCCACCGGATCCGAGTTCTACTTTTACGAAGCCTAGCGGAGGGATAGGGGGGGGCGGCGATGTCGAGAAAATGCTTTTGTAAAATATTGATCGATGTAGGTCAAAGTTATAAATGGAAGAGGGCTAAGAAATCCCTGGCTGGCCGGCTGCACGCTGTCCAAGAAGTTTTGCTTGTCCACGGATCGTAAAGGACGTGACGAATTTGGGCATTGGAACTGCTTTTTCTAAATACATTAAAGTCTCATAAACGAGTTGGAACATCACACTGTCACGCACTCCAGAAATAAAGTTTTGGGGGGATGCGTTGTAAAATGTCACTCACTTTAGAACGAATAAAGTTTTGGGGGGGGGGAGATTGAAAAATGTCATTTAATTTAGAATGAATAAAGTTTTGGGGGGGGATTGAAAACTGTCACTTAATTTAGAATTTATAAAGTTTTGGGGATGTTGAAAAATGTCACTCAATTTAGCACTAATAAAGTTTTGGGGGGGAGATTGAAAAATGTCATTTAATTTAGAATGAATAAAGTTTTGGGGGGGGATTGAAAACTGTGACTTAATTTAGAACTAATAAAGTTTGGAGGGGAATTGGTCAATTCAAGCACAAAATCCTTCGAATTGCCACAAATGAGGCCGACATTGAGTTTTGTGACGCTTTGCAAATCGCATTTGAGGCCCGATTCAGGCGCAGTTGGTGGGAACTATTTTTTCTCGTGCGTAACACACAACGCCGTTCAATCGGTTATTCCATCTCCGGCTGGCTCATTGACATCACGGCAGCTCATCACATGATGTTTGTGGAAACACAATAAGAAGTTGTGCCAACACAACGAAGTTTGTGAAACACCTCGGGGCTAACCAACCGCAAGCCAGAATGTCAGACTATTATGTCGAGGTGATGGGAGGTGAACGTCGCCACTGGAGGTGTTGAAATTGAAATATGGCCACAAAGAAATGAACAACAAGAAGTTTCTTGAGTTCAGCTCGGTGTAATAATTACCAGCGGCCATGATTTGCCGCATTTCCACAAAGTATCGACAACTATTCGGTGTCGCCGATA
This sequence comes from Syngnathus floridae, assembly GCF_059516105.1. Classification (NCBI taxonomy): domain Eukaryota; kingdom Metazoa; phylum Chordata; class Actinopteri; order Syngnathiformes; family Syngnathidae; genus Syngnathus; species Syngnathus floridae. The sequence continues at coordinate 1,921,559 of NC_142420.1, forward strand.
CCGGCTTGAATTTTACTTGGGATCGAATGGGATTGAGAATCGTTTCATCAAACTCCATTTGACCTTGTCCATTAAAGCAATGTTCGGATTATGACACTACTCCCAAAAAATGTATCCCAAGGCGTACTGTACGTACATGCATGCAAATTTCTTTGGTATGTGATGCGATCTACACCCACGCACGCACTCACACATATTTCCCTAAGCAACAATCGTGAGGCTGCCCTCATTTTCCTCGCCCTCTGTCAGCAGAATCACAGAGTCATGAAACAGTATTTGTCAGCTGATGATTTGACAGTTCATTAAATTTCCATCATGGGATCATAAATTCGATGGGGCGGGCGTGATTTGTACTGTTATCTTTCTTTTAGCGGTTTTCCGGAGTCACCCAAACGCCTCCACCGACACTGTCATTATGATAATTACGGCCATTATTGTTTTGTACGATTACAAGTTTTTCTTCTTTGTCAGTCTCGACCGATGGAAGCAAAAGGCCGCACACGTTGCTCATGTTGTCACTTGTTTTATATTTTACTTGCTCTTGGGGGAGTTGTTGCACGAGGATACGGCCTGGACTTTTTATGATTTGGACCAGTCCATTAACTTGGCTTGACCAGAGAATAGGAATTGTTCCAAATAAGTGCAACGTTAAAGAATTATGACGTCAGTCCCACCTATGTTGCCCACCGGAGAGATGTCGTACGTGTGTTCCTTCGCAGCTGCGATGACTAAATGAAGCGCAACATGGAGACATGACGGAATTTGATTTTCGGCACAAAGCGTTTGAAATGAACGATTTTGAGATGATTTTTGCTGACAGGAGCAAAGGCGCGACGAAGCATCTTGGGTGTGCGAACGAGCGAGTCGATTAGCTCTAATTTAATCAGTAGCAAGTTCTTTGAGCAGAAGCGGAGGGAGACGTTGTGCAGATATGCCTCCGGGCCATTTTGGCTCGCTTACCCCCAGTTCATTGCTGACGCTGTCCCTGCACAGACCTGCCATCCCGAGCTTACGCTTCATTCCTTGCATACTTGCCTCCTTTCCTTTCCTCCTCTCCTGCGAAGCCGCGGGGCCTACAGCGGGGGCGGACGATTTTTTTTCCCGAAAGGGGCCACGGAAAGTATCGGAACGGTCGACGAAGGGCCACGCAGACATGCTAACGTCATGTTGAGTCATTTTGGAAGTCAAGTCCATTTTGAACGCACGGACTTTCCTTTTCTACTTTTATGTTTGCATCACGTCGGGTGTGCCTCTTCAGTCGAAAAGGAAAGTGATGATGATGTCGTGCGACCAGGTCGTCGGGTTCCATCGACCGTCTGCATTTCTGTGCGAGGGAGGTCAATAACATCATCGTCCCTGCATTTAATTGATGTCCAATGACAAAAATGCTTTCATTCATTCTAATAATGACTCATTGTCAATAAATTAGATTTTATATGTTTTTTTTTTTCTGAAATGACACACAAACAGTAGCATTTGGTACCGCCAACCGAAAACACAAACGCGATGACAGGCAGCTCCCGCACGATGCGTTTTACGCAAAGATTTGTAAAGTCACTCGGCATCAACATCTTGCCGACATGGTCTCACTTTAATGTGGTTTGAGCGCATCCGAGAGCAACTTGGCTTCCTTTAACCGCACAGTGATTTTACTAAATAAATCACAAGTACGGCTTCTGAAAGACAAAGAATAAAAAGACAAAAGAAGTTGAATAGTCCCCCAAGGTGGGAAAGGTAATCTGTTTGAACAAATGCCAACGAGCGTAATTACCCCCATAAGGATCATTTCCAAGTCTGACTTTCACAGTTTTCTTGATGGACAGTAATTACAGTTTGTGCGCTTGAGTGGAAAAGTGACGAGTAATCATACCTTGTCACCCGTGCTGCCGAAAAGTGCCTTGAAATAAAAATAACATATGTTAATGGCTCCAAAATGACTCTCCGGCTCTGCTGTGAAATGACGGCGATGAGATGGCATCATAGCAGTCATTCCTAAGCGTGACGCCTTCCAAGAAAAACCTTGTTCCGGCCTGAGGCCGATATTTTGGACGGATGGATTGTGTGAATGTTGTCTGATCAAACTTTGTGTTCTTCTGCAACTTGGCAGGTGTATTGAAATGTTTGACATCAAGGGCCCAGAGTGGTCCATCTCCCCTCTCCATCCATCCATCCGTCCATCTGTTGATTCCTCCATCCATCCATCTAACCGCTCGCTTGGGCCATCCAGCGCAGCGCAAGCCTCTAATCTACGCGCCGGTGCAGCTGCCGCTTTGCGGCTCCCAGGCAGCAGGGCACTTATTATTGTGCACACACACACACGCACACAAGTGAACACACATTGGGGGGGGAAAAGTCCTCTCATGTGGTCGGCCAGCTGCCAGTAGCGTGCCTTCCCCTCACCAGTGTGACCCAAACACTGCCGAGGCTCCCGGTGCTGCTCCTTCGCTTTGGGGACTTTCCAGCCGAGGCGTGAGAAAGAGCCCGGCCGGGCCGAGCCCAGCGAGGTAGCGACAATGGCGGACGTACGGTGGGGAAAGCAAAGAGCGAAAAGGGGAACGTGACAGAGCTGGATGTCCAAAATGCTTTTAAATCAGTGCGAACATTGCACCAAATTGATTTTGGATCAAAGTTCTTGAACTCCAAAATGAGCCCCCTGACTGAGGAACCCGACTATTCGTAAATGATATTGAAGAGAAAATGGTAACGTGTTACATGATAAATTTATAAACATGGCAGTCAGGTGAGGCACAATATTCTAAGCCTCATCTTCTGGTTTTTTTTCCCCTAACTATTTGAATTTATTTTCTTTCTACTTGAGGCATTGTATTCTAAAGTAACTTTTGGCTAATCTCCCCATCTCTGGGAAATTTTATAATTATCTAAAAAAATATTTATTTTTTTAAATTTCGGTAAGTGCATAAATAATCAAATTTTTACAGCTTCATCTCACCTTATGTTTTACTCGACTTGTCACTGTTTATGTCGCACTTGTCCACCGTGCTCGGACGGACGGACGAGAAATTAAATTCAGGATTGCAAATGTGCGACGACGGGAGGCCAGCAGGCACATCTGCCGCTGAGGTCAGAAATCTCTTCCCATCGCCGTAACGCGAGGATGATGGATGCGGCACCCGCAGAGGTTTGCCTTGCGGTTCCCACCTCTAGAACTAAAATCCAGACTAAGTCCCTCTGATGTCTCTCTGGCAGCATCGGGTCGTTAGCCCAGCAATATTTGCCTTTGCCGGGAATCGTTTGTGGCACGGGCAAGAAAAATTGGAGTAAAAAAACGTCAATTAATTCTCTGCATGGGGGAGGAGAGCTAAAAATGACAGTCGAAAAGGTTCAATTGGAGTGAAAGGCATGGAATAATAAAAAAATAAAGATTACCTAAAGGTAATGTCAGTCCACACCTATTTAAAAAAAAATTGTGCTGGACTGAGCCAACTCAACAGAACTCGACGCGTCTGTCATTTCTCAGCAAAAGTTCAACGTGTGCCAGCGTGCTTTCTATTTTCTGGCCCTTCAAGATGCTCTTAATGTGCTCGGCGCATCAACTTTGATGAAGAAACGCCCGCCTGACGCTAAATGATAGGGTGAGGCCTACTGCCATCAAATCAATGTCGACTTTGAGGACTCCCGGCAAATTATTAGTTCAATGGCCAAGACCATCTTCGCAATTTATCCACTCAGATTTAAAAAAATAAACAAAAGTATAAAGATCTCGTCAACATATCCCATACGGAAAATTATTTTGAAACCGCCGGTGGAACGGAACCCAAAATTGCTTAACTTCTGATTCACTCGAGGTGTTAGGTATCACAATTTGTTATTTATAAGAGTTATTTATAATCTATTCCAGGTTGTTTTGTCTTTTTTTTAGTCTTTCTTGGAAACTCCCTACAGCTGTTGATGTTTGCAAAGCCTTTCACTCGATATCAAAGTTTACTGGAACAAGCGCCTGGACTTACGGTAAAAGTCTGCGGGGTGTTTGCGTTGAGTCATCCTTGTTGGGCTAAAGAGAGGGCAAAGGTCAAACGAGGGTCTATTTCCGGTCGTCGAAAGGGAAGATGACCGTTCCAGGTTCGGAGAAGTTCATTTGGACTGTTTAGCAGACATAATGACACAATTGTATCCAGATGGAAGGGGGGGGGGGGGGGGGGGTGGTTGACACACAGAGCTGCCAAATTGACCTAAAGATGTTGTTTGAGATCTTGATTCAATATTGCCCTTTTTGTCAAGGTAACAAATGGCTGCAACAATATCCGGGTGGCCAACGGGTTCTCAGCAACGTTCCTCAACGTTTCGTTTTAAGCAATCGGGGCTGAGAAATATCAAAAGGCCTATGTAGAAAAGTATATAAAATAATATTTAAAAAAAACAATAATAAATAATATTTTACGCCAATGAAAATATTCCTTAGTATTGAAAATATTTTTTTTATTTTATTTTGTATTTGTGTCCGTCACACGGTGGTTGCACGGTTACTCAGCTGGATGTTATTGGCCACATAACGCGCCAATTAACACCCTCTCACAATCATCAGGTCATTTATTGCTTAAATTACGGAGGGCTAAAGAATAGCAGCTCAGAGTTTAGGAGCGCTCAAGTAGGTTTGACCCCTTGTGAGGTCAAAGCGGGTCATCATCATTCTTTAGAAAATAACTCCAGGCTTTCAAATGGCTTGAACACCAACTGGATTTCGCCAAATTGTTTCAAAAGTGATTCATAAAGTTTGTTTAAAGGAATTATTATTGTTTTGGTGTTAACGCGAAAACGTAAAATTCTCAATCCAATATGGTCATTGAGTTCTCTCCCATTCTGCATCTGCAGACCTGATTTGAGAAGAGGAAGGACTTCAAGGATGTTATCTACCTTCAGAAATGAGAAAATATTCTCCAAACAGAACAATGTGCAGATATCATCGAGCTTGATGAAAACCAAACCAAGCTAACTGAGCTCAATGCAAAGTTCACACGGCTCCCAAAAGATATTTTGGGTCAAATGCATGTGACATTCTTTCTGCATTTTTTATTTTTTTTTAAACATTGCATATGTTGCGAAGATGAACCACAACCACGAGAACATCAACCAAGATCAAGCAACGAAATGTCGTCGTTAAAAAAGCATTACTGGGTTGATTGCATATGCTTATGGTCAGCCCAAGTATGCAGCTCTTTGCATGTGTGTGTGAGTGTGTGTGCGTGCGTGTGTGTATCGAGCCAAGCATATTTGAGTTTGTTCATCCCGTTTGCGTTTGCGTGTTAACGGGCGGGGTGGGAGACCCCAATGTGGTGGCCTTTGCCCATGTTGACGGAAGCACCGGGCTCCAGGCATCATCAACAATGTCTGGGAATTGCCAGCGCGCGCAAATCTGAGCTGCTATCATGATCATTCTGAACTCGGGATGTTATGGGAACTTTTGCTTCAGATACGAGAAGCGGCTGCTAGCTTAACCCAAAACGCTGCACCGCTATCACTAGCGTTCCTTGTGGGAACGGTGACTATTTGTTTCTTTGTGTACGTGGACACGCCAACTGAGGTCAGGAATTCTCGTACAATCGTAAAAACACGGATGGATTTGTTGTTAATGTCGCCAAATAGTAGACATGTCTGAGGGAGTTGGACTGATAGACGGTTAGCCCATGACGGCGTTATCCTATGCTATGCTAGCAGACTTTGATTACATGAAACGAGATGGTTAGGGTTAGTTTCTTAATTTTAACCTGAACCCTTGAGATGTGGAATATTTAACTAAATTTCTTTTGCATTTCAACTTAACTCCTTTTTTTTTTTTTTACGAGATGCTACGCAAGCGCAACAGTTTTACAGGCACTTCATGACTTAACTGGTCCTGGCTCAGGAAGAGTTCACACCCTGCATGTACTGTTTCCAAAATAACTTACTATCTGATATCGATTTCACAACACGCAGCTCTGTAAATTGTGGCGAGAGCACATGTCGCGGTTCTCCACGCAGTTCCGCGGCCGTCCCCCCCCGGCCATGCCTGCAGCGGCTCTCGCGGCGGTTCGCTCCGGAGCAGCTGCGCTCGGCGGCCGCCAAACTTCTGGCCGCTCGATTGTTCGGCTTCCAAAAGTCAACCAACCTCGGCAAATAGTGCGCAGCTTTTCCAGGGATCCCAGGCTACCGGGATCAAACATCGTCACTCGCAGACGGCCCCAGCAGGCAGGCAGGCAGGCGGGCTCAGCGGTCACCACAGCTCTGGCCTCGGGGCCAGAGGAAACACCCTCCCTGTGGCTTCCCTCTGCTGACAAATATTAAAGACCTGCCTTTTCCCCTTTAGTTGTTTCTCCTCACCATTTGCAAACCACTTTGTACTGATCCTAATGAAAAGAAAAGTCTTCCGGCTCAAATGGTTTTGCATTGTCGCCACCCGTCTTCTGGTCTTTGCCTCGCCACGCATCCGCCTGGCCTCCGTTTCCCTGGCAGGCTTACGGGATTAGTGGACGTGTCTTCAAAGGCGAGGCCGCATGCTTATTACAAACACGGGAAGGTGGGGGGGGGGGATAATTGCACCGAGGGCAAAGGACGAAGACCTCACAACCTAAAATCACAGGACACTCGGCCGACCGACGGATCACTTCATTGTTACCTTTAGCCAAAGCCTTTAGTTTTCTCCCGGCCATTACACGGCCCATAAAACACTTGTGCCTAGGCACTCCCACCTTTTCTTCTCTTTGCGGCAAAAACATACAAATTATATATTTCAGTTACGGAACACTTTGGTGAGGAAGTGTATAAACACATTTAAGGGGGGGGAAATGGCCTTTTGGTCAATAGTCTGTAATGAACATGAAGGAGAGGAGGCGACGGGTGACGTAAGGAGGCTCCTTCATGTTTTCTGCAATATAACTTAAGTACGATTTAGAGCAGATAAAATGGTCAATCATTTCGGAGGTCAAGTTAGGAGAGCTGACGATATAAAACAAAGTATTTCTTATTCTCGTTATTCGCTTTGCATTCGTTTACGTTTCTGTATGGTTGTAGGAAATACGATCGTATCCATTCGAGGGCTATTTTTCTTATTCAAAGATACAAGAATATTTGTTTGTGGATTTGTGACAATAAGCGGCAAAGTGTAAATACATTTGATGCATTTTCAAAAACGCGTCATGTAAACAAGCCGCAGTTAGATTGGAATGCAGACGGCTTACTGCGGTGGCAAGCGGTTAAGTAAAATTGCGCAACTCAAAAGGATGACATTGTACAAGTGTGTTATTAAAGAGTTATCCCATCACTTTAGAGTAATTGTGGTTTCTCAGGAGCGGCGCTTAATAAAAATTCTGACTTCACAGCAGTGTGGCAATCAAGCAGAACGTTTGGACAAGATTTGGGGAGTGTGGCGGGGGCAGTTTTGATGGTCATTGGGTCATCCCAAACTCTTTCTTCATTTATGGACCTTGCTTGTGCTACTGAGGCCGATGCAGTCCCATAGTTAACTTGTACATGACAAAATTTCCACTGTTTTTTTCTCACTAGGGTCAAAGGTGAGCTGGATTGAAAAAATAATTATTACTGAAAAAAATTACTTAACTTTTCTTTTTTTTTTTACTGAAATAATCAATCAAGAGAATAGTTGCTTCTAGAATCAAATATCAATAAATAATAAAATACATGGTTGAACATGCAGCAAAAAGTTTGTGGGGCTTTAAATGATCACAGTGAACTACGGTTAGCTGCCTAAACACACTGTACAAACTCATCCCGTAGTATTTACTTTTACTAGAAATGAGCTGAGGAAGAAGGAGAGAGAGAGTGAATGTGACAGAAAGAGAGAGAGAGACTGAAAGGGACACCGCAAAGTTTGAAAATTGAGCTCAAGTTCTCCTCTTGTGGGAGAACACATCTGGAGAGCAGGTGTTGAAGCCAGTCGGGCTTTCAAAAAAAAAGTGTAGGAAATTGCGCCCTCTGTTGGCGAGAGGTGCGCATCAATTTGGGAAATAACCTTTGGATTAGAATTCCGTCAAATCCATTCTTTTGACGAGGAATTTGGGGCTGAAAAAGAAAGCAAGAATGCACATCAGCGCGTTAACCCGCGCGCGACCTCACCGCTGGCCCGTGAGCGCGCGTGCTTCGACGGACGCTATCTGATGCCCTAAAAAGGCCATCCCTCTTACTCTTTTCATTGAACATCATCTCGGGGATTATCCTCCAATGGCGTCATTTAGCGCCAATTACTTCAATCTACTCTCGAATGTTTGGACTGCGTGATCACAAGAACCTGGACGATTGCTTTTCTTTGGTTGGTTAAGGTCGCCCATGCTGTTAAGGTCAAAGACTTAAAGAGGAACAAAATGTCAACCGTTCACATTACTAGTTTGTATCTAATCTCAAAAGATCAACTATAAAACGATGTTATATAAATATAGAGTATATATACATAAGCAAAATAATCAAAAAGCAACAGGTCTTTAAGTGTGCTAGCCTAATGCTAACACATAATGGGAAATGCCAAAGACAGGCTAACAAGTAGCATCCATCTGGCGGTGTGGGTAATTGTAGTACATAACCACACTAACGGGCATATATTCTTTATCATCTGTGAAGAATGAATCATAATGACAATTAGATCATTACTGTTTGTTGTCAAGTCGTCTGCAGCCACACAGCTTTTTAGAAGCTGCTGCTGCTGATGATGACGATGTTACCGTAAGTCCAGAGTGTTAGGAGCCAAGCCTCGCTCCGCCTGGCCATGCGGTTCATGTTGTTTTTGTCCGTGAGCGCTGGCCGGGGGAAGCGACTGTCTGCCTCCAGCAGCAAAACATTGGAGATTTCGTCGGAGGGTGCCACACAAACGCCATACATGTTTTCAAGTTTCTTTCATTTTGGCTCAAAAACGACACAAGGGACAAAGACTTCATGAGAAGAAAGTCACAAGAAAGAAGACAAAATGAAAATAAACAAGCCCAAAATTAGAAGGCAAACGCTTGAAATGTAGAAAACCTCGTGTGGCCTTTCAAGAGATTATTGGTGTTGCGTTACAAATGACAAAGAACGTCAAACACGCAAATACGCCAATCGGACTGAAGCTATCAATTTGCCGCCTTTGCTTACGTTTCAAGCTTATCTGATGTTGAGGCTTGACATTTTTTTCAAATCGATGATGTCATCGAATAGCTGGATGGATTTGCGGCTAGCCGTGGTAGGCTAACAGTACGGCCAGCATGATCATTAGCCTTGACGTGGGCCGATATTATCATGTCGGTGGTTCCTTTGCTCATTTAGACGACAAGATCAGAAACAATAACAACTGAAAGTCATGTTTGGGGTCACTGGAGGACAAATGTGACCCATGAAAGCCGAGGGTCATGGGAAGTTACAGCTCTTGTGTTGAGCCAACGGCAAGGGTTTTTGTGAAATAGCCTCGACCGCTCAGACCACAGCAAAGCGCGCCACTCGGGCACCGTGCCGGGTGTCCAGGCCCCGCCGTGCGTGCGTCCGTCCGTTTACGAGGCAAGAGAGAGAAGCAAAAGAACATCCATGCCTCATGTCCTGCAGTGATTTGATTATATTTGAAGATGGAACTCAACTCGCTTGACTTTGAAGTGTGGTAAGGCTTCAGTCTTATCATATTTCATTTTACTGCCTCCTAGTGGCCAAGAGGGATATCAGAGGGAGCAGCACAATGCCCGCGCATAAATTAACTTCAATTTCAATTGTATTTAATTTGGTTATGTTAAAAAACATTATTCTTGGTCAAAGGAAATAAATTCAAATAAATGACATCATATTGGGAAAGTTGACGGATATGAAACGTCAAAACACTCCAAATCAATTTCAGTTCAAGTATTTGTCCTTGGCTAGGCCCACCGCTGCTGCCCTGACGTCCTATTTGTTTGGTTAGCTCTCATTTAGGTGGCGAGAAAACATGTGGAAGTGCTCGGTCAAGCTGGGAAAGCGGCGCAATAGCAACTGCGAGCGATTGTGGCACCCAACCGCAAGTCGCACACATGGCGCAGAGACGCACACACATGACACGCATGCAAATGTTTGACTTGATACCGTGGAAACAGCCCGTGCTTGGTCGTGATCGTTTCTCGAGCTCTTTAATTGTGGCCCGATGGTTTTCAGATGTTCCCGCGCGACTGATCACTCGGGGGCCCCGCTCGGCCCAGTCATGTCCTCCCAAACCACATCAAGCTAGGGGGGGAACGATAGCGGCCGGCCTCCGCCGCGGGCTTCGAGTCCACCTCGGGGGTGGCGCTGCAAACACAACAGCCGCATGAGCAGCCGCTTGTTGTGGAAGACTCGAAATGAGATGTTTTCTATTGTGACGTCATGCTTAGCGTGGGCCGCCTTTCACACATTTGCTTTGGGTTGCAACGTGCTAGCTGTGTGCAGATGAGAACGAGCTTGGAAATTGATTTTTAAGTTCATTTGAGCTTGTTAAGTAATGCTTACATTATGATGACACATTTATTTATTTATTTATTTATTTATTTATTTATTTATTTATTTATTTATTTATTTATTTGGTGGATTTTCTATTTATTTTCTTTATGACATCTTGAATTTTTTGGGGGGAGGAATTTACATGTTTCCTTTTCTATTTTTGAGGATCCTTTTAACGCTTGACCAAACAGTAGCTTTTTCCGGAGCTGCGTTTTCCTTTTCCCTGCCATGTTCCAATTTGCACTGGGACTTGGGAAAGAGCTCCTAATCTCCCTAATGAAAAGTGTCCAGCACATATTCTCCGCACCTGTTGAAGCCCAGTGTGGGCGTAGCAAAGCCGCATTCCAGTAATAGAGTCTTTTGGTTGCTTTGATTTGTTTTCCTTGGCTGCCTTCTCGGGCGCTGGGTGAGCACTCTGCTGGGGCACATGCGAGCGTGCTGGGCTTGCTGTCATGTCTTCCGGCTTGGAGACACAAAGTGGGGGCAGGAGGGGGGGGGGGGCACCAGGCCCAAGGCAGACATTTGGAGATACAGGCCTGGCCAAAGCAAGTCTCATTTTATCACACTAATAATGGATAGAATTGAAACTATATTTGTCTGTAATACCAAATAATGGTTTTCAAGCAGGTTTTAAATATAGATGGAATTATTTTGGGAAAAATACAACCCTACAGAAGAAAAGATCCCATCATAAGACGAGAGCAAAACATGAAACATCTGCTGTGCATATTGCATGATCCTAGCGAGGAGCCGCTTAGCATTATGACTTGAATCTTTTCTCTCGGTAGCTCCTACGGCGCATCAAAGACTTGACGGTCCAGTTCCTGTGGAGCAGGAAACTCCCGACAGTGTAAACACGTTGCATCGCAGCCTGTGTGTGAACTTTGGAATTATCTACTGTGGCCTTTATGTTGGGGGAATTGAGATGATGACAGTAAGACACTAAAGAAGGTTTCAGTTGTGTTCCTTTTAGACCCAATTGGGGTATTATTTGCCCATTTTTTTCCAGAAATTGGCAGGCTCTATCAAATTCTCTTCTAGAAATAGGCAAAAATTCATTCATTCATCCCCAGACTCAATACTTTCAACTTCTGGGTTTAGAAAATTGAAGGTTTTAAAGAATAGTTTTAAAACTCAAGCTACTTCAATATTTTGTGCTGAGAGCTCACAGGCCAGTATTTACACTATGAATGGAAAGGCGTAAGCGCTTCAATATGAAGACAACACCGCCCTCTTGTGGTAGTTACAGGAAAGACTGTTCATTTATATATTATAAGATGAAAATTACAGACAGAAGATGGGGTATGAGACAAAATCAGAGCGGGAGCGCAGCGTTTTGAGGCATGAATTGGATTTAGATTAATAATTTAAATTGATACAAGCACATACTTGTATGTAAGACGATGCCGGCTTGAATGTGTCCATATGCCTTCGGGTGGCTGCAGATAAGCGCACCAAAGCTTTTCAACGCTTATCGCCACTTGTTCTAATTTTAACAATGAAGCTGGAACTGCCAGAATAGGGACCTTGATCTGTAAGGCAGTGGCGATGAATCGCCACCGAGAGGCAGACTTGCTGCATGGAAAGCAGAACGTGGAAGCTGCTACAAGGCCTCCAGCATGTTATGCGGAGCGGATATTTGCTCACCACAGCTAAAAAGATCTTCTTCCCATTTCTATTCAGCTCAGTCAGCAATGTGCGTGGATAATGCAGACATTATCATGTAGATGATAAGACTGGCTCGTCAGCATGTGCTGGAATGACTCCATGCATACGTTATTTTAATCGTGTTCGGGTTGAAAATGATTTTGTGTTTTACTTGTAGTACATCAATCGGGTTGTGCTGTGCTCTGTTGAATGAGCTTTTTTTTTTTTACATGGCTGGGCAATTACATTTGCGATCAATGATTACAATTTGGTTTTGTATGTCACTTTAGTTTTCTCAGTAAAATCCACAAAAACGTTTGTTTGTGTCGCCCTTTTTGCATAAATCTTCTTTGAAAACGCTCATAAAGTAGCAAACACTGACCTCTGCTGGCTGCAGTGAGACATTGCACCGTTACACCAACATGACTCTTATATTATTATATATTTTTCTACATTTGTTGTTTTATTCTGCCCAAAGCTTCCTGAATTGTTTGTTACAGTCTGCTACTTCCTCTCCAGCTTTTTTTTCCCCTCCATCTAGTTGTTTGAAAAGGCCACCTTGATGCTTCATCTCAGTGGCACATTGAGAATATGCATTACGCTCGGTCACATCCCACTGTCGTCTTTTGTCCGAGCGCGATGAAAGCATCGTCGGGTCTCTGTTCCCGGGTTTGGTGTATTTGTGTGTTTGATGTTGGAACATGTGCGGCCCAATCAAACGCGAGAGTGAAATGGGAAGCACGGCACGACTATGGGCCATCTTTTACTTTTGCCATTTTGTCTCTGTATGGTGTTTGATTGCGGCTAGTGTCCACTAAGATTGAATTGTTTGTGAATTGCACGTCAATCGGTTAATGAGCAGAGTTTTGAGTATTTGAGCTACTAATGATGTCAGATGATGTCACCAACTATGCAGCCTTGTTGTCATTGACTGGCCCAAACACGCTGCGCTTTGACAGAAAGCCCCTGAAAACCATTTCAGAGAGCTCGGTTCAACAATTCATTAAATTATCTCCTGAATCCAAATCAAACGCATTTGCATGAAGACCCAAAGCGCCGGGAGCTCGCTTCAACGTGATGAATCTCGCTTCAATGTCCAGCCTGTGGGAGGCGTTCAACCCGAGGCAGTTTGCCTCCAACGTCAAGAACAAAGTCAACAACCTTTCAGCCATGTCCAAAGTCAAGCAGATCCAATTCATATACGACCCGAAGCAGTTTTCGGCAAACGTCAAGTCAAAGGTGAAGAAAGTGACGCTGTTTTCCTACCTGTCTACAAACTTATCGATATCAAAATGGAGGACTACTTAAAGGACACAAACAAATGGACAAATCCCTGATCTGATTTTTTGGGACAGTTTGGGACCAAGATGTCAGAATGAAATAAAATGCAGCCTGACTTGGACTTTTGTGTGCCACTTTTGTGTGGATGGCTGGATTGTATAAACACATTATGATTCATTCATGATTGACATGTTGATATCACTACGCTTTACATGCAGTGTCTGTTTATCTGAATGGAAAGTCAGTGTGTGCCTACGTAACTTTGCAACGAGGGGCCTGTTCTTCCCGAGCTAATTGGATTGGCCCTGGAATTCCCTGACACACGAATGCACTCCTGTAATTAGCTCGTCAGATTAATGACGTACTACGACACGGAATGCTAATTGGAGAAAGCCATTCAAGAGTTTGACAGGATTATGTAAGAGACTTACTACTTGCGTATTTTGTCCCAACAATATGACAATTTAATTTGCAATGACGTGACTAGACAATGTTTACTCTAAAAAGACTGCAATTCGGTATTTTGATTTTACTGCCGCATCAAATAAGAATCAAATAATTCTCAAATTAGAACCATAAATGTCACCTCTCAATATAAACAGTAGCCTACTGAAACGCATTGGTAGTGCTTTAAGTGCAATATAAAGACTCCAAACGCGCCTTTAGTTTTTAGAATGTCAGCATCTCAACTGCAATTTGGTATTTTTCTTTACTACAGACAATTAATATATGTTTGTAAACACCATCACCTTTCATTATCCCATTATGGGAAAGAGAGATCCAAATAGTCAGGTAATGAGTCTCAGGGCAAAGATAGAACTGGAGCTAAAAGAGTGCAGGTCACGTCTATATAGGCCATCAATGGTGCTTGAAAGTCCACTGGGTGATTGGATCAACCTGCAGCTTTCTGATTGGCTGCCCGCCACGTCAATCAAGAGGCTGCGCCAGCCGCTTCGTGCAAACCCAGACTAATCGCATCGAATGCAGTCTTCCTCCAACGTTCTCAAGTGGACTAGACATCGCTTCGGAACCGACATCGAACATCTTCATGGATTCCATAACGTCGTCGTGACTCTTCCACGCGTTTGTGTTCCCCCCCACACACACCGCAGCACACCGCAGCAGAAGAATCATTTGCCAACCTCCGCGGCGCTCTCCTCCGCAGTCATGGGCACCGTGCTCTCCATCTCCCCCGCCACCAAGAAGGTGATCGACGGAGACGACAAGGGCGACAAGAGCCTCAAGCGGCCTTCCATGTTCGTGTCGCTGTCGTGGAAGAAGCTGGTGGCCAGCTCGGCTAAGAAGAGCGCCAAGAAAGTCACCCCAACCCCCAACCCCAACCCGCCGTGCGCTCAGGTGGCCCAGCGCAACAGCGACAACCTACGGAAAAGCCTTCAAAGCGAGGAACGCAAGCAGCGAGCCCCCATCCCGGTGCCGGTCCCGACGGTGCCTGCGCACAACAACAATAACGGCAGCAGCAAGCCGCCGCCACCGGCGCTGAAGCAAGACAGCAGCCCGGCTGTTGTGGTGTCCCCGCGGCGGATAGTGATCCAGGCTTCCACCGGGGAGCTGTTGCGCTGCTTGGGGGACTTCGTGTGCCGCCGTTGCTTCAAGCTGAAGGAGTTAAATAGCGGCGAGGTGATCCTGTGGTTCCGCAACATCGACCGGACTCTGCTGCTGCAAGGCTGGCAGGACCAAGGCTTCATCACGCCGGCTAACGTGGTGTTCGTCTACCTCCTGTGCGAGGACACCCTGGACGAGAGCGTGGCCAGCGCGGCCGAGCTGCAGGGCGCCTTCCAGACCTGCTTGTACCTAGCCTACTCCTACATGGGGAACGAGATCTCCTACCCGCTCAAGCCCTTCATGATCGAGGCCAACAAGGACGTGTTCTGGGAAACCTCGCTGAGCATCATCGAGCGGCTCAGCGGCAAAATGCTGCAGCTCAACGCGGACCCGCACTTTTTCACCGAGGTTTTTCAAGAGCTGAAAAGCCAGAGGGACTCCAGCGAGGCCAACCTGGACCGCTGACGCTCCAAGAGCAAATGACAGAAGGGCGGCTTTGAATGTAAAGGCCAATTCTAAAGGCTGGATATCGCTCAAGATAGCAATGCGGCATTAGTGTGTTTAGACAGCAGGAGAATCACCAACTCGCGCATGCCATCGATGGTGTTGTCCTGCCTTTGTTTTGTTACAAACCACATTTACATGGTAATTTTATTCATAATTAGCCTGCTTTCTAGCGCAGAGAGCGCTCGAGGAGCACAATAGATGATTGCGGTTAAGCGCACATGCAGGATGAGCTGTCCAGGGTGCTGACCTCCACCCACCACACATGCACAAGGGTGCCTTGAGATACGACGTCAATTCAAACCGCTGTGTGAATGTCGAGACGTTTACTGCCGCCAATGAAATCAGGCATATTTATGCTTGAATCGCAAAAAAAAAAAAAAAATCCACAAACTCGTAAGTCAAGGCAGTCGTATCTTAAGGCACCACTGTATTGAGATGAATGTATTTTGGTTGTTTTCCAAGAAAATACTTGGACGATCTCATACGTGCCAACTGTTGCATTGTCTTTTGCCTGCTACGATATTGTTTACATTGTTCATATGTGACATGATTTCATTTGTGGGCCAAGCGTATCAAAAAAAAAAACACACCGGAATGTTATTTTTCTGTAAATAATGAATGTGAGTCTCTGCTGTGTCATTTGCACATTTCTACATTATCAATTCGATTACGAAAGCGAGTTTACACGTAGACAACAAAGTGTAACTTTGCAACATTAGTTCTCAACACGGTTTGTATGATGTTGTGTTGTGACGCCATTGCTCGGAGCGGAAAGTCATGCTGCTATTTATTTATTTTATCTATTATTTATTTATTTTGCACAACGGTGAACAAAATTTGGACGTTTTGCACACAATTTATGGTCATCTACCAAAAATTTCTCCCAGGCGCCAGATTACTTGCCATTAATTTGCTACACTTGCAGCTATGAATGAAGGAGCGGAGAATTTTGTACAGTTTGTTTTCCAACCAGACCGGAAAGTGTTCATTTGTTCATTCCGTGTAGTGAGCTGCTGCTAGTGATCCGTCAGACAATTCAATCTCGCTACATGTTTATACAGTCAATGGTCAGTGCAGTTATTGTTCATGGTGAGCAGGGTGAAATAAATCCTTTCAATGATGGTCTCTCGCACATTATTTTGTGGCGGTGTACACCCTGGACTGGTTGCGAGTCCACGCACATTTACACCTATGGCGCCTTGATGCGGGGGGAAAAAAAATCTGGTCACGAGAGAATTTTCTGAAGTTGCCTATGTGAATGGATTTGTGTGAATGAGGATGTCTCGTCCATGTGGGCTGGCGGCTTCCTTCATTTGATTGGCTACATTCTGCTGCAGTCTCAAACCTCCCCCCCCCCTCTCTCTCTCTCGCAGACACTTCTACACGGGGTTTCTATTTACAGGGCATAATGAAAACTGCGACGACCAAAAAAATAGCATGAGAAAGTAGAACAAGGACACGGCAAGACCAAAAAAAATATACAAAAACACCGGTTTGCCTTCCACAGAAATTCTGCACCGTGTCATTTTGGAATCCGAGATGTAAATGCGTGTTGAATACATCCCTTGCGAGACTTTTTTTTTTCAACACGCTGTGACTTCATTGCAGATTCTGCAGCAGTCTTATGTAAGAGGCTGCCTGCACTATTAGCATTCAGCCCAGGTCCCTGTCTGACGGTCCGTCTGTCTGTCTGTCTGCTCGCTCGCTGCATTCTTCCTCTGCTGCGTCTCCATAGCGACGGCGACAAGTGAATGAGAGCCGGACAACGTGTAAGCGGCTCAGAGCCGAAAGCAAGTCGATCTAGTGCGCAACCTGTGCTTCAATAAACATCTCTGGAGATTCTCCAGATTACTAAAAATAATTTGAAAAGGACTCAAATCAGCCAATAAAATCGGCGGGATGATGAATCGGTCAACTGTACCACCACTACTGCTTGTTCTATCACGATTCATCATTTCGGGATCGGAATTGTAATGTTTTGATTTCGTATGTATGTTTAGCAAACGTAAACAAAGTAGGCGGACACTCGTTGGGATTATTTCTATTTTGCTACCCTGCCCGCTAATCTCTTCAACACGATTACTGCAGTGTGAAAGCACGGAGGTGACCTGAGGCTTCCCTCACCAACTTCATTTTTTAGTTCTTTTTCTCGTCTGTTGCCTCACTTTGCATACGTGACATAACTTCCGAGGCGTAAAATGAAATTTATTTTCCTTTAATTTGCAGATGAATCATCTTGGGGCGCATCAATCTGCATCCCGATTCATTCATTGCTTGTCGTCTTGCGTAACAGCCGAAATCCAATCCAGCATTTTTTTTTTTAAACCAAGAGGAGCGTTTCCATATTGCTCCCATTTGGGATATTCGCTTTCACATTGCACCAAAGTGTGTCTTCTGTAGCCTGGAGCCTGCCCCAGATGTACAAATTTGCTTTCTCCCTTTTTTTTTAATCTTCCTAACTGCCTCCTGTGGGTCTATTTCGGTGGTGTCTCTGTGTGCTGTTCTAGTTAATTAACACAATCTCCAGATGGGCGATAGAGTGACTCATTGACTGCAGTGTTGACTTGACACACAGCATCCGACACTGTTGCCTTCTAGAATGGCGCTCACACACTCAGACACACATGCAGACCTAGTTTTCTTTTCACGTAATATATAAAAAAAGATGGAAATACCGTATGAATGTAAAATGACAATTTTAGCCTCAAGGTCAAAAGTGAGTCATTGTGCGTCCATGCTGCAGTGTAGGCCAGGTTCACACATTTGTCAATTGAAGTGATTTTATCAGTCAATCCATTCTTTTTTTTGTATTATATTAAATATGTGTATCACACAAACTAAAGACAATGGCAAAAATAATGCTCTCATATTTTTTTAAAAGAATCTCAGACAAATCTGTTGTAGTACTGAGTCTGACCTATGAGGGGCAGCATGGTGCAACTGCATGGCATCCAAACTGACAGAACACATTCAAGATTCAAAAAATATAAAGGAAGTGTAGTTGTGGAAGAAGAAATAGAAGCAGCTAGGCTAACTATTTGCTTGTTTGGTAACTACACCATGGCTTTAAACAGCTCCTGTTTGTACTGTGGCAAATAACCCAATAAAGCAGGACTCTGTGCTAATGTGCAAGCTAAGCTAGGCTAGGTTAGCCCTGCTAACAGCTTCTGTTTCTTCATTCTGCACCAGCAATAACTTTGTTCCGCATACAGTAATCCACACAATCATTACAAGACACCGTTTGTAGGAAGCAATGTACAAATAATGTCTACATAGAACTTACCAGCCCAACAATGAAATGAGATTTTTGTCTCTGAGGTGCAGACTCTTTAGGTCCAAACCAAAGGTATCCAATTTTTTTTTTGTCCCCTTGAGGGTCGCGGGTCAAACCAAAGCCTTTTATAGCAAATATAACCTGGGTTGTACCATGTTTGAGCAAAGTGGGGGGATGTTTTGCTCCGCTTTTCTTTAAAATCCTGGTTTATAGGCCACAATAGAGTCAATTCAATTCAATGTTTTGATCAAGTCTGGCTTAGTTATATCCAAGCATGTTGCACAGGTTTATTGTTTATTTTTTTACCAATTTATAGGGCAACCTGACTTTGAACACTTAAAGACAATTCTTTTTCCGACCTTCATTGATCCAAATCACCAATTACCCATGAGAAAAACATGCAAAAATACCACAAAAAGTATGATTAATTACGTAATGATGATCCTGTCCCAATTGACAATTTTACATACGTCATGTGAAGTTTGGGCCTGTTTAATGAAACAAATAATAATAATAGATTTTAATGGAAGTGCCGGCAATTGTGCTTGTCACTAAACGTCGCTGGCATAGAACAATTTTATCAATTAGCATTTTAACATATCTGAAAGCTGGGAAAACCCCAAATTTACTCCAGAGACTTTCTCCCATGAGGAATCCATTCTTATTTTGTGGTAGAAGATTTTTTTTCTGTCGATCGTCTCGCCGTCTTGGGAGCTGACAGTGTTCTTCTTCCTGCAGCTCGCAAGGAAAACACCCACCAAGTGTTACGCAAGGGTGCTGATGAGCAGAGTTGCTTAGCAGCAACAGTTGAGGTGAGATTAGCGGCATGCGTGCTGGAGCCTTCCAATAAGGATCACTTTGCTATTATTAACTCAAGATCAAGCAAATCCTCCGAGATGGACTTTGCCTCTTTGTTTGGCAGGACGAGGAGAAAGTTGGACATTTGATACATTTCATATTGTTGGTTGACTTGAGTGCAAGTGTCATTTGCGCGTGCACTGCGGGCATTTTGAGGTTAATCCGTCATTTGCAAATGCGTCGCTGCTCTATATCTGCTCCGTGGACACCTTGTTACGTAAGAGAACATCCAGTGGTGAAGCTACAGCGCCACCACCTGGTTGCAGGGTGGTCATTGAAATTGCCACTCAAAGATGCTTTGCCAGTAGTTAAAAAAATGATAAAATAAATGTTAGAAAAAAGGAAAAATCAAAATAAACATTTGGATGTGGTTTTAGTTTTTTGGGGGGGAAATCTGGCACAAAAGAAATGGTTTTGAAATGACAGAAATTGTATTAACATAAGAAAACGAAGTAAAAATAAAACTACATTTTACACAAATAAAAACCAAAATGCAATGAAGAATAAAAATTTAGCAATCATCAAGCAAAACTGGGACAACAACAGAAATAAAAGAGGAAAGATAAAAGAATAAAATGATTGTTATTCTCATTTAACAGCAATAAACAAACAGGGCATCCTTTTTTGTAAAAACACGACGATTTTCAAACCGAGGACCCCTGTACGAATAAATAGGTAAGGCGTTTATTGTCAAGTACTCGCCGCAAGATGGCGCCAGTCGCCGGCTAATTCAGCACAGCCATTCGTTTGCGTTTAATTGTCACTGAATTACATTCAGATACACCGTGTACGTTCAAGTCATACACGTATGATACAACAACAAAAATAACGTTTTATTTTTCTTTCAGACCACATCAAAGTATATTTTAAACAAACAATCTCGATTGGTGATGTGGTTATCTACAACCCATTCACAGCTTTTTTTTAAATTTTATTTTCTTAAAATTAAAGTACTAAAAGGGCGTCATGTACAGTGCTTAACAAAAATTGATTCGAATTTTGAGAGCAACATGAAGAGCGTTCATGTAGACTTATTAAAACGGAATTTCAAATTGAATTTTGGAACCACACAAAAATAAGTCTGAAGTGAATCAAGCAGGAAAGCCCCGTCAAAAACGTTTTTTTTTTTTTTTTAAGATTGCGCTTGGGTGTAAGCAAGCACGGGAGCGCCGCACACGTCACGTTTCACCCCAGGAAGCCACTGCAAGGTGCGATCCTTTACCTGCATGACGTCACGGCGACCAGTCAGTCAGTTGTAATGGTTATTAATATTGCTGAGCGTGTTGATGCCGTTGACGCAGCCGATGTGGCTCGGCGACACGGTGGCGAAAGGCCCGGGGGGCTGCAGGTTGGTTCCCGGGGGGTGGTGGTGGTGATGATGGTGATGGTGGTAGAGGGCGGCCGACGGAGAGCCGGCCCAGTAGGAGAAGCCCGACGGGCCGACGGCGGGCGCCACGTGCAGGTTGAGTTTGGAGATGCCCGAGAAGGGGATGGGCGAGAAGTTGCCCTGGAACTTGTAGAGGGCCTGCTCGGTGGAGGTGGGCTGGCACACCTGCGCCAGGCCGTGGAAGTCGAACTTGTAGGCGTAGCGCTTGCCGTGCACTTTGGTCATGATGTTCTTGTCGTAGTAGTAGCGGAGCGCCCGGCTCAGCTTGTCGTAGTTCATGTTGGGCTTGCTCTTGCGCTCGCCCCAGCGGCGCGCCACCTCGTCCGGGTCGATCAGCTTGAACTCGCCGTTGGTGCCCTCCCACGCGATGCACGACACGTTGCTGCTGTCCGACAGCAGCTCCAGAAGGAACTGCCACAGCTGGATCTGCCCGCTGCCTGCACGCCGGCCACGTCGCGTCACGTGCAGGAAAGGAGAAAGAGGAAAGAATGTGATTGGTCACGCGCATGCGTCATGATAAATAAAGAAACAGCTGGAATTCATGTAAGAATAATCATATTAATTGTGACATATAGAAATAATGATGATGACTTAAAGTAATTATGATAATGAAATAAAATAATGAAATAATAATAATAACGATGCATGATGACAAATAACATTGATGAGGAGAAAGAAATAAAAGTATTATTAATTGCATATTTTTCATTATTCCTATACTGGATTTCAATATCGATTTGCCAAATTATATCTTATCTTAAATGTCAAACGTTTTATTCTTTTCTTGTCCTTCATCAATTTTTGTTTTGGGCCATAACAATTTTTTTTTTCACTGATAGAATTAGTCTTTGTATTTAATTTGGTTTTACATTAAATGTACAAAATGACTTTCTATTCGCAGAATGCAATTTGGATAGTTTTACGTTTTTACTTTTATTTCTGCTGTTTCCATTTTCTGACATTTTTTTTCCAAAGAGAAATATGATCCAAATGAAATAGCCTATCAATAATTTTCACTCATCTTAACATTTTGTACACATTCCACCGTATCTTATCATTTAAAATGTGTGAAACATTATTATCTTTTTATTTAAAAAATACTATTATTCGCATAGTATAGTTTTTTTATGACTGCTTTTCCAAAAGCATAAGTTATTTTTCGCCGTCTTATAAAATGGCAAGAACCGTAACATGAATTTAAACGCGTCAATTCTTGCCTCCCCTCTTTCTGCGTTATCTTTGATCATTATTTTCTGAGACATGTTCTTAAATTCTGGAGGAAATTAAATATGTTTTTTCTTTAGCCGTAAATATAATGAAATTGTAGCCTACATCTCACAAAATGGAATAAATATAAGACAAACACAGAAATCCACAACATGGAAAACTAGATTAAACAAATGTTAGATTCCTAAATATATTTTGTTGACATTTGGTACATTGACAAAGTATTTATATTTTGCCCTATGTATTTCTGCCTCACCTTTTTGTGCTCCAGTATTGATCGGACCCCACGATGCTCCTTTGTTGTCTTTCAACAGATTTTCTGTCGGATCTGAAATTAGAAACGGGGGGAAAATTAAATCACTTCGAGTAATCAACAGATTTTCCCTTTTACGCGCGCGGCAATCAATGTCTCCAAAAAACTCCGAAATGTAAAGAAAACCCAAAGTGGCTACTGAAGGCCTGTGTCAGAATAAAACGTGTCATTGGAGCCAAAATGCGAAAAAAGCGCTTCATGAAATGCTGCTGCAGCAGCTGCTGCAGCTGAGTGAGGTCTCGCATTGCAGGTCCGGGCGGGTTCGGCTCGGAGGAGCCAGGAAACGCGTCCAGGAAGACGGATTTCCGATTTCCGACAAAAGAGCGGACGAGCTCGCAGATTGAAAAAGGAGGCGAGCGACGCTTGTGGAAGCGCAACGCCGCACAATGGATGAAAAAACGTCGTCGCACACAAACGCTTTTGTAGTTGGGCAAGGAAAAAAAAAATCATTTCGGTGTCCAAAACGACGCACCTGAGAGATACATGTTGAACATGAGCTTTCCTCCGCACTCTCTTCTCATTGTGCTCACTTGGGCACAAAAAGGCTTGGCTTTCATTTGCTTGCTGCAGGCGGAGGGAAAACGGGGGATTTTTATTAAACTTTATCTCATAACTGTGATCTGGAATAAACGCGAGTGGACAGATTGAAGTTTCCAGGCAACTGTCAGCGGCCCCCCATCTCGGAGACAATATTCAGACAGCAATTTCCTCTGCTGCATTGCTTTAATTAAAAGAGCAATTTACCTCTGTCAGCCCGCCTTGGTGCCCACAATAAAAAAAAAAAAAGAAAAAACGCACGGCAGGCGATAGAAATTGGGCCCTTATCAATTTGCCATCGCAGTTTAATAAAGTCGCCGCGTTAAGATCTGAGTTTCTATGGTGAATTGAAGTGTTTGACATGGAAACCAGTTCACGTCTTGCTTGATTTTCCGCCTATTTTGCTCTCTGCAAACAGACAAGGCTGCACTTCGGACAGGATTTACCTTCAAAAACACGCTTGGATGGACGTCAGACAACAAAGACGCTGCAACCTTATGCTGAGAGGAAAAAGGGCTGACAAAAAAGGCGTACAGGGCAAAGACCTTGAAAAGGGAGGGGCACCCCCTCCCCAAATTAACATAATTTGATTTATTGGATGGGTTAAAGAAAATTCAGATTTTCCTGAAAATCCTGAAATACTGAGGAGCATCATTAAAATACAGTAGGTTGGTAGGCCTAAGTGTTCAATGACAAGTCAGTAAAAACATTCAATTACAAATATTGACAAATATTTGATTCCCAAAAACCATAAGACTGGTTCTAAAATGTACCTGCATCATTTAGAAACTATTATAAAACGTATTGCAACCAGTAAAATACAACTTAAAATATCCTTAGAATATACTGTTTGAATATTTATGAGTGATTCTTTTGTTTGTCACTAGAGGGAGCCCACACACCACTAGTGGTTCAGTTCAGTTGTATTTACCTTTTATAAATTTTGAAGAAGGGTTTACCACAATTTCACTGTATTACATGTCGTAGCATTCAAAACACAGAATAAGACTTCCCTTTCAAAAATACAATTGCAACTTATCCGCCACAAAACTCCTTGTTACTGAAAATTAAATGAAAAAATGAAATAAAAATGAAATGTCCTACACTCAAATATTTTTTTTTAACTCAATTAACTGTTCACGTTATCACGTTAACGTGAATATAATCATTTTCGAGTTTTAGCCTGCCTTCTATCACGGTTTAAAGTGGAAAATTATAACATTTTGATTCGATAACGTATCACGAACTGGAGTCAAAACGTCTCGCATTTTAACATGAAAATGATTCTGTTCATTGAAGATAATTGTCAAAATCGCAAAACTTTTGGTGCATGAAACTCAACTTGAAACTAAAATCGTTACGAGATGACATCACATTAAAATTTAAAACAACGTGATATTTAAGTTTTAATTTTTCCTATTGTGGAAGCAAAACACGCACATAAGCAAAAGTGTCATCGTAATCAGGGGAACATAACCGGCGTGTTCTGCAAATCATTTATCCAGTACTGAATAGTGAGCAAACACATTTATTCCGCATCTACATTGTACAAACATCTCATGCATTTTTTTTTCCTTCAAACCCGCTCACACATGCGCTGAAGGCCCTTCACGAGTGGGGGCGGGGGGGAGTCGCCCTCCTCCTCCA
Organism: Syngnathus floridae; assembly: GCF_059516105.1. NCBI lineage: Eukaryota > Metazoa > Chordata > Actinopteri > Syngnathiformes > Syngnathidae > Syngnathus > Syngnathus floridae. The sequence goes on from NC_142420.1 coordinate 1,946,210, forward strand.
GTTCGGACCTTCTCTTTCCCAATGGGGCTGACGGGTGTCTCGCATCCCAGACTTGCTTTAGCTGCCTGCGCCCAAGTACACGTCGCAGGCAACTTAAAACAAGCCTCGAAGGCTGGACTGCGTGATCACTTTCCACCCCGGAAAGACGCGATTCTGCTCCACTGCAGAGAAGCAAGAGTTGAGCATGACACCGTATGGCGCCTTGTCCCGTCCTCGGCTTTAACGCTGCAGTTCCGTTGAGTTTTGTGAGCGTCCAGTCTCTTAAGCGTCCTTGGCTAACTTACCTTTGCGGTCCACCGTGCGCACCTGCACGCAGCGTCAATCCTCGTCGAGTGACAGCACAGCGGTTTTAATCCGATTGCATGCGGAGGAATGCCTATTTGACAAAGGTGTGCACTGTGCACACAGTTACACATTTATTAAAATATCCTGTTTTTTGGGTGTGGGGCTGGGAGTTGATGCAGGCTTGTGGGTGTGTAACGCGGACGCGCACGTCCTGGACCGTGGGAGGGGGGTGCGTGCGCGTGCGCGTGCGCGTGGAGGCAAACACACTCCAGGATCCAAGTGTGTGACTGGAAAATAAATATATTCTGTAACATTAGAATAGTCAAACAAAGGCTAATCGTTCCAGTTCTGTTTTAAACTTGAAGAATTAAAACAAAAGGTTGATATCACAAAAAATGAAACCGGTTTGCCAAAACTCATATAGCTGTGGCATTAGCATCAATCAAAAGAGTTGGAACTCAAACAAAAAAAACAGACTGAGGTATAAAGACGATCATTTAGCCTCTGGCTTCACTAGCAACTGAGCTACAAGTGTTTTTACAAGAAATATTCAGAATTGTTTGACTATCTGCACAGCTAGCTGAACGCTACGCATGGAATCAATATAATTTCTTTAGGAGTACACAGTAAATAGAAATTTTGCCATAGCGGCACTAAACCAGGCTACGCTAGCGAGCGAAATGCAAATTGTGAACACACGCTGACAAAGTGGCAAAGTTACCCAAGAAGTAAACAAACTTGTAGTCCATTTGCCTTATTGGTATGTGAGCTCCCCCTAGTGGCACATGAAATCGTCTCCGCCAGAGCACAGTTCAGTTGTATTTAGCTTTTGGTTATCAGTAAGAATCACATCCAAGGTGTTTTTGATTGAACTTGTTTATTTTTGTTTTTCACTTAAGTACAGCGGTAACGTTGAAACTGTGTGAACTGTCCATCTTATACAGATTCATTAAATGTTTGTAAAAGCAGAAGAAAACATGCATATATGAGAGCAGCCTGGTTTTAAAGAAAAGCCTTTATTTCCTTTATTTTCCATTTCCATAAACACGCTCGAGCACGATGAACAAAGCCGGCACTCCGATTCCCACACGCGGGAAGCCACGCTGAGACACAAAGACCGAGTCCATCGACCGTTGCGCTCGGTCCGGGTGGCGGGCGAGGAGAGCAATCAGTTTTTGGCATTAGGTGGAGCCTAGTGCTGGATCCTGCGGATGGACTGCACCTGGTTGGTGTGAGCCTGGGTGCTGTACTCGTTGTAGTTTCTGTACTCGCCTTGGTGTCTGTCTCTCTCCAGGATGTACTGGTAACCGCGGTAACCGGGGAACTGGTAGGCCACCCAGCTGTCGCCGACACAAGCGTTCAGTAAGAACGACAAAGACCAGAGAGACTAGCTGCATCTTGTTGGGATCGGTGGTCGACAACTTACGCTCCGGAGCTGACTTTGATAGAAGGCACCTCTTTGGTGCACCAGCCCATGGCCTGAAGGGAGGGGTAGTCGTCGCACATCTCAAACTTGCGGCCCTGGAAGTCCTCGCACTCGAACAGCGTCACCTTGCTGTCGCTGTGGTTCTGCGGGAGACCATTTGGAGCTTGAACTCACAGTAAGACACGTGTTTGCAAAATTGAAAAAAAAGAACACTCACGGCACACTTGATGGGCCTGAAGGAAAGGATGTGCTCGGTCCTGTAGCTGCTGTTTCCGCTCCAGGCCTCGTAGCGGGGGTAGTCGCCCTTCTCCAGGATGAACTGCTGCCCCTGGAACTCGGGGTACTCGAAGCCCACCCAGCTACGAGCGGAGCGAGAGATGACGGACGGCCGTTAGGCTCGGACAACGGCGCTAATGAACGCGGCACGCAGCTGCTTTTTTACTGAAAGGCGATGCAAAGCAAACATTTCATTCTGCTGCAGCTGAAGGCGCTCTTCTTATCTGATGGGCAAGCCAGTCAGCCATTGTGGCTCCCGGCCGGCCGGCCTGCAGCCAGATCACACTTGATGCATGCTAAGCAGAAATGCAATAACACGCACGTGCAATTGCCGCCACGTCATAAAAGAAAAACATCACCTTTTAGAGATGATGAATTGGCATCAAGCCATAATCATCCAAATTATATTTTTAGGCTATTTTATAGTTTCCCTTTTTGAATTGGACATTAGTCACAGTGGATCAAAAGTCTTCACACCCCTGTTGAAAATGACAGGTCAAATGATTTTCTCTCGTTGTTTCAAAAATGCGCTTGCATATGTCCGCACCCCCCCTTGTAAATGGGATGTAGTTGTGTTCAGAACTGACCACTCACAATCCACCCAATGTTATTTTTTTTAGGCTTTTTACTTTTTGCTTTCTAGGACAATCCTGGATATTTCGTGCCAAAAATCTTTTAGTAATGTTGAACTCAGGTTAGACCAGGGGTGTGTAGACTTTTGTATTGCAGCCCCGGAACGCGGCATTGTACTTACGGTCCGTTCTCGACCTTGATGGAGCGAATCTTATTGAAGCCTCGCTCCATGATGTTTTGGCACTCCAGCATGAACTCGCAGCGCTTGCCCTGGAAGTTCTCCTCCTCCCAGACGGTGATCTTGAACTGACCCATCTGCTCCAACTGCTGAGTATTCATGGCGGCTCCTGTTGCTGCTGCTTTACTCTCTGAACCGCGAATCAAGAATTCAATTATTAACCATTGGATGCAGTCAAAATGTATATGACCTACTGTAGGTTTGATTATTAAAATATTTAAAAAATCTAACTTCAAAAATGAATCCAACCCGAATTTTTGTCACACATAATTGTAGCATCCTGCGCTATGATATGCAAATGCTAAAGTGAACAAGTCCTAGAAAATTCCAGTACATCATAGAGCACAAATAAAATGAATGCACCCACTTTTATTTTAGAATTATCAGAAATATTATTTTTCTTGCCATTTGCTTAACACATGATTAGCATTTTGGCCTGGGTTGTTAGTCAAATATACTGACATACTTACAGACGGTAATGAAGTGGGGCAGATCCTGCAAAATCAATGACGGGGTAGAGACCCTCGCTTTTATAGAGCCGGGCCCCCATGGCCTGCCGACCTGGCGGCCTTGCAGACTCAGCAGCCCAGCCGGCCTGGCTGAAAAGGCGGCATTAGCTGGCTGCTTTGTGGAGGCTTCGCGGTGCCATTGTCCTCAGAGCCCACCAGCCACTTAGTCATCACTATGCCAAAGGGATAATAGACGCATTCTGGGAGCTGATCCACTCTGGGTTTTTCGCTCTCTCTCACACACATACAAAGAGAGGCGGGATGCCGGAGATAGATGAGAAGAGGAGCTGCTAACCATTTTTGAGGACAAGAAACATAACATGGAGGGGGGGGTCGAAGGGTGCCCCACCAAGTCACAAACAGAGGATGCACAGGTTGATTTTGCACCTTCTGTCATCTAGTGGAAGAGTATTTTATTGTTCTGGATGCCAATTGGCATGCAGAGTTGAACAAAGATTTTGAAGCAGTGGTTCTTGGACTTCATAAGTACCACCTAAAAATGATATTGGAGAATTTAAGTGATGATTCAACTAAAATTCCATAGTGGTGCACAAACGGGGGGGGGGGGGGGCACACACGCACGCACACAAACACACACACACATACACACACACACACACACAAAGTCGAGGAGAAAAATTGTGTAATTGTTCTTTGTCACATTTTGGCATAGATAAATTAACAAAGAAAATATAACGTTGTCCGTGATGCCGTAAGAAAACATTTTGTGCCGTTATAACTAAACAGATGTTATAATGAAGTTGACATTAATTTGTTTGTCAAGGCAAACTATTCAACACAAATCGTGTTGGAAAAAAAACTGCAATAATTGACATTGTTCAGATTATAGGTATTAAAAAAAGTTAATCAGAGACTGCCCACAAAATGACGAGGAGATCGCATAATTTAAAAATCCAAAGAGAAAGAAATGAAAGTACACAGCAGCGCCTAGGCTGAGTGTGACATCTAGTGGTCAGATGTATATTGCAGTCATGGTCAACAAGGCCTTGGAAAAGTGTGTGAGCGATTGAGCGAGCAGCTTTGTAAGCCGTCCATTGTTGTCGGACGTGTTTGTGCGTGTGGAGCAGGTGAAGGTGAGGCAGGTGAAGCTTATGTGGACGCAGATGTCACACGAGGAAAGCTCGGAACCCTTTGTGCTCGCCTTTCCGTAATTTACAATGCACACAATGGGTACTTTCACAAAGTCATAAGATTCGCTCAAAGTTGCGCCTCTAATCGATCAGCAAATTAATCAGCAATTATTTGGATCATTGATAAATGGTCCAAATCCTCCGAATTTTAGCGTGGACTACAAATGAAGACTGTATGACTGTTTTCGCTGGTACTGAATTCACCAAGCCGGCAACCATCTTTGCTTTTCATCGATGCACACAGCACACTTTTTTTTTTTCTATTTGCATGCGATAAGCAAGCACTCCCGTCTACAATATTGCTCTTCTATCTTGACATAGGAAAAATTCCTATCACATTGAATGTTATGATTACAAAAGGTACACGAATGTTATTGTGCGAGTTGTGCTCGAGGATGCGTTTGTGTGTGTTCACACAGCGAGCGAGCTCTTGTTTCCCCAATCACTATGAACACAACTATTTGAATAGTCAGTGAATGCACCTGCACACACACACTGCAGAGTGTTTGCATACACGCACACACACACGTGACATTGTGTCACCGCACCGAATGCCCTTCTTCAGGTGGAAGGTTGCCACGGCAACTAATCCAGGTCAAGATGATGCAAGAAGGACATCTGCCCCTATGACATCCGAGCGTGGACGTCCCGCAAAGCAGCTGGAGGACAATTTGTCACCTTTTCTGTGCCTCGATTATTCCCGAGCTGACGTAGAACGCAATATGGATTATTATGGGATGCGCATTATTGAATTGCGTTGACAGGCACATACAGTACACACACACACACAAGATGTAAATGTCAGGGCAGTGTGCAAACACAGACACACTCAATGACCCATTAATCGTCTCTTTGCTGCCTGGAACAAACAATGTGTTACTTTTGTCTTTTGGAGGTTATCAAGTTAAGAATTGGTCATTTAAGTCCTATCAATTAGTAGAAATGGGTGATTTTCATACACAACGACAAAAACATTGCATTTGATATTTAGCAGCTGCTGCCAACAACAACAAAAAACTACTAGTTGGCCAAGTCAGAGAGGGAACAAGCCTCGGGCATTTGCATGACTCTTGATTATCAGTAACTGTCAGAGGAAACAACACGCACACACACACACACACACATAGCCTCTGGGAGCGACTCAACCAACCATTTCGAGATAGTCGAGCGCAGCGGCGGCAGTTTAGCAGGCTCCACAAATGTAATCATGTCGCTGGTGTCCAGAAACAGACAGTGGAGTCTTAATGCTGCTGAGACAAAAGGCCGACTCAATGTAGAGCAGAGTTCACGAGGTGACTTGTCCATCCACGAGACATGTGGTCCTTAATTCACTCTCTTTATGATGTGAATGATTGAACTCTGCGTGAATGTCCCAAAGATGAGGGCAGAAGGTTTGGGACTGGCCAAGCAGGCAATTGCAGTAGACGTGACCAACAAAGTCCAAAAAAAGCCTCTCTAAACACCATGATGACAACAAAGAAGAGCATGAACGGATGGACCGGCTGAAGGAACAGGAACTAAATACGAGCGCACTGACGAGACAAACAAGGCTCACCTGGACTAGACGGCAGGCAGGTACGACCTGATTGGTCGACACAGGCAACATGGCTGACGAGGACAGCTAAAAACCAAAACGAGACATGGACATGGAACACAAGAACACACATGAAGCCAAACCAAATGTAAACTAGACAACAAAAATAAAGATCAGCAAAATTGGCTTCTAAAAAAAATACACATAAATAAATAAATAAATAAATAAATAAATAAATAAATAAATAAATAAATAAATAAATAAATAAATAAATAAATAAATAAATAAATAAATAATGTTTAATATGTATACATTTAAATAATATATATTTTTATAAAAGATTTTTAAAAAAGTATTTCTTCATTCAACATTCACGAAGCGTAAAGCGGCTGATGGAAAGCTTGTATAGTGGCACTAAAAGTCTACACACCCCTCCCTGTACAAATGTCAGGTTGAAAAAGGGACACCACGTGCACACGTGCCGACATGGAAGGTGATGCGGTCTCATAATAAGGCTGCGGTGATGTCCAATATGAGGATTGTTTTGGGTTTACTGCTGGGAGTGGCCAGACATGGACATGGAGACAAAATTGCTGCAAGCTACTCTGGCTGTTGTGAGGGATGCACCAGCACCGGCACCGGCAGCAGGACCAGTTAGGACTGTCGGTTGCTAGTCGGCAAGGTAACCGCGGCAGGTAACCAGGACGCTGACGAGTGTCACTCTCTATTTTCTCTCTGTTTAAACAAATATTGACTTGAAGAGGCGAATAAGCTCTCAGGCAAAGAACTAAGACGGGCTTCCTGATGACAAGCCAGTTTGAAATGATCTTCACAAAACATTCAGGAGTTGGAGGTTGAAGGAAAGGGTCGTCGGCGCTGCTGCTGTTTGTAATTTACTGAACTGTGTATGAGATTCAGTCTGCCACTTGCTTCTTCTTCTCTGGAAACTTCTTCTTTGGCCTCCCTCCATTATGAGGTTGAAATGAGAGCCATGGCTCCATTCTACATCAGTCCAAATGACAGATGGCCTAAGCAGGTGTGTGTGTGTGTGTGCGTGCATAATGTTTAGTTAACCATTGACATAACCATTAAGTCCATCTCCCGAGTTGCGCGGCGCTCGCCCGTTGCCTCGGGTGATGACGTACGAAGTGGACGGCGATGGAAAAAACAGCCACCCTGAATGCATCACCTGGAAAATGATTATCCAAAAGGCATGAAGAGTGGGTGAGATTATACAGATTAGCATCCCTGCTTTTGCAAATGTCAACTTTTTCATATTGGGTTTCCAGATACAAGATAGTTTCCTATTCATGTCATGTTCACTTACCGTGTGGACTGAATTAGATTTTTCATGTTTTAACATTTTCAAGATGGGAGGGGGGGCTTTTTAGTGATACTGTGACAACAGTAATCTAAATTGTGGTGCAATATTTATTTTCTTTTTTTTTTTTCTAAAAATCTATTCATCTTTGTCCTCAATTGGGGTCACAGGTGTGCTGCAGCTGATCCTAGCTAACTTTTTTTGCGAGTGGCGGTGCATCCTGGACTAGTTGCGGTCACATTCACATCCAAAATCATCATCGAGAACATCCAAATGAGATTCAAACCTAACCTACTGCCTGTGAGGCAGACGTGCTAACTACTAGGTCACCACCGTGCTGCTTTTATGAGCTTCCTTCCTACAAAATAAAGAACCAGACACCTTTGGTCAAATAAAACATATTTCTAGTTTATTTAAAAATATACATTGGGTTGTGTACAAATTGGGTGGCATACACACTCAATAAAACAGGTTTCATTAAACTTGGTGCAAAAATTAAAATTACCATCAACTTGTCCCCGAGGTTATAGTAGCAACTTGTTGGGCAGCTTGTGGATTCAAAGTGTTTATTCTAATGGAGGGTGTGTGGGGGGGGGGGGGGGGGGGGGGGGCGCACACACACATCATTGAGGCTAAGCAACCGTCAAGCAAACTTTGCGTCTCCAGAAGCCGACCCGTACCTGCGTAACGCGAGCCGAACGAACAAAACGTCACCTTCAGGTATTGTACGTGGGGCTCAACGTGAAGCAAATACGGACGCGCGTGGAAAAAAACTGCAGATGTGCTTGGGCTCCAAATTGCGCATTCATTGCGCATGGTGCTCCCTAACAGCTGGCGTCTCTTTTGCGCGCCGCGCAGGACCTTTTGGAGGACACGTTGAGTCAAGTTAGAAGCAGAACAAACAAAAGTGAAGAATTGGGCGTCATATATCAAACTTACCTTGAAAAAGCAGAAGCGGAAGAAGAAGAACGTGATGGAGCAATTGTTTGGCTTCATTCACCTTTTGTGCGCACTGAACTCTAGTCAGGATCAGGTATAAGCTTTTATACTTCTACTCTCTCTCTCCCTCTCTTGCTCTCTCTCTCTCTCTCCTCCCCTCACGATGGATGGACGAAAAGCAGAGAAGCTCCTCGGGGCGCGCAGACACCTGTCGCACGGTGCGTTGCTCTGATCCAATATTGACACAAAGGGAGGGGGAGGGGTGGAGTGAACACACACACACATTCGCACATGAACACACTAATAGAGTCATCCCTCTCTTCTGTGCCAGGCAACGTGTGTGACCTTTGAGCCGACCCAAGCGTCGAAACAAAACGGTCCATCAGCATTAATGGAGAAATGTATTTACATTTCTATTTTGTTTCTATTCTCGTATCTGCCAAAATGACAAGTAACTTTTGCACTCCTTGTTTGCTTTTCGAATCATCATAGGGTCATTTTCAACGGACTCGCTTTTTGAAGGTAAACTTTTCATTGATACATTCCACACGTCAGCATGTACAGCGTCACTATTTTAATCAACCTATTCATGGTTTTGAAAAACAAATGAGACACAAACATTTTACACGAATAGAATTCACATTTGGACCGGCAATGAATGTAGCTGGTTTAAAAAACAAAACATAACTGACACTCCAAATACACAACTCACATGAATTATGATTAAACAAAGACATTATTTGTGCAGATTGATAGTGTTCGTTCGGAGGACTGTAAACTAGTCTGTACATCCAGTAAGCAAGACCAGCAGAATGGATGAAACTACTGATAAAGCAAAGGAATAAAAAAAAGTGCAGCATGGTCCAAATAAGTTCCGGCAGTGTCAGAGCACCCATAACAAAAAGATCAGATATGAAATGTTGAATGTAGGAAGCGGGTATCTCTATTTTGAGCTTTAGCTTGACAAAAAAAAAAATCTCCTTCGCGTTGAGCTCCTATTGATGATTGGTCCCCATCCTGCGCGTGTACGCCTCCCAGCCCGACTTCCTGTAAGCCTCGGCGGCGTGCAGCCTATCGGGGGCCTCCAGGATCCCGCGTCCAACGATGATGACATCAGAGCTCTTGTTGTATATCACCTCCTCTGGCGTGGTGTACTGTTGGCCCAAGACGTCGCCTATGTGCAGCAGGAAGAAGAACAATGAGTCAGCTGGCAACGGGATGAGAAATCTATACATTTTAGAACCACAGCGCCACCTTCTGTTGATGTGTAATTACTACATCGGCTCCAGTGAAGCAAGTTTCGTGGCTCATACATGGAATTACACACCTCCAGCCTGCATCCGCACGCCAGGGCTCATGTGGATGAACTCGGGCCGCTTTGTGACCTTGGAACCGCAGATGAAGCCGATGACAAAGTCGGAATGCTCCTCGGCCATTTTCACCTGTCAAGACGCACATCTGAGTGATACTTGCACAATCACAATCGACATTTTTTTTTTTGAGAGCGAGCGACATTTACCGCGGCTTTGGTGTAGTCGCCTGTGGCAAGCGAGCCCCGCGAGCTCATCTGCGCGATGAGAAGACATCCTCGGCCAAGAGGCCGTCCCACAGAAGCCAGGCCGCTCACCACGCCCGATCCCGGCACCGCGTGAGCGTTCACTATGTGGGACCACGACGAGATCCGGTACAAGCCACCTGACAAATGCAGAATAATTATAAAGAGGATTTTTTGAAAAATAAATGTCAGCAGCTTTGCGCTTCTCACCTTCATATTGATGCTTGACCGTATTCCCGATATCGGCGAACTTGCGATCTTCGAAGATGAGGAAGTTGTGCTTGTCGGCAACGGCCTGCAGCTTCTGGGTGAAAGTCTCGGTGTAGTCCTGTTCCAAAACACCACAAACGTCTCGTTAGCTTCCTCTGTACAAATTGTTCCTGGGAGTTTTGGTGACCACCTTCAAGATATCCACGTGGGTCTTCAGTAAGCAGATCTTGGGACCCAGAGTGTCCGCAATCTGGAGCAGCTCCTCACCGCTCGTGACATCCGCAGACACGCAAAGGTTGGATCGCTTCTCCGCCATGATGGTCAGAAGCTTTGACGCCAGAGGGTGAACGTCTGCGGCCGGCACAAAATCAATGTTTTGAATGCTCGTGCTGGATCTGGGCAGGATGTGCTGCCCCGGTGGCCTACTTGGAAGTTTGGCTCTGGCTTCATAGCTCAGCTCCAAGTTCTGCTCCACACGCTGCTTCTTTGAGGCCGGGTCATCATTTCCATTCTTCTCCTTGCATCTGACAAACACAGTAAAATGAGACGGATTGGGAGAAATTCCCAGACGGACAGACATTTTAATTTGGTCGTACTTGAAGGTGTTATTGTCCAAGATGAACTTGCGTACGCTCTGGGCCGTGCGCGCGTCGATGCGTTCGGCGGCTTTGAGCACGTCGAGCATCTTGAACATGGAGATGATGGGGTGGAGCCGGATGCCCTTGGACGCTAGCATGTCCGCCGCGCCTTGCTCGCGGTCCATCAGCACGATGGCATCTGTCACCTGTAGCATGGTTCAGCTTAAGTTTTTTTTCCTACCGCACCTTCAGTTTTGTCCTACCGCACCTTCAGCCCTTCTCGGTGCAGCACTTCAACCGTTTCCAAGATGCTACTGCCACTGGTCACCGTGTCTTCAATGATGAGGCACGTATCTCCCTCTTTGAATGAGCCCTCCACCATACGCTTGGTTCCTAACGGAGACGGAATATTAGGATTTGATTTTCATCCGCAAGTATGAAAATTGGGCCGCCTACCATAGTCCTTGGCCTCCTTGCGCCTGATGAGCATGGGGAGCTCATGCGTGGAGCAGATAATGGTGGCCATTGGCAAGGCCGTGTAGGGGACCCCGCATATCGAATCGAACTGGAGGTTCTCATCTTGAGCTCTCTGGTACATGAGCTTTGACACCTGCAAAGGTCAACAGATAAATGCAAACAGGAGATCATTTTTGCATTGAAGCTAGTTGGAACAAGTTGGAACTGAGCAAAACTGCATAGGGTCTCATTTTAAATGTTTTACTTTCAAAGCGATCGAGTTTTGGATCGATCCGCCCGATTTTGTTAGAGCAACACCACATGCCAAAGGTAAACAAGGACATGGTGAGTAAAGTGAGAGGAAAAAAAACGACAACGTGGACAAAATAACTGTAAAACGGTTATTATGATAACTGTTCTGGATAATCCGAGATATGATCAAGAAACAAGCATTGAGTCCAACTTGACGCACGCGTGGAGTGGTACACGTGTTTACCTGGTTTAAGAGAGCCGGGTGGGACACGAGCACTCTCAGGTCGATATAAATGGGCGTAATCAAGCCACTCTTCAGCTTATACTCGCCAAACTTGACCGCGTTCACATCTTGCAGCTTCAGGATAAACGCGTCCATGCAACTATTGGCCATGTTTGCGTGCCTGAAAAGTTGAGATCCTCTAGCTAACTTGAGACAACAATACAACTTCCGCAAAGCTGGTGCTGGGAAGCCAACTACTTCCGCTTTTGCCCTTTCAACGTAAGAGTATTCAGCGCGAGTACATTTTAACAACGTAACCTATTTTTAAAAGTTGGGATGAATAAGGGGAGAAAAATAATGTCGTTTTTTCCCTCTGGACTCAAACGGTTTGTGCTGTATTAGTCAATTATACGCGTTACTGCCGTAACCATGTCAGTCGTGGTACCAAGACTGACCAATAGGAGGCAGCCTGGTAGCACTGAACTCTATCTCTCTCCCATAAGACAAGAAAAAACAACAGAAAGTTGTATTTGTCAGTTTATTAAAAAGGTCCACAGTAGTTCAGTTCGGCACCAACCATTTTTAAAAAAGTGTACAACCCTGAAATAGCATTGAACAAAATGCCTGAATAAAAAAGGGATAAATAAAAGAAACAAAATAGACAGGAAAATCAAACCATTCAGAAAATAAAATACACCTCACCTCGAAATATTGGTGACATTTTCAAAGGAACGGTTAAACATTTACCTTTTCGGTCAGCCAACTTTGGCTTTTTTATGAAGGGATGAAAATGAAGTGTGCTGCAGACGAGCAAGACGTTGTTGGGTGGCTTTTAATAGCATCTCACAAGTAGCGGTGCTCAACTTTTGCTTTCTTCTTGGCATTCTTGAATATTTATCACAGTTAGATAGCCTCATTGCAAAATAAACGTTTTGCAATACACTCAGACACAAAGTGAACATAATGATATTGTGACATAGCCGGTGCGACTTCTTGGAACATTATTGTGACATTAAGACATGAACGCAAATATAGTAGAAAAAGACCTAGTGCCACAGTATTGTGTTGTGTGTGTGTCTATGTACAGCATGTTTGAATGCATTCTAACTTTGTCTGTGTGTTGGCAGGATTCCAATACAAAAATGTCTGCTTGGACGGAAGAACCAGCAGCAAAATGTTGTCTGGAAGGCAAAGATGCAGTTTACTGGGAAGTCATCTTAAGGCACTAATGTGGTGAAGGCACACATGTGGTAGAAAGGTCTTGCTTTCGTGACAAGAGGAGATGTCCTTCTTGAAGCGGTCTCACATTTCTTTCATTTTCTGATTCTCTACTTTGAGGGGCTTTGGGCGTCGGCGAGCAGTTCGGGACTCAAACATTCAATTGGGCAATGGATGTTCTGGAACGAGAAAAGAACTGGTTGGCTTTTCTACGTTAGCTAGCAGGAGCCTGTTTTGATAAAATACTGACCAGTTTGCGTTGAGCATTTTCTCTGTAGCGGTCAAAGACATCGGGATGGACAGGCTGGAGCAGGTCAGCCTCCACGTGGGTCTGCCCGCCTGGCCTTCGGCAGTTTTCGCAACGCCAGCCCTGAGATTGTTAATATGAAACAAGGTGGAGCTTCAGTTTCCACACGGAGATAAGAATACGCTTTTCATTTAACGACAATGTACCTGTTGTCCGCCGTAGCAAGTGCAGGTGCAAATGGCTCCCAGGTATTCTTTCTGCCACTGGTTTCCAACATGGTACATTTTGCCGTCATCGTAACACGTGGAGTCGTCTGGTGGGGAAAGTACAGATTGTAAATTGACGCAAAGTTTGAGTTCATCTTCCAACCTGAGGCCATACTTACGCGGTTCACATTTGAATTCTCCTTTGCCGTTGCCCAGACAGGTGCAGCTCATCATGTGACCGTTGTCGGCGTGGCGATCCCACTTCTCGCCGATGCGGTAGTTGTTGCCGCCGTCGTGGCACCACTCTGAAGGAGAACGAGATCACGGGAAAGATGGAGCGAGAGGGTTTAAAGATTAACGGGTGTGTTTAAAAATTTGGGGAGATGAAAAGTACAGGTATGAATTTTCCCTCAGTGACACATTTCCCTGGTTCCAGCTCAAGTTTTGTTATATTGTTATGCGAGCTGTTTGTAGCTGGATTAGCCTCGCTTCTCTTTCTGCGCTGTTTCATAAAAATAATTATTTTTAAACGCAGACCAGACACATCAACATGGGCAGACAAACAGAACTGTGCGAAATGACTTTTTCAGAATTCACCACTGCTTGAATTATCATAATGCTCATAAAGTTATCCGATCTATGAATTATTTTGTCCATACTGCCCATGCTGAGAGCGCAAAAGCACGGCTCATAGAATTGTACAATTTTATGGCTTCATTTAAACATAGCTTTTCAGGAATTTATAATACGTCGGAGGAACAATTTGTGATGTTGCTTCCGTAAAAAAGATTTTGTATCATATTTTCAATGATTGCCGTCCTTTTCATAAATTCCTCATTGGTTAAATCACATAGAATGGGGTTTTTTTTCATTCCATGGAGTGCTGCCTGTTAGAAAAGCACGCTGGGATGTTGGTTAATAAGCCACTCACTGGATGAATCACACCTAAAATGGCCGCTGCCCAGACCCAAACAGTGGCACCACAGCTTGAAGCCCGTCTCGGACATGCGCTCCCATTCCGAGCCCACCTCGTGGTACGTGTGCGTGAACGTATCATAGCACACGTCGCGGTTGGTGGAAATGGGGATGTCTCCTGGAACTAAGAGGAAGAACACAAATTGTGATATTCCTACACTGATAGCATTGTGCTCTTCTGTGCAATCACAACATATTTCGGGACATACCTGCATTGCCAACGGTTACAACTTCCTCCAGAACTTTTTCCTTAGCTCCGCCCCTCATGGCCTCCACAACCACATTGTAAGAGGCTCCGGATGTGAGTCCAATCAGAGTGGCGCTGTTAGAAGAGCCAGGAAGACGCATCTGAAGGGGGAAAAAAATGCAATCAGACCATTGGCATCTCCGCTTTTATCTAAAATGTTGCCACCCGGAAGTTTTGTTACCTGAAAACCTCTTTCCTCCATGTCCGTGATGGGGTTACATGACACCTCATACTCGGAGGTGTGCGGGATGGGCTGCCAAGAGATGGTTGTGATGGTCTGCGCTTCTTGGGGCAACTCCGTCTCGTTGTCGGGGAAACCGAAGGCAAGGCCCGGCAGAGGCGTTTCGCTCACCTGCCCCGACGCATCCAACATACCAAATAAGTTCACAGGTCGCGGATAGAAGCGTTGAAAGTAACACACCTTAACCAGGGGCACTCTGTTCCCGTCGGGGCCCGCCACGGGAATGTAGACGAGAGGTTCCCGGAGAATGGGTCTCTGGCCTTCTTTGGGTCCACCGAGGGGGACGTGAAGTCCATTGTTAGGACCGAGGCTCTGATATTCGGTGTAGATGTGCTGGCCCTGCTGACCCGGTCGGCTCTGGCCGCTCGTACCAGCCAAGTGGACATGGTTGGAGTCAAAGCTAAGCACGTTAAAAAAGAAAAAAAATCGGTTTGGGAGAGCTAAGCAACAGTGCTAAATTTCTTTTTGACACAATGTTCTTATGTGGTTTTACACAAGCTTACATTTTGTCATTGAAGGACTCCGGAACGTCCAAGACGTCAGTGGTGGGTCGGTGAGAAACAGGAAGTTGAGGCAGCTCGGGGACCAGTAGAGAATGACTTGGAGCTGGCTCTGCTTGAGCACAATAAAATGTCGAGTCAAAAATGTGCAGTATGTTGCATCCAACTCTGTTTTATGGCAGGCGAGGCAAACAACAGGAAATCCAACAGTTCATAGTTGTGTGAACTGCAGTGAACAGCAACATGTTTTGTCATTGTACAGCCAGTAAATCATTATATGCTTTTAATATGGATATAAAAAGCAACAAAGTAATTTGGAACTGGGGCTTCAGCTGTTCGACTGAATTGTTCGTGTAAGCGGAGTGTACTTACGGGTTCTGGCTTTGCCCATGAGCGGTATGCTTCTCAAAGTATTCTGCAGGGCAACAATCTTAATGACATATTCTGTTCCTGGTTTCAGACCTGTGAGCAGACATTTCACATAAAAAGTCTCTTCCATTTTGTGATCTTTCCATTTGTTTGTGGGTGTGAATTGAAATGGAGTGGCTCACCGGTGATAATGGCGTAGTTCTGGCTGGAGTGGGGTCTGGGAATGACTTCTTGAGGCACAGCCCCGGGCTGCTCGTAGGTTACGTAATAGCCGGTCACGCCCGGGCTGCGAGAACGCTCCCATGAGAAGGAGATGCTGCTGGGGGTCAGCGAAGTAAACTGGATATTGGTGGGAGGGCTGACCACCGGTTTGGCTGAAGAAGATCACGATGAAGACGAGAGAAAGAGTTTTCAACTTGCTCCAATCTTATTTTGGTTGGAGTTAAATGCTACTCTTGAGTGAAGCTTACTTGTGGAGGCAGTGAGGGTAAAAGGTACGCTGCGGCCGTTTCCTTTCAGTGTATAGATGTTGATCTTATAAGTGGTACCAGGCTCGAGTCCTGTAGTGAATTGAAAGGCAAAGTCATGTTAATTTGTCGATTTTTTTTTTCAAAACAAATCATAGATGAAGATTTGTGTGCAAATCTAGCATGTAACAACGGCGTACCCGTGATCGTATACGAGCGCGAGTCACCGCCGATGGTCCTCTGAATGGGAACGAAGCTCGTAGAGGAAGTGGGCGTGGCCTCGACCAGGAAGCCCGAGATTACATCCGTCTTGGAGCGCCAAGTCAGCGTAATGGAGGAGTCGTTGACGTCAGTGAGGCGCACGCGACGAGGGGGACTGATATCTTGGAAAAATAAGGTCGGAGAAACACGGAGAGGAAGACTAAGTTTTTCAGCTTTGGATAAACACAAGAATGCTTTGATTTGACATAACAAAAATAATTAGAAAAAAGTCTTGATTTGATTTGTAGTTGAAATAATGTTTGAAGAAAACTCACTCTCCAGTGTGGTAACCTCTCCTTGGACCGGTCGACTGGTCAAGGAGTTTTTCAAAGCGTACACGTGAACATCATAAGTAGTTGCAACCTAGAAGAAAAAAGAAAAATAGTCATTTATAGCAAAGTCAAAATAACTCTACTTTCACATGTATGAACAGAATGTTGACATTGGAGACATTCACCATGAGTCCGGTGACGTGGGCCTTTGTTGTGTCTGGGGCCAGATTCATCTCCTTGGTGGGTCCGCTCTTGTTTTTAGGGTTTACAACAACACGGTAGCCCGTGAGGCCCGTTTGGCCAGTTAGTCTGTTTTCTTGACCCGGCACGGCCCAGTGCATGGTGAAGGACGTGGGGCCGACCTGCGAGAACTGGAGACTGGTAGGGGGGGAGATTCCTGTGAGGAAAAGAGGGGCAAAACAGTGTCAGGGAGAGCCATGAAAGTCATTTTCAATTTCATTCTAATGTGGGTCAACAAGAAACAGCAGATTAATAACCCAAAACGAGGGCAAATAATGAAAATGTCCCACCTGTAGCTTGAGTTCCAACCAGCGCTGTGCTGGCCGTGTCGTCGTGCAGGGCGATGACCTTCACCGTGTACTCAGTGCCTGGCTGCAGGCCGTAGATAACGGCCGACTCGGCGTCTCCTCTTGGAGAAGGCCGCAGCTCTCGTTCGCCCTCCTCAGAGCTGGAGTACAAGACCCGGTAAGCCGTAACGATTCCGTCGGGACTGTCCCAACTGATCCGCAAAGAAGTGGAGTCGATGTCCGAGAAGGTCAGGTCTTTGGGACGGTCTACATCTAAAAATGAGGGAACGTGTTCATATTGAGTGCCCAATTGCAGGAAAATGGTACAACAAACAGAAGACTTACTTGTTAGCGCGTTCACCACCAATGGAGAACTCTCCCCATCTTGTCCCAGAGCATAAACACTAAAAGTGTACTCCGCCGTTGGCATCAGGCCGGAGAAAGTCATCTCTGTCTGGTCTGGATGAGCAAAGAAAAGACTTTAGAGTGAAGCCAAGTTCACCCAAAAAGAAAACCTGCAAAAAAATGTGACATTACCTGGAGCCACCACTTCAGTGAAAGACGAGCCCTGTCCATTTCTGGGGACCCCGGTCACCCGGTACCCCTTGATTGGACCTTGAGCGGGGCTCCACCTCACCGTGACGCTGTTGTCGTTGACGTCCATCACCTCCATGTCGGAAGGAGAGTCCACCCCTGAAATGACAGATCAGGAACGTTAGAAGTGTGCGTCTTTGTTTTTGATTGTGTTTGCATGCTGGCGTACCGGTTCTGTGCGTGACGTAGATGGGAGTGCTGGATGCCGGGCTGTCTCCTCTGCCGGTTACGGCGTAGACGGTGATGGTGTAGTCGGTACCGGGCTGCAGGTTGGAGATTGTGGTGGTGGACTGAGAGCCAGGCACGGTGAACTCCTTGGGATTGCTGTGGCCTCCTGAATAAAAGAGCCAGAGAAACGCTGATGAAAAGAACTAACGCACATATTGACGGGTAAATAGTAGATAAATCCAGGTTTCGCCAAGATCATCTTTAGGAGGAAATTGCTCTACCTGACTCGCCATGCGTGATCCTGTAGTAGCGCACGGTGACGGGAGGCGAATCCCATCGGATGGTGATGCTGGTGGGGGTGGAGTCGAGAACTTCCAGGTCTGTAGGAGCATCAGAAACTGGAGGCAAAGCATAAAAGCGCACGCTTAGAAGGACAACATTCCAAGACGATGACGAGAAGGACGTGATTACATACTCGTCTTCTGATTGCCACTCAGCGGCAGGCTCTCCTGTGTCCCGCTAACCGCGTAGACGTTCACCAGGTAATCGGTATCCGGGGCCAATCCTGTCAGGGTGAAGTGGTTCCTGGAAGGAGGGAGCCTCTCGTCCTTGGTTCTTCCACCGCTGCTCATCTGGTAACGAATGCGGTAGCCCGTGATTTTGCTCTGGGGAGCCAGCCAGTGAATGGTGAAGGAGGTGGTGAAGATCTCAGAGAAACGGAGCGCGACCGGTGAATCCAGAGCTGAGGAAGGTTGGGAGAGATGCACTACTGTCAAATTCAAATTCTATCGAGACTTCAATGACAAGGAAATGTGCGTCACATCAACTCACTCGTTTTGTGTGTGCCGACAAGGGGCGAGCTCTCTCTCTGCTCGTAAACGCACACCACGCTCACCAGATACTCTGTGTTTGGCAGCAAATCTGTTCACGGGGGAAAAACAATGTTGGAAAATAAAAAACCTTTTCAAGATGTTGTATAATTCTTGCTTTTGTTCCAACTCACTTCTCAACACAACATTGTTCATGGTGCCATCCACACTAGTTTCCGTGAGGTCATCGTCGTCGTTGATGGGATGGTACCTGGAGACAAAACATTATTTGCAGTTAGGCCTAAACTGTGAAAGACAAGCCATGTTTTGATTCGTGCAAACTTTAATGTTCAAACCTAATGAGGAAGTTGTTGATGTCAGCCCTGTTGGGGACGCGTGGCGCGACCCATGTGACCTCCAGAAGGTCTGGTCCAACCTGGCCGAAGCCCAGATCAGTGGGAGCCGGCACAGCTATAAAAAACAGAGCAAACGCAGATCCTCTATTGACATCACACTCAAGCCATCAGAAGTATTGTGAATGCTTTTGCTTACAAGTCTGCTGCGTGAACACGGTAGGCTCACTCTCTCCGTCCTCCGTCACGGTGATCACGCTAATGTCATAGTCGATACCGGGTTCCAAGCCGTAAACCGTATAATGCCCGGTGGTTGGCATAACCATATCTTGGAAGATGGGCACGCTCTCGCCCGCCGCCATCACCGTGATTCTGTAACCAGTGACGGCTGTGGTGTTGAGCGGAGACCAGCGAAGGCTGATGGTGGTGTCGCTAACGTCGTCGAAGCTGAGGTCGGTTAACTGCGGGACCTCTGTGAGAGGACGGTTCCACGGAACACGGGAGAGAACAAGAAAGCACAAAAACAACACCAGACAAACAGAAGAAAGAGTGCAGAAAAGGGGGAAGTGGTTGGCCAGAAAGTGGATGAGTAAAAAGACGAAGAGAAAAAAAGAGGCAAAGGTGAGTCAACTTCCAGTATAGTGAGATACGGTATACTTTATATCCCCCATATCACACTCATGGAAGATATTTGTTATTGCTCTTTGTATAACCCACACAACTATAGCATTCTAGCTAGCATGTGTTATTTATTGAAAGGTAAATGCTAAACACATTCACTTTCAACTTGAGAGTAAAAAAAAAAAGCTTTGCTCAGCAGGAGGGGATGACAAGATAACACAATGCTGACTCTCAGATCTGTCAAATGTGGTTCCCATTAAATTCTAATACCCGCCGAGCTCACCTGGAGTGATGGTTGTTGATATGGGAGCGCTCTCCATGTCGTCCTTGACGGTAAAAACGCTGATGTTGTACTCCACCCCTGGACGGAGGTTCTCGAGGGTGCAAGAGTTCTCTCCGGCCTGCACAAACTCCTCCACGCTGTTTCCTTGCTGCCCATTGGTGGGAGCGCACGTCACTCTATAGCCGGTGATGTCTTGGGGCGAAGAAAAACGCAGCGCATTAACAATTAATTTTTTTCCATGCGCGTTTTTTTTTTTCGTGTGTTTACCTGGCGTATTTGCTCCATTCCACTGGACTGTAATATCGCCATTGCCCGAGTTTGAGTCCAGGTGGAGCTCAGTGGGAGGTGACAGAGCTGGAGAGAAAAGTCAAATAAACCTTCGAGTCAGACGGAAGAGGGAATCTAATATTTAGTGGCTTCCACTCACGTGTGACCACACGGCGCGTGATGGGGGTTCCTTGTTCTTGGCCGTGGATGACTGGTTGCACACTGTAGGTATATTCCACGCCGGGAGTCAGACCGGATACATAAATGCTTCCTGAGTCTGAGGTCACATCTCGAGGGGCTTCTCCGCCCTGACTGGGACGCACTGTCAACTGAGATAAATGAACGCGTGGTCAGCACGGCTCAGAAAAGCGGTAGTACACAGGAGGCAAAGGTCAGCCAGGGGCCAAAGTTTTCCCAAGTGCTGCGCATTTTCATCGCTCGTGTGACATATTTGGACTAAATCCGATCATTCCCAGAGGTCTGTGGTTCGAAAGGGATGGCTGCTCTCTTCAACCTTCCGTAATGGAAAACATTTGAATTTACAATTTGAATTTGCTCCAGCAAACCTTGTAGCTGACGTGTGGCACAGGAGTCCAAGAGATGATAATAGAAGTGTCGGTAACGTCAGTGCTGAAGTGGGGAGCGTTGCCCATTGGTGGATCTACAAGCACAAAAAGCAAGTTTGGGTCATTTTTATTGCGTCACAAGAACATTTGGTCGCCAATAGCCATCTTGGCACTTACTAGTGTTGAAGACGGCTGTCTCTCCTTCACTCAGCGTGTTGTCTTGCTCTGAGTGGAGCGTCACCGTGTACATTGTATCTGGCTTCAGGTTGAGGAGGGTGTACTGGGTGAGCCGAGCCGGCAGGCGAAGTTGCTTCGGGTTGGACCCCTCGACGATCAGGAAGAGACGGTATCCGCTAATTTTGGCTCGTGGGGCGAACCACAGAACCACTGCGCTGTCCTCTGTCACGTTGGAAAAGTGGATATCTGTTGGCGCGTCGGGCTCTGCGGAGTAAAAATCGTTTGGGCGTTTGTTAGTAACTTGTTTGATGACACAAACACGCGTGTTTTGCTAAATGTGTCATCCTCACTTGTGGTGTGCTCCCCGATAAGCGGAATGCTCTCCTCTCCGTTGTGAATGGTGTAGACGTTGAAGCGGTAAAGCGTTCCGGGCTGGAGGTGGGTCACCTCAATGTACGAGTTTTGGCTGATGGGTAGCGTCATCTCTCTTTGAGGGGAGCCAGACGCGTCCACCGGGATCACCGTGACCCGGTAACCCGAGACGTCGCCGGCTGGCCCGGACCAAGTCAGAACGATTTTCTTATCTGATACCTCGTAAAACTGCAGGTCTGTCGGGGAGGCAACTTCCTCTGTGGACAAACGAAAGACACCCGGTGTTAGGCTTTAACAAGACAGAATAAAAAAAAAAAAAATTGGGTTGTAAAATGAACCAGATAGCCTTCCAATCCCAAAACTATGTTAAAGGTTAAGAGTTTGAATCAAATCAGGTAATGGTTTCTGACAGTCGACAAATTGAAAAAAAACCCCACAATTTGTCCACTTGCCATTTGTGCATCTGTGATAACAGATTGGGATTCCAAAAACAGCAGTGCTCTCTCAACCAGGTCCCACATCTTTATTCCATCACACAGGTTATGCAAACACATTCACACATTCGCATTTGGAGCATCTGCTCGACCACATGTTGGGCTTGGCAGCGGAGTGGAAAATGTTACGTACTTGCAGTCGATCAGAACAAAAGCGCACCAGCTGCTTCAATTTCAATTTTTAATTTACTCGATTAGGTCAAGGAAATATAAATTATAAAGGTGGCTGGGAGGTTTCCAAACTCAGACATAAATAGGTCATAAGATTCAATGGAGTGATGGATGATTAGAAGTAAGGAGAACCTCAAGTATCTCTAAAGTGAAAATAAATATTAGCATGAATATCGAAATATTATGACACTAAAATAAATTCATGATGATGATACGCTGACAAGGAAAATAATCATTCTAAGACTTTTAATGACTTTTTAGTGATTGCACACCTGGCAGAGGATCTCCGGCAGTGTTGACCTGCACAAAAATGGGCTCGCTCTCCAAGCTGTCCTCCACGGCGTAGATGCTAATGTTGTACAATTTGCCCGGCCGCAGATCACTCAGAGTCACAGACGTTGCCGTGTCAGGAAGAGTCAGCTCGGTGCTTTCGCCTTCCACCGATGGCGTGTAGACGACTCGATAGCCTGTGAATAAAACAAAGGGGTTGAAGGGTTGCTCATCGGCGTGATCATCGTGCCAGTTGTCGTACCGGTGATGGGAGCTAGCGGTTTATCCCAGCTAATCACAATCGAGGTTTCTCCAATATCCTCCACTTCGTGCTCAGCGGGGGCGTCGGGAGCTGCGACATGGAAAAAATGTCGTGTTAGATATTTCCTTGGCTTTGAGGTGTCTTCAAAGCAATTTTGTATGCACTCACCGGTGGTTTGTGAAGTGGAAAGAATGAGGTTGTCGCCGCCATCTGTCACCTCGTAGACGTTAACCGTGTACTTCCTCCCTGGTAGGAGGTCGTTGATGTTCACTGATGTAGTTGTGCGGGGCAGGTCTGACCAGAACGTACACAAACACGTTAAATATTTGGTCAATAAAATATTTGTATATGAAATGCGAGTTGCTGCGTTTACCGAGAACCAACGGCTCCCTCGTGCTCTGTCCCTGCTCGCTGAGTTCGTACTCGACTCGAAAACCGGACACCGTGTCGGAGGCCGACACCCAAGAGATGACGAAGCTGCTGGAAGTGATTTCTGTCACCGACTCGGAGGTGTCCACCACGGGTGGCGGTTGGGTGGTCTCGCCTTGTGTTGTGGCCACTGAAAAAGAAAAGCACACAAAAAAACATTTCCATATTTTGAAATCGTTTGTTTTGGCATTCATTATTTCACGCAGCGGACATGGACGCTCTTGACTCACATGATCCATAATGTGTGGTGAAGTCAAAGCGTGTGATCTCCTGCTGTCCGAAGCGCAGCACGCTGATCAGCTGACCTTCGTAGGTGATGCCCGGTTTAAGTCCGGAGATGGTGTAGGAGTGAAGATGACCGGGGATCATCACCTCCTTCCACGCGTTGTGGCTATTTTTCTTCCAAAAGGAAAACAATGTTGTGCTCTCAATGTTTCCACAAGCGCCGCGACAACAAAGTTCCGACCAAAACTCACCACTCTCCATTTGAGGATGTATTGGCTGATGTGAGCGGAGGGTGGGGCGTTCCATTGAATGGGATGCGAGTTGGGTTGGTTGGCGGATTCGGTTATGATCACCTGCACAGGACGCTGACCGCCTAGGAAAGATGGCACCAACGCAAACGTAAAGACAACTGGCCTGTCAAAATGTGATGACAGGAGTTCAAAGGTCGCGATCGTCCAACTTCGATAGCAGACGACCAAATATAAATAAACAAGAGCTCACTAATCTCCCCCGCAAAAAGTTTTGCGGGAAGGATTCTTCCAGGAAAAAAAAAAAAGAATCGCATGGAACTGTTAGATTCCGGCCTGGACCTCAGCAGGCATATGGGAGAAAACTCGACTATCTCTCTACCAGCTACTCAATGACCAGAGATTAGAAAAAAAACAGTCTGCTGATCTCACATTTGGACTATTGTCTAAATCTGTCTCATTCTAATTAAAGACCATATGGCCAGAAAAACATTTTCAGTTCACAATTCCTGTGATTGTGTGGCGACCGGTCCAGAGTGTTCCCAGCCTGTCGACACTCGAGGACAAGCACAATAGAAAATGGGCTCGTCAAAATGCTATCTAGCAAGTGATTATTTGATCTCCCGGGTGTTAAAACACCACACCCATCGTAAGTACGTCCAAATGCGCTAATACGAAACCATTTCAAACCGCTGAGGCATTCTGCCGAAAACCATTCAGCATCTGCCCCACATCTGTGCAAACAACTTCCCCGATGGCCTCAAGTACTCGAATGTCGTTTTTTTTTTTTTTTGCCGGCTGACTGGAGTTTCCGCTTAAAAATTTATTATGTCATCACTAACAAAACTGTACATTTCGGTAGTAGGAAAAGTAAGTCTATAAAAAGAGTATCATTGATGAAACCTAACATGTTTCCTGTTCGGGAAACAAAAAAAAAGGCTTACAACAAAAGCTGAGTGTCGAGCAGACCCCACATAAGCTTTGTTGATAGAAACCGGTAGCTTCTGTAAAGAACTGAGGCCGCTGACCGCTTTTCCAAACAGCAGAGCTGTAATCAAGGTTTCCCGGCAAGTGGCTCGGTTAACCAGACGTGCTCGTAGATACGCAGACCTCAAAAACAATCTGGGAGCCATTAAAGAGCGTTGCGGAGCCACAGGCCACTGACGAGTGAAGGGCGGATTCCGCCGAATCCCGTGTGGCACACATCATCGATGCTAATGTCACATATGTATACTAAGAGTGACTGTATGTTCTGGATATTTTTCAAATACGTGAAGCTTTATTTTATGAATAAAAATAAGTGAGAGAGTTCAATCTGAGTCAGAAGAGCAATTAAAGCAAAAAGGCTTTTAAAGGATCTTATCATAACGAAGCTCAGTGAGCATTCCCACCGGGCTTTCCTTTTTTTACCTTTTATGGTTGTGCCCTGACTTGGAGCCCAGACTTCACTCTCACTTTTAAAATCTCACCGTTGTATGGCACACACACACTTGCACGAACCACAGCTGGTTGCTATTATGGCCAGTTACAGCTGAAACGTCCCATGCATTTTTTTTTTTCCAATCTCTTGTCAACCTGCTTAACCAAGAGTAAACGCTCTATAAAGTAGAACTCACCCAATTTATTTTGGCTAACGTTCATAAATTAGCGGTTTAGCTTCACGGCAAACGGCGTGCAATGATGCACATGCTTAACCACATCTAAAACTCTCCGACATGTTTGCTGCAATTAGAAAATCAGTGAATGTAATTGTAAAAATGTAAATTGGGTTGTGTGCGTGACACGCTTGCACGCTAGCGTTTTGTACAGCTGTGTTAAAGGCGAAGGGGAAGTGCCACATGCTGGCCGGAACAAAGGCTCCGAATGTGCCTGTGCGTGTGTTTGGGGGGGTGGGGGGGAGTTTGGGGGTTGCAGGGGAGTAACTCACACCCCACCAATCTCATTCTGTCACACATCAAAGTCAAGACTTTTAGACGTGATTTATGACACTTTCAATGTTTGCATTCTGGAAATAATACCTTTGAAAAGAGAGTGACCTTACCTTTAAAAAGATAGTAACCAAAGTTTTTAAATAAGCATCACTTGGCTAGAGTCAGTCGAGAATGAGAAGTTTGTCTTACCAGGATAGGACTGCTGGGGCTCGCAGCTGAGTTCTCCAATGCCGTTACCATAGCAATAGCACTTGTACATGATCCCATGGATGACTTTGTCCCAAGACTCGCCAATCTGGTAGAAGGCTCGTGTTTCTGGCTCCTGGCACTGGTCTGTGGGCAGGCACATTATTCTTCTTTGTATACATGGATGACCTCCATATTTGCTCTGCTCCATTTTGCATTGCTGAAACTTTTGCAAGACAACTTCAACCCACCGATAGCGTCGCACTTCCAGCGGCCTCGCCCCTGTCCAAAACAGGTGCAGTTCATCGCGTAGCCTTCTTCATGTTGCTTGGTGAAGGTCTGGTTCACTTCATAGGTCAGAGTATCCACAATACACTGGTCTGAAAAAAAACAAAAAAACAAAGGGCTGCTGTCAAAAAAGACATGCAAGGACATGATGTCGACCAAATGAAATGTCTTTCACGGCCGGTGAACATCTGGTGTGTGTGTGGTGCAGGTGCAACTGGAAACCCGTAAAGCACAGGTGTGAGTGCTCAGCTTTGACCTTCTGACATGCAGCTCATTAAACGTCACTCGCGACCTTTCAACTTGTCACTCATGCGTGATCAATATTGCTCTCCAATGTGACAACACGCAGAGAAGGTCCAATTTAGTGGTCGGCCCGCACAGCGCATACCTTTAAGCTGGGAGTAGGCGACGCAGCTCCATTCCCCTCGGCCGTTGCCCACACAGGTACAGCGCATCATGTGATCCAACACATCATGGCGTTTGTCCCACTGGTCCCCCACGCGGTACATGACCCCCTCGCTGGAGGTACAAACTTCTTCATGGGCTGGAAGACACGAGCGAAAAAGCAGAATGCTGATTAGCCGGCTAAGGGCCAGAAAACATCTGCGTTGTAATGACCAAAAAGCGGAAACATGTGCCTGTTTGGGAAGGATGGTGTGTGTTCCACATGTGGTCTTCATTAAAGGGAGATAGTTAAAGAGTACGTTTGCGTTGACGACACACATCTTAATAGCGATGTGTGAATATGATCAAGCTGTCTTACAAGTTTAACGCTAGTTTTGGACTATTTTTCAATGTCACCAGGTAGGAAAATAATTTGTTAATTTAAAATGGCTGTGAAACCCCGCAATGCTGCCATCGTGCTTGAATTGCCTTAAGTGCAGGATGCTGGCGTGCTATCTAAAAATCATAGCGTGGAAGACATCGCGCCAGAATTGTTTGCTTCAGTCTAAACAACCGAGGCTACAGCATCACGTCAGCGGGTGGAGATACGTTGATAGCCGTCCATCTGCTGTGTTGGAATGCAGACGTGAGATAGACCTGCACCATGTCAGTCCAGACCACCTGGCCTCCAAAAAGGGCGCGTTGATGTGAGTCTAAATGAAAAATGATTGATGGGGAGAGGTTTGGTTTGTTTTTCTTTCAAGTGCTTCTCCAGGAAAGCGTGCACCACCACAGCACTTTGGCTTGAAATTCAATTGCGCAAGGCATGTCAAGCTACACCTTTCCCGTGAGCTAAAAATGTGACTGAAAGGCTATTTTTAAATATATGAAAAGATTCAGATGATCCCATTTTTCCAATGTATTGAGTAAATATGGACGAGTACTTGATGCAAATCGTTCCTGATGGCGCCAAAGTGTTTCCAAAAGAACACATGGCTGACACAACGTTAACCTTTACAACACAGCAAAAAAAAAAAGAGGAGGAGGTGTTGAGACTCTTTTTAGCATTCCCCATTAACATCTCAATTACAATGTTTATTTTGACAGTCTTTGTTAAGTCATTAAAGTGGGAATCAAAGGCCCCCTGGTGCGCAGAGGCAACCACTCACCCCCCTCTTAAATCCTTGACAGGCTGTTTTCTTAACAACGGGGTGTTGGCCAAACTTGGGCCCCAAGATTTATAGAAAAGCTTCACAGGAAAATATAACACTAAATTGAGTTATCGTATTATCCACTTGAGATGCGGATACACTTGTAGTCTTTTTAAAACGAGATTACAAAAGTGAAGTTATTCGCAACGTCGCAGATGTTTCCAGCGTCTTTACGGTCCCGCTGCCAAACTATTTTATCTCCCATCTGCCAACTTTGAAGTTCAGGGAGCTTTTGATGTTGGCTAGGATGATATCGCTCAAAAAGATTTGTTTGGGATTCGCTCGCCTTGTTCTCAGAGGATACAGTTTCATTGAGACGCCACGTCCGAGTCGAGGGAACTCGTGGTTGGAAACTTTCGTTTTTTGTGTGGCTTGCATCATCGGTACTTCAGACGTCAGTAACCCCCCTGGTGTTTGATTGCCTTCAGCGCCTTTTGTTGCCTGCCGAGCTCTAACTGACACCAATTCAACAAAACAACACTTCCCTTACACGCCAAATGACTTCAATTTGCCTCGGGCAAGGCGTCAAAGCCGAAAACAAGATTCAGTCAAGTCCTTTTACCGCCACGCTGTTACGAGCTTACATGCTAATTGAGTTAGCCGTCACCTTTTTGAGACAGTGTTTACCGTCTGGGGGCATGATTGGAATTAGATCCGCTGATATCTGGCTTGCAGACTTCGCGAAGCATTTGGATTTACGATCGAGGCGCCTTTCAACGTGTCTTTGATTGCCTCTCCTTCGCGGCGATGAAACGATTCCAGCCCGAGCAGCTGCGTTTTGCTTCTCGTCCACACAACACTCCCACTTACCCGCCATGGGGCAGAATCCAAAGCGCTGCTCGCCGTCATAGTTTGTCGTGGTGCCGCACCACTTCATGCCGTCTCTGCGTCCGTCTGCGGTGCAGTCGGTGTAGTTCCGTCCGTTGTACAGGTAGGGGAATTGGCACAGAGCGCCGTTTGAATTGCCGCCCCTCGTCGCCACGATGACTAGGAAGGGAGACAACAACGTTTGTCTCCGGCTCCTCGGTGGCTTCAAATTGCTGCAAATGTTGGCTCACCGTTCTTTTCCGTGCAGAAAGAATACTTTTGCTCCGTCTCAAAGTCAGAAGAAATGGAACACCACAGCTGGCCATCAGCGCGTCCATCTGAGGTGCAAGCGTGGTAGGTCTTGCCCTTGTAGACAAAGGGGAACACACAAGGCTGACCTCCCGAGTTGCCCCCGTACACCGGAGCCGGGCCATCTGGATGAAAACACAATGTTTGAGACCCCGTGAAGTGACCTTGTGAACTTATTGTGACACAAACTTTTCTTATTTCACTTTGGAGTGACTCCCACTTATAAAAGGAGAGTGAGACAAGCAAAACGTACCCCACTGTTCACAGCTGACGCCATTGGCCAAACAGGTACACATCATCTGTTTGGTTCCTTGACTCCTCAGCCAGCGCTGACCGACAAAATAGGACAGTCCGGAGTCAGTGCGACAGGGTCCCTCTTGCGGAAGCTCGGGAACGGGCTGGTAAACGGCCGGCTGGATATTCGTGATCACGCGAGAGCCGGTGCCTGAAATAGAACGTGGGAATTAGGTCAGGGGGCAAGAAACCATGTGACTGTCCTTTATTAACTTAGATTTTGGGGAGAGAGCATTTCCTTCAACATCTTGAGGCACATTTTTCTCTGCTGAGTGCTGCTCTCCTGTCTTCAATTTTTTTTCACGTCTGTGTTCCTCATGAGGTCATGATGGTGAGTTACATATCTTTCTCACGTCAACACTTGGCTCTTCCCCTGCTTCGACACGTCTGTCCCTGTTAAACATTATTCTCTCTGCACGGTGAGCAGGAGTGGGGCGCAAAAAAAAAAAGAAAAAAGAAAAACAGATGGATATCGTCAGTTCTCACCCAAGCCAGTCGTGTGAAGTGAGGCATGTCTCTCGCACTTCCATTCGCCACGGCCGTTCCCGGTGCACAGACATTGGAGAAGGTTGCCTCTGGCGTCAGTCTTTGTCCACGTGTCGCCGATCCGGTACGAGCTCAGAGTATCTTGGTCATTACAACGATCTAGAAAAAAAATGCAAATATTTCATCATAATCTTGTAATCGTTGTTCATTGTGAAACCTGGCTTTACTTTAGATTGGGCGCAGGATGGAGGCCTGTTTGTCATTTTTGAAATATTACATTCATGTAATGATGTCATTTATACAAGAATCTACAAAATATTCAATCCGGTGAGTGTAAACGCCCAGCAGAAACCGTTTTTGCCATTTGAAAGACAGCATGTGATTAGATACATGTGACGAGCTCTACAATAACCAGCAGTAATGACATTTTTCAGCTCGTGTGACGCACATTCGGGCCTTCGCAGCTTGCTCCTAATGAAAGTGGCAAATGTAACATGACACTACAAAAGCGCCTGTGTATACTCTTACAAAACAAAACGGCAAAAGACAAAGACGAGTTTGATCGCACAGAGTCAAAATGGGAACATTCCCATTTACTAGGAAAGAGTTCTCGGGATGTCACAAGCAACTCATCAAAAGTTAATACTGAAAAATGAAGTGTTGCCATTCTTTATGAGCGAGTCGAGGGTCTCTTACTTCTGGAGGTGCACGTTATGCGGCCACTTCCTTCTCCCAGGCAGGTGCAGTCCACAACCATCCATCCCTGGTAGGGCTTCTCCCACGTTTCCCCAACAACATAGGATGTCCCCGCCGTGTTGTCATAGCAACGCTCAGCTGCAGGACACACACACAGTGGGCCTCATATTATAACAATATTATTGTTTAGAACAGAACACGGCAGTGTTCAGACACTAACGCATCATCTTCCATGTTATCATACAGTTAGTCAGCCAGTGTGTGTGTTTGTGTGTGTGTGTATGACTCACCAACAGGCTTGCAGGTCCATTCTCCTTTGCCGTTCCCCAGACAGACGCACTCCAGCATGTAGCCTCCTGTCTCGTGAGGTCTCCTCCAGGTGTCTCCGATTTTATATGAAGCACCGTCCTCATGACAACGATCTAGTCAGACAGGGGGGGCCGGTGTGTGTCACTCGTACCAAAAAAAGAAAGACTCGACATTTGTGCCATTTTTTAACCGCACGGCTAAGTGGAAGCAGCTGCACGTCAGCGTAACTACACCACACACTATAAAAAATGATAGTAAAACACGGGATTTTTTTGCTTCATCCTGTGTGAGGTCTCCAATAATTAAAAAATCGGTCAAGTTGTTAAAAACCGCTGAGCCGGAACATGGTGGTGTGAATAATTAATGGCGGCACTTCCTGTGGAAGTTTTCCAACTCACTGGCAATGGTGCAGCTGATTTTGCCCCTGCCAGATCCGATGCAGGTACAATCCCAAATCATGCCATCCTTGGGTCTCTCATAGGTTTCTCCCACAGTGTAGTACTGCTGGTTGATCTTATCATGACATCTTTCTTCAACTGAAGGGAGGGGAACGGGACACAAGAGGAGCTGTTTGTTTTGTCTCAGACAGCGAGATAAATAAAGACAAGACTTGCTGATAAAATAACACAGCAGGCACACACATGCTAACTCACCTTCGGGCTTGCTTACACACTTAATTCCGGCGACTCCGTTGCAAGTGCACACCAGAGTGCTGCCCAAGTACTGCCGCTCCCACTGGTCGTTAATGTTGTAGAAATGACCGTTCTCTATGCAGCCATCTGGTAGGGGCACGAGAAGAAAGCAGGTAAAACAATGCTGGGAGGCTGCTACAAGCTGGAAGCAATAAGCGGACGTTGGAAAAAAAAAGGGAAAAGTCCATCTGTCTGCAATGTGAGTGGAAAATACGCTCGCGCCATACGCAATGTTAAACACTATACCTGGTGCTGTGGAAACAAACTTCTAATGCACCGTTAATTAGGTGAAAATCATTTTTAACCAGACAAGACAATCTTGTCTGTGAATGTTATCCAAAAAGTTCCCTGACAGTAATGAATCATTTGTAACTGGGACAACAATACTTAAAAAAAGTCATTTTATTGTGAGATAAAACTCTCCATTGTCTGCGGAGGTATCTCAAGATGTGTTAACTCGAATTTAAAAGGAGCCCCAGTAACAAATTATTTTGCACAACCGCTTTTCCACTTTTGATCTAATGCCACCCACCACCAGTTGGCTTTGTTCACAGTCTCCATCTCCCATTAACACCACAGTTGTTCATCTTCCTTGTGAAATCGTTACATGGATGCAAATGACTTAATTCATATGTGAGCAGACTGGAAAAAGCCCAAACTTACCCTGGGACACCGAGGGGACGTGATGCTGCTGCGCCTGTCTTCGGTTCTTGTGGTTCCCCTTGGGCATGCAGTGCACTGCGGTCCCGATGCACAATGCAAGCAGCACCCTGGCGGGTATGCTTCTACCGGACATGCTTTGCAAATGTTGTCCTGAAAAGTCACCAGAGACGGAGAAGAAAGTGGACTCCCAGTACAGCAGAATTCGGCGAGCACGGTCTGCCCCTCTGCGGTGCGCGGCCCCAGTGTGCAGGTTAGCGGAGAGTGGGAGTGATTTATCTCACTGGGCATGGCTGAGTCGCAACCGGACGCAGGAGGGAGGAGGTTCGAACAGGAGACCGACAACCCACGCGCACGCAATGAGGGGGAACATTTCCATAGTGACTTACTCAAAATTCGTATCACGGAGACTCGTTTTTGCTTTCAGGCAGAGGGAAAAAGTTAGTTAAACGGAGCGATAATTAACGTTCGAATTCAACAAATTCATACCCAAAAAGCTTCTTATAAATGAAAATGTTCTCCCACCATCAATTCTCAAGTTGTAGAATCAGCACAAACGCATTTGTCAGGAAAACTTAACGGCGAAGACTGTGCCGATGAATAGCAACCTTGCTAGCTAGGGTGTTTAATTGATTTATTTCTGGTCACGTGACAACTTAAGCGGGAAATTTGTTGCTAGGTAGAAATTCTACAGTTACTCAAAGTCAATTAAAAAAAACTAGCATATGTATGGGTGCATGTGGATGTTATTTAATCAAATCTGACCTAAGTAAAGCACCTCTGAATGGATGGATGGATTTTGACTTATATAACTTTAGACAGTACAATGTTACATGATAGGCTATAAAAAAAAAAAACTCACTGAAGGACACTGCTGTGCAGATTGTTAGCTTTTGGGTTTTACAATTAGGTTATGTCATCTGCAGGAATTGGGTCACATGGTGTCACTGTCTGGAAGGACTCCAATAAGTAACCCAATGTTTGATTATCTGGAAAGCATTTGCTCTTCCTGATCCAAGTTCTGGAGAAGTCCGAGACTGTACAGGCTGGCTTTAGCTGGACAGTTTGGCCTTCGCGGTGTGAATTAATTGAATTTCATGCAAGGTTACAAGTCGTCATTAATACTGTTGCATTTGGGCCAATTTCAATTGTTGACTTTTTGTTTGTATAACTGAATTCCTTTTTTAAAACTCATTGCATTTGGACTGTATGAATATTACAGTACATTAATTATGTTATGAAGAATGTGAGTGCATGTTACACTACTGAAGTGTCACATTTGTATAAACAAAATTGAGTAATTTCTATCATGGTAATTTTTTTTCTCCATTTGTACTGCTACTCACATTTAATACAATGCGAAAATTGTCAAGAATATTTTCTTTGTGATTAAAGAAAAATTATGAGAAGCCGTTGATTGAATTGTTCCGGGTCGTGACCCTTAATGAGGCGGGAATCGGTTGACGTGACGTCACTCAACGCAACCTGACGATGGAGTCCACGAATGGCGTACTTAATTGTTTCGGCTTTCTACCTGCTTATCCTGGTCAGTGGAATCTTGATTAAGTACAACTACCTCTGTTCTGAAGTTATACTTCAATATGTGAATATCTATGAAGCGTTGAAGTTGTATCGCTCACTTTAACGTATGAAATGTTCATGGAAAGTTCGTTGCAATTATCGCTCATGCCTGTGTCGGGCTGAAATCTATTTTAAGATTTGGACAAGTCACCTTTAATCTTTGTCATCACTTGCCCATGAGAAGCCAAAACATTCAACCCACTGCACTTTTGTAATTCTGAGTAATCCAGCTAGAAATCCCAGTTTGAAGCAATTCTCTGGGAATTGAGCGTTGTGGCTTGACATGGCGATGAAAACACATTTTTGTGTTTAAATGGGCCTTTTTTTTTTTTAACCAGCGAGGTCATTTTCCAACAGATTGAATCACACAGGATGGTGTTGTCTAGAACAATAGTGGAAATCACAGCCAGGGGAAAAAAAAAATGCTTTGGAAGAGCTTCTGACTGTCAACATTGAATGCCACAAGTGTTGTCCTATTTTTCATGTCTTTTGTCCTCCGAAAAGCACTGCGGTTGAATTTCACGACGTCAACAAAATCCGGAAAACATAACTTGTTTGTTTCTTGTTTTTTAATGTTTGGTCACAGAAAAAAAAGATATATATTTGTGTCCCCTCGTACAGATTTCCGTGTAATTTTCTATATTTTCACAGTGCCCTGGCAAACAATAGTTAACAAGGTTACACTCAATTATTAATGACAAATTATGTTGCAACCATAATAGAATTGTCAGAGGTTGAATTATTTCTGTCCTTTTCAAATAAGTGTGAATGGATAATCTTGAGAAATTTGGGCAGAGCCGGTTACATTTTATGCTGATGTGGAGAAATCAAGAAATACGTGCATTACACAACGCGCATAAAAAGTCATCATGAGAAAGTTTAGACGCGGGACGAAAGAGGTCACAGCTGCAAAAATCTCTCGACATTTGCAACACTTATTCATCCAAAACGGGACTCGCTATCTCGGGGCCTCTGTAAATCTCACTGTGTTCTTCCCACTGTGATGCAGATTCATGAACTACATGCACTATTTAATTGCCCAAACTTGACATATTATTGTGTCTTCTCAGGGGGTTCATTTCTGGCTTGCGAAATACAACTTTGCAGTCTTGCGTTAACGGAGAGGGAGTACATGTAAGTAATGTTGCCAAGTTACACATTTTGACCGGAAGTACAGCAAATGACCCCTATGTTCCTGGTTTCAAGATGACACAGTCTTCTCATTCGGCTACTTTTTTCCTTTTCCTCAAATTTTCACTAAGCAATAAGTCACCGGTGTTATTGCCATGGTAACCGCCACTGTTTATCTCCGTGTAAAAGTGTAATAGTCAGCATTTAAAAATGCTCATCTGTATTATTCTTTGAACTATTTTCATTTTTTTTTTTGCTTCAAAGTGACTGCCCCTTTATCAATGACGAAAATGTCTGAACCCAAAACCATATGAGGCCTTTTGCAGAGCAAACAAACGAAACCATATGTGCATATCTAGAGCTTCAAAGAATAATACACAGATGTAAGCCGCGTTTAATTGAAAAAGCCCTTCAGTAGACTAAGCAGCAACGTTCTCCAAGCAAACAACTTTTCAATTCTTGAGAGTACACTCTGGTCCTTTTAAAAAAAAAAAAAAAAAATATGACTCCAGTTTGGTTACTTAAAAATGCATCTGCACTTTACTCATTTGCTCCCAATTCCCATTGCTCACCCTGACACGACCAGAAACAAACCGACCGATGATGTCATCACCGCCACATTCTGGTTTATGCTCTGATGACAGGTCACGAATCTATTCGGATGTTGAGCTCCGCGGTGTTCCGAAGATGTGGGGGGGTGACTTTCCCTGTTGTGTCGCCAACAGAACCTTGTGTCCAACAGTGGGAATGGATCAATGGAATGTGTTGTTTGTGCCACATCTGCCCTGAAGTTACATCGCGCACTTGAGGTTGTGACGTTGGATTATGTGGCAACATGTTTTGCTGTTGGCAACTGCAATCATACTGATTAAACACGGGTGTCAAACTCAAGGCCCCTGGGCCAGATTTGGCCCGCTACATTTCGGGACCTCGTGTTTGTTTCTTGCTATCTGTAGCAAAAATGGCAAATTGGCTTCGTTTTTAATAACGCCGCAGTTAGACTAAGCCGAGTTTACATTTTAAGGTCACGTGCATGAATTTACTAATTCAGCAAATCTGTTCGCAGACTGTGTGAAATATAGTTTTTTCCTGCTCGTTGTAGCAAATGAAGGGATTTAGGATGCCACATTTTGGCAGCTTGAGAAATGCGTGTTGACGGCTCAATAGGCAAACGTGGTCTTGGGCTTACAAAGAGACGCACAGACTAGACAATGTGTTGTCCTCTGTCTGACTCGCAAGTATTCATCGTGCTCATTTGCACTTGTATGTGTGCCCAAGGGAACAACATCACAAAAATAGCTGAGCTATCTTCTGTCTGGCCCTGTAAAAACTGAGCCAGACCTTCTCTTGGAGCAAATTTTTTAAAATTTATTTCTTGAGATAGCTATTTGTTCCCAAAAGATTAAAATAATCATCATTCAGATGTGAGGCTAATATTTGGATTTATTGCATCTTAATAGTCAATTAGATTCTATATATCGCCAATCTTTCACTGCAAAAGAGTATAAATCTTTTGCTTGCTTGCTTGTTTTGATTCAAATTGGGGTTTCCATGGTTACCCCATTACACATCTAAGGAACTCTCGAGTCATGATTTAAAATGACAGAGCAAAGGCTAGGAGGGAGAAAGACGGCAGACCTTTTTCCACATCACGCGCACAACTATTCAGTTGGCTCCTTTTAACATCAAAATAGGAACATGTTGGAGAGGGTGGCGCTTCTATCTTCGTACAAGACATTCATCCAATCACAGATGCCCAAAACAGCCGCTTTGGTATGAATGAACGCCAAAGTAGGTCCCCATGTCAACACGTTCAACTTTTCCCAAACAAGTAAACAAAGTGCTAAACAGTCAGAATGGTTCAGAAAAAAAGGGAAACCGTTGCAGGGAGTGTAAGGAAACGCTACTCGGAAAAATCTTCTCAAATTGTGTAAGCGGGCTCCGTGCACGTAAGCAAGAGACGCACCACGACTCCATCTTAGTCGCCTTCCTCTTTATTAGACGTCAATGCGTGAGCAAAAAAATAAATAAAAAGCTGAATCCTAGCAAATCTGGGCTTACAAAAATGGAGGTTCCTCTGTCCAGAAATCATTTTGAAAGTACATGAGTTTAATTGGGGAAAAGCAGTTTTGCTTTGGTGCACAGTGTGGATGGAGAAGAACCTCTCTGTTGGTTACGTCAGAACCTGCATGAGTCATTCCATTTTTGAGTGGAAACAGGAGAACGACACACACACACACATTCAAACAGCTGAATGGAGTCACTTCGGTAGCGAACCTTAGCAACTGGTTCTCATTTATGTCGTGATTTTTACGGCCGACTGTACCTTCGCTGACCCGATTTTGAGCCTGTGCGTTCCGTTTACGTAATATATGATGGAGGGGAGAAATAAAGGCAAAGGATTGTGTTTCATCCGGCATCATTGAATGCACAGTGGCAGGTGTCTGAGGAGAGAAAATGTCCGATGAAAGAATGGAAGTGCATCGAAAGGTTGAGGAGACGAGGGAAATTCGTTATTGGTTGTCCTTGAACCGGCTGAGCGGTCGGGATTCCAATGCGCTTAAGTCTTTGTCGGGGGTTGCGTTTCCTGCCCCGTGACAGCGATGACGCCACTGTGTGTGGGTCAACAAAGGGTCTGTGTGTCTTTCATATATTTGGGGGGAGGAGGTTACAAGATTAGAAGCTACCTGGCCAGTGACCCAACACTGATAAATCAGGTTAGTTCTTTTGATGCAGTGCAGTGACCTGCCTCCAAATGTCTTCTTTTTTTTTTTTCCCAGTGCAGACTGTTCCACTCAAAGCATCCAGGCGGCTCATTGCAAAGCCACCCGATTAAAATTTCGACGGAAAAACCATGAATGCGTCAGTGAAAAAAAATTCAAAGTTTGACACGCTACAGGAAGAGATGTTGACAATTCTAACAAAATGGATTAGAATAAAAAAAGGTACGTAAAATGAATAGAAAGTGGTCCCTTTAGCAGCCCAAGATAAACACAAGCCATGACTCAGCAAAAAAAAAAAAAAATCATGGAGTTGTGTGTCAAATTACCAAAGTCTCGGTGATTAAAAGAGTGATTCACCACTTTGCAAGCCGCTCTGTTCGACTGCTCCGCTTTTCCCACCATAGATGGATATCGTCCTCAGCACTTGGACGGGCCAGGCCGGGCTGGGCTGTCTGCCTGCCCCCCGGCCTCTCCAACATTATCAAATTGTTTTGTGAAACAACACGTATCCGCTGTAAAATGAGCCTTATTCCAAACAAACTATTGCTAGCAGCAACGATTTATCTCACACACACACATTTGCCGTCCAACGCGCTAATCAAAATATTATTTTCTCAATAACAGTTGCATATGCTTTATTTAGCCGTACAGGCTCGTCATGACGATGCAGAAAGTTTCCAACGCGCTGTTGTGTAACTAATTGGAAATTGTAAACGCCGGTCCTGGCTTCCAACGAAATCAAATAAACGTCCGGACGAGCCGCTGAGATCATCTCGTTATCCCGAATCGACTCAAGAGTGGAAACACAAATATGAGCATCTGTTGAGTGCATTGCTGGTTGCTCCATTTTGTCACATCCACTTTGTTTTTTTCCAGGTAGGTGTGGGAACCACGAGAGGACCAAATATATGGCAAAAACATTGCGCAAAATGGATCAACTGAACCTGAGAGCAGGTTTCCATCTTGTTTTACATTTTGCTAATGAAGATGACCAAGTTAATAGGTCAGTCAATTTAATTCGATGGCTTGCAAAGAAACTCGTGGTCTTCTCAATAAAGGGCCTAAAAGTAGCGGCAGGACTCATTTGTCTTGCCTTATCTGGCTTTTTCATTCTCCCCCATCCTCCGGGCTCCCCTTTGCCCTCTCTCGCTCTCTATCTCTCGTGTAAACAAACAAAATGGAACGTTTCCGCAGCCCAGACATGATGTCCGCTGAAAGTGATTCATGCACCACAATTAATAACTGCGGCTCTGGTTGGAGTATTTACAGTTTGCTAAGTTAAAATGAAAAAAAAAGAATAAACGTGTGTGTGTGTTTATGTAGTGTTGCATTGGTTTACATGAAGAAGAAACAGCAAATTTGCTGTAATTGCACCAAATGAGGATAAATGACTTGAAATCCTCACCGGATTCCATCTTCAGATAGAAGCTGGCAGATGATTTTAAAAAAAAAAAAAAAAAAATCAAATCAATAAACGTATAATCATGCAATGTATAATCTCAAATGTTTGTTTTTAGGGTGCAAAACAACTCGTGCTTGCAAAAAGCCGCCATTTTTTTAAAATCCGGTTTTACAAACTCGGATTGTCATAAAGCAATGTTTGTGGCTTACCAAAGTAAAAAAAAAAAAAAAAAGATTGGGCTTTCCCATTTTGACCATACAGGAAGTTTGCCAGACACTCTGTATCACACACTCTCACATAAACACACACTTATCCATCTTATGCCACATTATCCTCTGCTCTCACCTTCTACGTCGCTACTCTCATTTCATATCACGCTCTCATATTAGACCCTCAAATTTCATTTTAGCAATGAAGCAAATATCTGTAGCCATGTCAGTGTAGTCCAACTTGAAGTCCGAATGTGGGATTTAGCTTGAGCAAGTCATGGTTCATTTGTGACGTGAAAGCTTTTATGAATCACGGGCCAGCAATAACAAACCAAAGACTGTGTTGCCTTAAACACTCCGATCCCAGTGTGGGTCACCACGGGGTGTGTGTGTTAGAGGGGGGGTTCTCTAACACTAACTTGAGTTCTTATTTGGAGAGCCGAAGAAAATGGCTTTTATTCAAAAAATACTTCCTGTGTTAGAAGAAATGTCTTCAGAGGGAATTAAAGACAAATCAGTCCCATGTCTGTGGTTATGATCCATTTTGCTCGGGAGCGCTAAAAATACAAAATTGGTCGGATGCTCCCAATTTTTAGCTGAAGGAGGATTTTAATTCAAAGCAAGGAAATGAGTAGTAGCGCTCGAGCTCTCTGTCATTAGCACACGCCGAACCTTCTTCGGTAGATCTTTCATGGTTAGCCAGTCAGTTCCGTGCGGTTAAGTTGTTTTTTTCAAACAAATATTTACTGGCAGTATGACATTTTGAGGTCCGCACATAGCGTGAAACACGATTAGAATAGTTTTGGATTTGTTGTTAAGTTTTTATTTTGGTTTGACTTTTTAATTTTAAATTTACTTGGGTTTAATTAGAGCAATATTGTTAGTGTTTATTGTTTTGAAAGTGTGTCATTTAAGATGAGATTTTACTAGCTTTTGTATTAGTTCTTTAATATTTGGAGTTACAGTCGTGTAATATTAAAAGAAATATGTTTGGTATTGTTCAGCATTCAAAACAGTAATGTTTTGGCGCCATCTGGTGGCATTTTGGTGTCAAAGTGTGTTGGAGTGAATTGAGGAGTTTTATTTGGACATGTTGCTTTTGATACCATCCTGTGACTTTTCTAGGCAATTACAAACAATTTGGGGCATGTCAGTTACTCACATTTTCTATAACCCACCACGACTTTTTTTTCCCGATACAAATATTTTCTATAATTGTCTTTTCTGGGGTTAGCATGTTTACAAGTTGCATAAAGGTTCGCCATAGG
The DNA here is from genome assembly GCF_059516105.1 of Syngnathus floridae. Classification (NCBI taxonomy): domain Eukaryota; kingdom Metazoa; phylum Chordata; class Actinopteri; order Syngnathiformes; family Syngnathidae; genus Syngnathus; species Syngnathus floridae. The sequence continues at coordinate 1,986,142 of NC_142420.1, forward strand.
AACAGATCCCCGTAAACTGAGGACTCCCTCTTGTGATTTCACCGGGTTACTTCCTCGCCATAAAGCACATAAAGGCAAAACGAACACATTTTCCAAAATCACTGCGTAGCAATGAACAGATCAGCGTGACGCATCAAACTGCAAGTCAGATAAGGAGCCCTGCAGGAAGTCGGGCAAACAAATCACCCCCCCCCCCTCATTTGACCTTGCGAGGGAATGGCAGCTGTTTTACAATGACTTCATAACCGTGGAAAGCCACTATTTGTCATGTCTGCATGTGTTCTACCCACCACAGTGGATTTCTGGCTGGTGAGTCACAGAAAACGGAGACTGCAAAGTCAGTCAGATGCATAACCCCCAGAGTCCCCAAGGCCAAAATCCACCCCCTTGATCTACTCATTCACACGGGCAGACATGTAGCGGGAAAGACCTCACATTAAAAATGTCTGATGAGTTCTGATAGTCATGCCTGCAAAGTGCGTGTGACTCTCAGTGGGCAATTTAATATTCTCATTTATAGGATTTTTTTTTTTAAGCTCACAAGTGAGTTTTACTACTTTTGATGTGAGTCTGCTTACAAATCAAATGACTAATTTCAAAATTGAAACGCAGGTTAGGTAGACTTGCTGTGGCATCCTCTACATATGCTTTGACATTATTTTTTCAGACTCGCTGTGTCAGAACGTGCGAACGGGACAGCCTAGTGGTTGTTGTGGCAACAGGTTATTAAATGACGTCAACCAAAAGCCAGTCGTGTGATTATAAGCGGCACTGAATCATCACGTCTGACTTGGAAAAGTATAGAGGAAGCGGGACGAGATGAAGAGAGCGACGACCGGGGTGCTCTCACCAAAGATTCCGACATTGTTCATGTCCCATCAGAGCACCATGGAAACTGCACACGCAAACATTCAGGTCAAGGTTGATGAGTTGACCACATGGCCTGCCAACCATCAAATAAGAAACCAAATGTATTTTACGTTTAAAATAAATAAATCACACATTTGAGATGAATCGTATTTTATGGTCATCCAAAGTGCTGTCCAGTCATACTCCAACAGAAATGCGCTCTTACTGTTTTCCAGGACAAAAAAAGGAGGCCCACGCATGGCTGATGAGGGGTAGGGGGGAGGAGCTTCCCACTGTGATGAAGCGGGGGACCGAGGGGGGCCTGCCCTCTGACACAACCTGGTCACATGAGAGCGGAAGCGCCGAAGGCCGCCGACAGCACAACAGGCTAAGGTAAGACTTTCTCATTTTGGAATTTCATTCACCTCAGTGCTGACAGCGGCCAGGTTTACTTTCACACTATATGTTGTTACGGTAAAAAGACAATTACACGGTGAAAAGGAAAAAGAAACAACAGTAGTAAAGGCAGCTTGTTTGTAACACACTGAAGTATTCTAGAAGTTGACCTGGACAATGTGCTGTCACCAAGCGGCCATTCAGCACCTGACGGGACACCTTTTACGGCCCTCTCGCTCTCTCTCTCTCACACACATACGCGTGTGTGCTGCCACAGGAAGACTGGATTTACGAAACATTAGCTGGGTTTAAGTAAGTCAGGTATGATTGACAGGAACAAATACATTGGGAGTTTTTCGAAATTAATCAAAGAAGAGAACGTCAATGCCGTTGTCGGTGGAAGACAGCAAAAACATCTGGAGTTGTGCGCGGCCCAGAGGACTATTTGTTACGGTAACGTGTTGTGCTTCTTACTTCTGCCATGACAAATACACCATTTTACAAACATCGAATGAAAACTAAACTGAAACAAAGAATTTTCCTCTAAAACCAATAAAAAGTATTCTAAATATTAATTCAAATTAGCTGAATTAGGGGGAAAAAAATCAAAATATCAACTATAATGACAAATCCCAAACTATAACTCTGTTCATAATATTGGGTTTTTTGTTTTTTTTTCCATTTTTTTAAATAGAGTTACAAAGAGGTGATGAGACTTGTACTATGGGTTAAGAAATGATGCTCAGTTGTGTTTTTTTTTTTTTTGTCTCTTGTTGGCAGGTTATGACCCTGTCAGGCGGGTTGAAGTTGTGCCGAAAGAGAGAATGAGCATTTGCAACCGGTGAGTGAACAACTTTTTAAAATCGTCTCTCATCATACGATGTCACGGAGAGGGGGTCGTTGCTAATGTCCCACAGAGAGGGGGGTCAGTGTGCCGAGATGGCCATGGTATGCCTGACAGACTTTGAGGAATATGCCAAGGAGCACCTGTCCAAGGCCACGTGGGACTACTATGCCGCCGGAGCCGACGAGTGCTGCACCCGAGACGACAACCTGCTGGCCTACAAGCGGTACCAAGTCCTTGAGCTACATCCTGTCGGGTGGCTTTCTTCTTCACGTTCTCCCTTGATGTCCAGGATCCGCCTGAGACCTCGCATCCTACGCGACGTGTCTGTGAGTGACACCAAGACTACAGTGCAGGGTATGGAGATCAGCTTCCCGGTGGGCATCGCCCCAACCGCCTTCCATTGTCTGGCGTGGCACGAGGGTGAGATGGCCACAGCAAGAGGTGGGTTGTTGCGCAACACGACTGTGGCCTTGCATTATAGGAATATCCCTATGGACTTTCAATTCCCACCGCTAGATGGCAGCATTTTATTGCATTTACTTCATTTGTCAAGTGGCCTGGGTTTTGAATGCTTTTTGCTTGTTTGGTAGCAATACATAAACACTTGAGAGCCTAATTAGGGTTGATTAGTAGTAGCTAGTTTGGTTAGTACCAGTCTAAAGAGTAATAAACATTGTTTTTTTGCCCCCCCCCCCCTCTCGTTACACAGCCACCGAGGCGCTAAACACATGTTACATCACCAGCACGTACTCCACTTGCTCAGTAGAGGAGATCGTGGCGGCGGCGCCCAACGGCTACCGCTGGTTCCAGCTCTACGTGTATCGCGACCGCAAGCTGTCGGAGCAGATCGTGCACCGAGTGGAGGCGCTGGGCTTCAAGGCCCTGGTGCTGACCGTCGACGTGCCCTACACGGGCAAGCGGCGCAACGACATCCGCAACCAGTTCAAGCTGCCGCCGCATCTCAAGGTCAAGAACTTTGACGGTGTCTTTCAGGTAAATGTACGTTTGAGCCATGTTTTCTCAGCAACACAAAGAAAATCTCACATTGGCAATTGAAGTAAAACAAACATACAAACAACAAAATATTTGGCAATTATTTTGGCACAGGCTAACAAGGAACACAATAAATGCTAACATTGAAGCTAGCACAAATTATCCAGTCTAGGCTAAGGCCTATTACTACTTCTCATAAGGATAAATGCGCATGCACATCGCGCCACAACAAACAACAGCACCCAAAAAAGTCCATTTGACAAATGTTGGACTAAAAACGGAACCCACACCCATCAGGAGACGGCGGGCCCGGAGGAGTACGGGATCCCAGCCAACACTTTGGACCCGTCTATTAGCTGGAAGGACATCTACTGGCTGCAGTCCATCACGCGGCTGCCGATCATCATCAAGGGCATCCTGACCAAGGAGGATGCCGAGCTGGCGGTGGAACACGGCGTCCAGGGCATCATCGTGTCCAACCACGGCGGGAGACAGCTGGATGGCGGCCCGGCCTCGGTAAATTTCATTCATCATTGTCTGTCTGCTATTATTATTCATTCGTCTCATCTCACCTGGTTTCACATCATAAATTGCGCCATCAAGGGTCTCTGTTGTCATCGATAGATAGACGCCCTATCTGAGATCGTGGACACGGTGCAGGGCCGCATCGAGATCTACCTGGACGGCGGCATCCGCACGGGGAGCGATGTGCTGAAAGCGCTGGCCTTGGGCGCCAAGTGCGTGTTCATCGGACGCCCGGCAGTGTGGGGCCTCGCGTACAAGGTACACTCGCTCAGCGTGTGTCCGTCCGTCAATGCTGTCAAATTCCTTTCCGCTGAAGATAGATTTTTATTTTATATATTCAGGGGGAGGAAGGAGTGAGGGAGGTGCTGCAGATTCTAAACGACGAGTTCCGACTGTCGATGGCTCTATCGGGTGAGTGCGACCGGTCGGCGTGACGATGACGACGGCGAAGGTGTTTCTTCCGTTGTGAAATGCTGCCATTTTGTCATCGCAGGTTGTCGCAATGTGGCGGAAATCAACCGGAACCTCATCCAGTTCTCCAAACTGTGAGCGACCTGCCAAAGGCAGGGAGACATTTTTAACGAAGCCAAAACTTGTTTTTACTGTTTCCAACACAAAAGGGAGGAAAATCAAAGTGTACACTGAAGCTTTGCACACAAAACATGCTCTTTGTGTTTTAATAAATGATGACAAAGTGATGACATTCCATTTCTTAGTCGTGGTCCATCCAGAGTGAGAAACCATTGAGAAAATGCTCGTTTGTCGACAAACTAAATGAGGAGAAGGTCTTTTTTTTTTTACTTGTCGTTACTTTGTTTCAGTCTCATTGGCAGCCGGTGAAATGCAAGTTTAGACGACAGCGTAGAGCGTGGTCTCAAAAGAGAAGTAACACAGGAAGTGATTCGAGTCTCATCGAGTTTGCGTCGAAGGGCTCTTTGACGAGATACGTGCCACGCTCGCTACCGAGTGGCTGACATTTGGTTGCTGGCAGCACTTTTTCCCAACAGCGTCAGGCTGGAGGGAGGAGGTCTAGGCTCGGCTCTCCTCAGAAGGATTTCGACCAGGTAAGCCAAAGCAAATTTTCACGTGATGAAATCAAGAGTTTGGTGACGCTTCCTCCTTGCTCGCAATGAGGAAAGAGGAAGCGAGATTGCTCAAGTTTACAGGATGAGGTTTTGCACTCAACACGTTGAAAATGGAAAAAGGCAACAAAGTAAACTCTCTTGTTAAAATTCGAAGATTTGCTGGTGCAATTCATTTGAAGAGGCAAATTTAGCATTGGTGGAATTGGGCCTGAAACAACCTTTTCAAACCACAACTGCCATGTACGCTCCATTTTTTCAAAGTGCTGTCCCAAGGGTGCTTACAGGAATTCACAATCAAAATTGCTTCGTCAAACCCAAAATTAAATTTCAGCCACAAGTCCTTTCGACTTTTTTTTTTCTTTCATCGGTCAGTGAAAGTGAAACTGGAGGACCTGATGTCATTTCATGCATGGGTAATGAGAGTGACTGTGGTCTTCCCTGCGTCTGTTTAGGAAGCCTCAGCAGTCCAGTAACGACGGCAACAACATGCGGTAAGGGTGAAATCAAATTTTGAGAAAGCATTTTGTAGAGCACTAGAACATCAAAACGTGTCTCCTCCATAGCAGAGTCGGAGACGACAGCGGACCAGGGAGGCTGAGTCGGCACTTTTCCCGCTTGAGCGGGAGGCGTCTTTCCAGGGCGGCAGGTCAACACGACCGATCTCCTGCGCCGGTACGGGAGCATCCAGCCCAACACGGTGAGCGCTCACCACCGAGGTCCCGGAAGAACAATAAAGAAAACATTTCGATTGAATGACCTTGTTCTCTGTTTGGTTGTACTAGATCCTGTCCCGCCTCCAGCGCCAGTTCCGCCCCAAGTTCCGGTTCCTCTTGCCCCGGTCCAGAAAACGCCTCCCAAACGGCCAGATAAAGCGACCAAGCCCAAACTGCCCCCTCGACCGCTTTCCAAGGTGTTCAGTAGTGCTGAACACGGCTCAGCTGTGTTACAGGTACGAGCCGAGACTCCAGTTTTGAGCCTCGACTGGACATCTATCATTGCCTGTTTCTTTTTTTCTCGACAGGGTTTGAATGTTTTCCGCTCAAGTGACACTCTGTGCGATGTGTTGCTGGTTCCCGGAGACAGTGAAGAAACTTTTCCGGCACACAGAGTCATCATGGCCTCGTCCAGCGACTACTTCAAGGCCATGTTCACGGGTACGTACGTCACGCAATTGTCTTAAATGAGGCCACGATGGATGAAGACCTCACGTTGTCTTGGATCCCGTTCAGGGGGTATGCGCGAGATGGATATGCGCGAGATCAAGCTGCATGGTGTCACCAAGTTGGGACTGAAGAACATTTTAGACTTCATCTACACGTCCAAAGTCAACCTGGACATGGGAAACCTCCAGGACACCCTAGAGGCTGCTAATTTCTTGCAGGTTATGCCGGTGCTGACCTTCTGCAACCAGCTTCTGAGCAGAGAGGTGAGCTTGGGGCTAATCAAATTCGGGGAGGTGATGATTGGAGAATCAACCGCTCCCCTGTGCTTCCTAATGATCCAGATCACGGTTGATAATTGCTTGGAGGTGGAGAACATCGCATCAGGCTTGCACCTGGAGGATCTCCAGAAGAACATTGGTAAGTTAAGAGTTGTTATGGTCGAAGGGTTTGGCTTGGTGCTGTGAAGGCCAAACGTGGACCAAAACGCTTTTTTTTTTCTGGTAGCTCAGTTTGTGAGCCACAACCTGTCGGCCCTGGTGGAGTGCGGTCACTACCTGCAACTCTCCGAGAAAACCATCACGGGAGCCCTGGCCAGCAACTCACTGAACGGCTTCTCGGAAATGGAGCTCTACCACATCGCCAAGGGCTGGTTGGCTCACGACTTTGCCGTGCGCCGCCATTCCATCTACGCCTTGATGCGTCACGTCCGCTTCCCCCTGATGAGCCCCTCCGAGTTGATCCTGATCTCGCACCAAGACGGCGACGGGGCCGACGACAGCGACTCCCTGATGCGCTCCGAGCCGTCCTGCGTCAACCTCCTGCTGGAGGCCAGCAACTACCAGATGATGCCTTTTATGCAGCCGGGCCTCCAGAGCGAGCGCACGCAGATCCGCTCGGACGCCACCCACATCGTGGCGCTGGGCGGCGTCATGCGGCAGCAACTGGTGGTCAGTCGGGAGTTACGAATGTACGACGACAAGGCGGCTCGTTGGAGAGCCCTCAAGCCCATGGAGGTGCCATGCTACCAGCACGGCGTGGCCCTTCTGGGCGGCTTCCTTTTCATCGTCGGAGGTGGGAGCGTCCAAATATCTCTTCAATCAAACATGGGAGCCTTTTTCCCATCTCACGCCATTCGTCTTCTCAGGTCAGAGTACTTACGACACCAAGGGGAAGACGGCCATCGATAGCGCCTACCGCTACGACCCGCGCTTCAACGTGTGGCTTCAGATCGCGTCGCTCAACGAGAAGAGAACCTTCTTCCACCTCAGCGCGCTGAAGGGGAAACTCTACGCCATTGGTGGCAGGAATGCGACGGGGGAGATTGGTGAGAACTTCATTTTGCTCCAGGGTAGTCGCAAAGCGTTCTGGGAATCCGAGTAATGAATCCTTGACGCGATTAAATTGAAGTAAGACTTACTACGATTTCCTAAGTTTGTTAACGCCAGCTAACTTCCACCAGCTAAGTTGACGCTAAAGAACGTTCTACTCAAATTTCAGACTCGGTGGAGTGCTACAACCTGAAGACAAACGAGTGGACCTTTGTGAGCAGCATGGCCGAGTCTCACTACGGCCATGCCGGGACGGTCCATGGCGACATGTTGTACATCTCAGGTATGTGACGCCGATGAAATGTTACCTTGCAAAAATGAAGCATAGCAGACAAGACTACGCAGGAAATGAGTCAAATGTGGTCTCGGATGTGCGTTCAACAACAAAACATCTGCACGCATAGCAAACTTTTTTTTTTATACACAAGCTGTATCACAAAACACAGATTGGCTAATCATTTCATACTTAATTAGGTAATTTGGGTGAAACAAGATTTTGATCTAACTAACCCTGACAAATGGAGATTTAGTCATGAGCTGAAATGACTTTTTCTGAGGAAGCGTTTGTTCATTTTTCTCATTTTTGTTTGCCTAATACACCGTGGAAAGAAATGGAACTTGCACTCAAGTGACTGTTGATCACAGGCTTTGCGCTGGCCTTGGCTACTCGTCCTCACCGAAAAAAAGGCCTTCTTGTCTGAAAATAAACAAACGGCACATTCAAGGCTGAGGGTGGGAGGTTGGGCGGCTGAATCAAAGCAGAACGAGCCCACATTAAAAAAAAAACTTTTCCTGAAGGGAATTTCTTTGAAACCCTCCTGTTGTGTGACGGATCACATTGACCTACTTTACCGTTGAAAAGGCGACAATCATTTCATATTCATAGTATTTGTTTGAGTAAAGAATAAAATACATATATATTTTGGGATAATGAAAATGTATTTGCATTGGTTTTGCACCATTCAGTAGTCACAAAGACGCCAAACATCGTGATCATAAGTAAGTTCCTCCTTTGAGAAGTCGCACAAGGGCACTGGAGTTGACCTTTTCTCACCAACCGCTTCCTGTTGCGGCGGTAACTTGTCACGGCGGAGGCACCTGGCCTCGGCCCGCCACAGGAAGCGGATGTCTCATGATAGCGCTCAACAGTGACATGGTCAAAGTTGTTGCTAAGTACAAGCAATTAAAATTGCACTATGGGAAATGTACAAAAGTAAAACTGCTAAGAGCATGAGCAAAACAAAGCATCCGAAATGATAACAAGAGGGGGGAAAAAAAATCTTGATTTTAAATGTGTGTCCTTGCTGATAAGGTAGAGGTGCAAATCAGGTAAGGATCATATTGAGCTCCTGTGATCTCACCCAGGCGGCATCACCCACGACGCCTTCCAGAAGGAGCTGTGGTGCTACGACCCAGCGACGGACGCGTGGACCCGGCGGGCTGACATGACGGAGCTGCGGGGCCTCCACTGCATGTGCACGGTGGGCGATCGGCTCTTCGTCATGGGCGGCAACCACTTCCGGGGCACCACCGACTACGACGACGTGTTGGGCTGCGAGTACTACAGCCCCGCCGACAACTGCTGGACGGTGGTGGCGCCCATGCCGCGGGGCCAGAGCGACGTGGGCGTCACCGTCCTCCAGGGCCGCATCTACGTGGTGGGCGGCTACTCGTGGAACAGCCGCTGCATGGTGGACATCGTGCAACGCTACGACCCCGAGACCGACGCCTGGGACCGCGTCTTCGACATCTTGGAGCCTCTGGGTGGCATTCGAGCCTGCACCATGACCGTCCATCTCCCTGAAGGCTCGGTGGACGAAGCTCACATCCAGGAAGGACCCTTACCCGCGGGCGAAAACTGAAATTCGCTAGCAATCGAGCAAAATCTCTTGGACTTGTTTTTCTTTGAAAGACTCCAGAAATGGCCACTTCAAAACAAAATGGCAGCCCCCGCTCATTTTGTGATTTCTATTTTTATATATAAAACATGACGCTTTTGACGTGATACTATATTTTTAAAATATTTACATTTTAAGATTTTTTTTTCATGGAGCTAGGTATTTTTTCCACAGCTTACACACGCACACACACAGAAATTCCATGAGATGAGTGTTCGTCCTTCAGCTTAAGATAAGAGTGCAGACATCTGACATGGACAAGGACTACTTTTATTATTTGTACTTAAAAAAAGAGACAGAAAGCATTTTAGAGGACGCAGCATCTGAATTACTGTCCAGATAAAGGGAAAAAAAGGCTTTTTCTTTGGATTTTTTTATTTTATTTTATGCTAATGCCGCAGAAGTTGACCAGTGACTGCAAAGTGTAATAAAAAAATACTACCAGAAAGATTTTGGGGGTTCTGAAAATGGTTTCCACGGAGGGTTTGAAGATAAAGTGAGGGTTTCAAAGTATAGGTTCAAAATATAGAAGTAGCACAGCTGAGTGTCATCAATTGATTTTTTTTTTCATCTCCAGATTCCTGTCTGCCACACTGAGCTCCGCCCCTCCCCTCCTTGTCCGTCCTCCACGTTGTTGGTCTTATAAAAAGCAGTCTCACCCCTGTCCTGCTGCTCCTTTTTTATTTTGTCTTTCTGTGAAGGATCTGCGATGACCCTGGACGGTGACGTGTGCGTGGTGACGGGAGCATGTGGCTTTCTAGGCAAGACGCTGATCAGGATGCTCTTGGAGCAGGAGAAAAAACTCTGCGAGATACGACTCCTTGACATCAACGTCAAACAGGAGCTGCTGCAAAGTCTGGAAGGTAAGAAAAATAAATCCTATTGCCTTTGGTTGGGGCAGGAATTAGGCCTACTCTGCCTCGGCGGGGGTCTAATCAACTTCATTTTCTGATTTTCAGAAAGTCGAAGCGACGTCAAACTGAGCGCATTTGAAGGCGACATAAGAGATGCCGAATTTGTGAGGAAAGCTTGTCGGGGAGCCACGCTGGTCTTCCACATCGCCGCAATCATCGATGTCATCGAGGCCATCGAGCCCAGCGAGATATATGGCATTAATGTCACAGGTGCGCTCACAAATGCTAATGTTGTGGGCTACAACTTGGCTCAGACCTTTTTCCTTACTGAAATGTTTTCCTAAGACAATGATATCGGCGAGTAGTCCAAAAACTTCAATCAGAGCCAACGGCAGTAGAGCCAAAACAGAATCCAAATTGGGCAACATGTGGGGTGTTTCAAATCTCTTTCAAACCAGTCCTTCCATCTGTCGCTTGGGTGTGGTTGTCATTCCAGGGACCCAGAACCTGCTGGAGGCCTGCGTCCAGGAGAACGTGGCCTCCTTCATCTACACCAGCACGGTGGAGGTGATGGGCCCCAACAAGGAAGGCGAGCCGGTGGTGAACGGCCACGAGGACATGGCCTACCGCAGCTCCCTCAAGACCGCATACAGCAAGACCAAGAAGGAGGCCGAGGACCTGACCCTGGGCTACAACGGCAAGTTGTTGCCCAATGGTGGGCGGCTGGCCACCTGCGCCCTGAGGCCCATGTACATCTTCGGCGAAGAGTGCCGCTTCCTGCTCAGTCACATGGCGGACGGCGTGCGCAACGGCGACGTGCTCTACCGGATGTCCCTGCCGGAGGCCAAGGTCAACCCGGTCTACGTGGGCAACGTGGCGACGGCCCACCTGCAGGCCGGCCGTAGCCTCCAGGACCCCGAGCGGCGGGCGCGCGTGGCCGGCAAGTTCTACTTCGTGTCCGACGACACGCCGCACGTAAGCTACTCTGACTTCAACTACGAGGTCATGTCGCCGTTGGGCTTCAGCATCCAGGACAAGATGATAGTGCCTCTGCGCCTGTTCTACGTGTTCTGCTTCCTGTGGGAGATGGCGTGCCTGATGCTGCGGCCCTTCCGCCGGGTGGTGCCGTCCGTCAACCGGCAGCTGCTGACCATGCTCAACACGCCCTTCAGCTTCTCCTACGACAAGGCCAAGCGCGAGTTGGGCTACGCGCCAAAGTACACCTGGCAGCAGGCACGCAGCAACACCACTCGCTGGCTGGCACAGCAGCTGCCCAAACAACGAGAGAAAGTATGGACCAAGTAAAATGCTACAGCTGTAATTTCAACATGACTGCCTTGGCGGTCTGACTTCAAATATAAAAGCGAGTAAGTGCCATTAGATAACCTCAAAGAAAGAATGTTATAAATGGAAAAATATTGACTTCAAACATTAAAAGAATGCAACCCAGAAAATGATACTCGACTCCCTAAACTGAGTTTTAAAACTTCCCAAAAGTAAGATGAGTTGAAAATCCTTAGCTAGTACACTAAGTTTAAAAAAAAGTCACACAACTCACTTGGTAGAATGCGTTTAAACAAAGAGTAAGATGAGTTTAAAAACACCCCCCAAACATAAAGTTAAAAAAACATCCATTATCTATACCGCTGATTGAGTACAAAAAACATTGATAAATTTTATTCACAAAAATATTTGACTTAACTTTCATTTTAACTTGTTATCTTTAGTCGTTTTAGTCACGCACACCCACACACCCAAGCCAGAGTCCATTGATCAGCAACAACCAGATCTTAAACACTTTCATTTACATGCAGCCTGAGGAAGAACAATAAACCTACACTAATCAACCTGGGCAGTCCCTGGTAATAGTATACATTTTCCACAAATTTGGGCAACCCATAGTATGTATAGTAACTATACCCAGGCCAGAAGTATCACATAAATTACTAAGTTATAGTAAATTGACCAACTCTGAAGCTTTTTATATTATTAATCATGTAAAATTATTTCATTCTAAGATCTAATGCTACGCCCTAATTTTCTTTAGTTGATCAAGTTTTTACACTGTCCGTTTAGTTTTAAGTTATCGCTTGCGTGGGTAGACATCTTGTTTGTTTACCAAGTGACGTTTCCTTAAACGACCTATCCGGGACGACTTTCTCCGAAAGCCAACAACCAATCACATTCGTGCCCACTTGCCCTCGGACGTGGGTTATGATGCATTCAAATTGTCACATATTGTGGTAAAACCGAAACTTGACGTGTTAGTGTAGTTCTTTATGGGGCGTTTCGTAGTTCATGGGTGCCCGTGGCCGGCTGTTGCGTGACGCTAAGCCGAAAGCCGATCACCCTGGGCCGGACACTGACTTCACTGAGCAGCTGATCACCGCTAAGCTCCCGTTAACTCCCGGAAATGTGCCCCGCGGCCAAAAGCGTCCTGCTGTTCTTGGGTCTTCTGCTGGTCCAAACGGTCCAAGGTAGGTGATATACCTTTATATCAATCATGTACAACACTAAGACTTAAGTCAATATTAACAGTAAGGGTAAGGTATTAAAAGGAAAATAAATGAGTAAATAAGCATAATCCCTCAAATAAATATAGTCAACTAGTAAACCATATATTATTGTACATATTAACCGGATTGAGGAGGAATCCCTTCCTAGCTGGGAAGCCATTCCGATATGTATTCAAGTTGTTGTTTCACTGCAATAATGCCAAACGACCTGGCATCATCATGGAGGATCGGAGGCCTGGGCGGACGAGTGCGCCGACGTGAGCAACACCACATGGCAGCAGTACCGCCAGCAGAGGCAGCAGCGAGCGCAGCCGCGGGTTCGCTTCCTGCTTATGACCAGAGAGCGCCTGGGCTGTGCGCGCACCTTCCTCCAGATGCCAGGAAGCGCTTTTAACACCACGCGGCCCACTAAAGTCATCGTGCACGGGTACAGGTGAGAAGCCACGCCCTGCGCTGCATCTGCACCTCAGTTACACGCAGACCAAAAATCCCAGCGTCTGTCGTATGCGCAGAGCACTGGGCAGCAAACCCTCGTGGGTTTTGGATCTGGCAGAGTCACTTCTTGCCGTGGAGGACGTTAACGTGCTGATGGCGGACTGGGTGCACACCGCCTCATTCGCCTACAACCTGGTGGTGGACAACTACAAGGAGGTGGCCCTGCAGATTTCCGTCCTCATCAATCGGCTGCAGGTTGCCAACAACTCGACATCACAATTCTTTTCTTGTGATTTATGATCAGCTTCGCATAGCATTTTATTTTTTTCCCTAATTGCTGACTATCCTAATCAGAAAGTCGGATGCAAGCTGGAGTCGTTCCACTTCATCGGCGTCAGTTTAGGTGCACACGTGGCCGGATTTGTGGGAACGCTTTTTGATGGCAAGATTGGACGAATCACAGGTGAACCCTCGACGAGTATTCATTTGATTTGGATTGCGATCCAGAACATTTGCTGTTGTTTCTCTCCAGCTTTGGACCCTGCCGGTCCCATGTTTAAGGGCGCCGACACCTTTGACCGTCTGGACCCATCCGACGCACAGTTTGTGGACGCCATACACACTGACTCAGACTGTAAGGTCATATTTGCACCAAAATACCTAAAAATTAATCTTAAGATTTCATTTTCTTGTACGGTGTTTTTTTTTTTGTTTTGTTTTAACCTATCAGACTTTGGCATCTCCATCCCGGTCGGCCACGTGGACTTTTTCCTGAACGGTGGAAACGACCAGACGGGATGCGCACGATCCCGGTTTGCCACTGGTGAGTTCTGACCCTATACTAAATATAGACAATACACAAAAAAAAAAAATCATCAAATCTTGTGAAAGGTACAAAAAAAATTTTGATCTGAAGTGCCAAGACTGCTTTTTGGCATTGGACCATTCCAATTTTTGGCTCACCTTTCTAACGTTTGCATCCTTATGAAGTAAACCACGCCATTTTTTGGCACTCTCAATAGCACCTGTTTGAATCCTACCACTTTTCGTGTGGATTTGTCAGTTTTGGGCTTCCTTCCAGTGTACGGCTACGTGATTTGTGACCACATGAGGGCGCTGCACGTGTACATGAGCTCTCTGAATACTTCGTGCCGGCTCATCGGCATCCCCTGTGACAGCTACCAAAACTTCCTGCAGGGTCGATGCCTCCACTGCAACGCCTTCCAGGGAACGTGCCCCACCATCGGTCAGTGATCAAATCTTCAAGCTTTATTTTAATGTCAATTGGCACCAATTTGGTCTTTAATGGCAGCTTATTATGTGTCTTTCAGGTTTGTCCGAAAAGTGCGGCATCACCTCATCTCCCCTCCCCAGCGAGCAGAAGCTGTTCCTGCTCACCACGTCTCTGCCGCCTTTCTGCGGTAAGAATGCATCAATTTTGTGTACATTGCGAATGTTGAGCGGAGCTCGTACCCTTCCTGATGAGCGTCCTCATGTGGATAGAAAAGTAAAACCAACGTACGAACGGTCTCCTAATTGCGGCACAAACATCAAAGACAAAGCCAGCGGGGAAACGTCGTTAGTCAGCAGAAACAAGCTAATGAGCTCCTTTGCTGCGTGTGAGTGACCCTGCACACGCAAAGGAGAAGTCAATCACGTGCTTTCCAACAAGAACATTTCAAAGTCAGTAAAGCCAACCTAAAAACAAGGAGCAATGTGGAAAATGGGACTTTTTTTTTAGCAGGCCTCCTACAATTTTCAGCACCACCCGATGTGACTGATCTTAATGTCATCTGTCATGCATGCGCTGCAGCTCATCACATCCTTCTCGTGTTGGAAGCGTCTGCTCTCGCTAAAAGCGCAGAAGTGGAAGTGACGCTGACCACCGGAGAACTGAAGACACAACGACGACTCCGGCTGTGGGTACCGCCGCCGAACCCTGTCTATCATCCTACAGTTTGATTGAATTCAAGACAAAAATCACGTTTTCCTGACACCTATAATGTGTGGTGTACCAGCATTACCACTTGTACAAACCTTGAACTAGACTGGAACAGCCATCACCTCATAAAATATCTGAATCAAGGTCCATGGCATGTTTTTCTTAGCCTGACAGTCATCACTTACTTCCTTATTGGCCATCTGCAATGGTGACATCCTTGGGGGAGGTAATAACTGTCCGTAGTGATGAATGAATTTGCGTTTTAGTCAAACAGACGCGACGATGTACCGGATGATGATGGCTCACCCGGTGGTGCTGTGTGAGATCCACTCCATCACCCTGAAAAACACGGGCGCTCGCTTCTACCGCCAGAATGATATCCACCTCAAGTCCATCTGTTTGTCTCAGATTGCCGCACCCAAGTACGTATAGAAAGAAATGCATTATAAACACGATTTTGTTTTTTGTTTTTTTTAGGCTTTACTGTAATGTGCATGCCAGGCCACAAGGTGGAGATGTTTTCCAAAGCTTTTGTTTCAGCTAGAAAGAGATGGTTGAATTGTTCAGATAATGTTTTTCAAAGTGTTCCAAGGCAACAATTAAAATCATTTGTTGCTGGGCAGGATTCAGAATTGTTTGTGGAGAAGAAATATTTTGCCAGCCAGAATGACATTTTTTAATCCATTTAAAATTGACTGGAGTGTCACTTGTTGCTAGACCGAATTTGAAGACAAATCTTTTTTTTCTGTTTTGTCATCAGGCGCGAGGATCCACTGTGCGTGAACAACATCAACATCCGACGAGGAGCTCCATGGTCACATGACTTTGTGCAGGTGTGCAGATAGCTCTGACACCAACTTTCGAGACCAAACGAGGAAAAATGGGAGAGGGACAATGGAGCGTTGCGACGAAATGGAGACTGTGGAGTAGGCACAAATAAGCATGTTTTTTTTTTTTTTTTTTTTTGTTATTTCTAAATTCTAGCTATGACTCAAATCAATGAACGGTGATCCGTCAATTGTTATGAGAGGAATAACTAAACCAAAGCCAAATAGACACAGTGAAGTAGGCCAAGTTAGCAAGTGCGTTTATTGTTGTCATTTTACACACACGTAAAATAGGCTTAAAAATAGCAGCTAAGAATAGCCTGTACATGAATCATTCCAGAAAGTAGATAGTCCCAAAACATTTTCACTGCACTCTGCACAGAAGCTTTATGGAGAAATGTTGGCCCCCTGTGGTAATAAATCAACTGCAATTGGACAATTTCACATTAGAATGGTGGATGTTCAATATTAAGAACAACAACAAAAAATGCTAATGGTTGACTACGGTAATGGATTTTATGTACAGAGGAAGCACGCAATTTCTTTTGTGTTTTTCAGCAAAATAACATGAAATGAGCACAAGTGATGTGTGACTCAAAACAAAAACAAATAACTGTGGTCCAAATAGTGAAAGGTCAAAAGAAAAAAATGGTGTGGTCAGAGTTTGGGAGTGTCGGTGGGAGCAAGAGGCGCTCGGGTCCTCTGGAAGCGAGCTGCTCCTCCGGCCACGTCCCCCCCTGTGGACACAAATGGAGTGATATAATATTTCAGAAATTGTAAAAAAAAAAAAAAAGTTTGATTGTTAATATCGTGTTATTTTGAAAGGTGGCATCCATGTACACATATTTGCCATCTGCCACGCCACCCAAGTGCAGTACTTACATGTATCTTAAGCGGGTGAGCCAGTGTGTTAGCTCCGGACCCCCTCGCGACCCCCTCTACCTCAAATAATCCCTCTCACTGCCATAGTCGGTTAAGGAGCCTGCCAAGTCGGCAAAGTCCTCCAGGACTAGGCTGGTGGAGTCCTCACCAGAGGGCAGCTCCGGGTCGGACGGCCACGACCTCCCGACAGGGTTCTCGGCCCGGCGTCCCCGGTCAGGATCCGACTCCCGGCGGGGGTGCCGGTCGGCCCGCTCGGGGGGCTCGCCCTCGCTGCTCTGCGACGAGGGGGCCAGGACGTGGTAGAGGCTGGGAAGGCGGATGTCCAGCAGGACGCCGCTCTTGATGTACAGCTTGTTGTTGAGGTTGTACAGCTTCTCGGCAATGTCGTAGCCGAGCATGACGGCGAACAGGCGGCAAACGTAACGTTCCTTGGACATGAGGGAGAACAGGCGGCGGCGCCGCCAAGACACGTAGCGGCAGTCCTCCTCTGCCGTCAGAGTAACCTGAATTTGAACAAACGCCTTTAGAGAACTGGGACAGAAATCGGAAATTTGGGCTGGTCTGGTTACTTAGCTAATGACTTAGCTAATGACTTTGAAACTAGCAAAGTAAAGATGCGGTTGTAGGCTATGCAACGTGACGCTACCTGAAACTTTCCGTCCTCGTTGGGCCTCAGGGACTCCCACTCGGGTGAGTCGAGGAACTGGTGTGGGTGGATGTAGTGCAGGAACTGACCCTCCAGAGATACGTTAATCCTGACGTCAGGCGTGACAAGGTTAAAAAGGGAAAGCGAGATTAGAGCGCTGAAGGTCACCGATTAAATTGAGGTGACTTTTCCGAACATTCGCGTAATGAACTCCGCGGGGAACCGAGAAATACTGTCCTGCGCCGTGAATATTTGCTGCGTCAAACGCCGTTTGTTCGTGTGCCAGAGACGATGGATAAAGTCATCAGGACGTTCCTCGGTCGGGGGGAGGATAGACGGCTTTAAGATAATCCACCGACTCAAACGGGATCGCATTAAAGATTCTCTTTTCTCCTCTACGGCTGAATGTTGCGGCATCTGATCTTCCATCTCTTCTTGGTCACTTTTACAACCTCGGCAGAATTTGAGGCCGTTAAAGTCTGTAAACAATTGAACAAATACTCTGCGAACTACTTTTCTGTGTAAAACATTGAGTGTACTTCTTTGATTTTGTTGCTTGGGAGTTGACCTAATGCTCTGCAGCAAATGGGGCTGAACAGGAAGCAGAGGCAGAAGCAAAATAGCCCTGCGGCGAGCACGAGGAAGCGCACGTTGCTTCCAACATCTGCTGGGGAAAGCATCCAAGTACACGCTGACGCTGTAACAGCAGATTAGCGCTTTTTGGAATGAGTTGACCCCCGTCGTTGTGCATTCACTCGTCTGCCTCCCTTATGATCTCCGTATGGACTTTGTTTCCAACGTACGAGAGGGATGCGTTACCCAAGGCCTTGAACTTGATCAAAGGAATAGAAAACTCATGGTTTATGACCGCCTTGGGTCATAAATCATCTCCTTCATCTCCGGTACCGGTACTGCTTATCCTGTTCAGGGTTGCAGCCAATGTGAAAGATGGCCATCCCGATGACGTCACAGAGACCAGTGAGGTACTTGGTGTCATCATTTCTGGGGGGCCTTGAAAAGAACTGCGGTGAGCTGTTAGCGTGGTGCTAACAGCGAGTAGGCTTTTAAAACTGCACGAGTGGGAGCCAACTGTCAAAACAAATCAAGCAGAAGTGTTTCCGCTAGCTAAAAGTAGCAAAAACAACAAGATCCATCTGCGTTGTTAAGTCCTGGAACTGCAGATCACCAGTGGCCCTGCTTGGGAACTAAACCTGCTCTGGGGTACCACTACAGCTAACAAAGTTGAACCAGAGCAAGCACTCAAGACACCCACCTGCCAGACAGCAGAAAGGAGAGCCTCTCGATGGCCGTCTTGCCCTCCACCGCGTACGTCTGGCCCGCCTTCATTTCCAGCACCTTGTTCTCAAAGGCGCCTGCGATCTCCTTGAAGACCTGGATGGGCACCCCCAACGGGACGTAGACGACCCGGTAGAGGGCGGCCAGCTCCTCGTTGGGCAGGCCTTCCTGGTGCAGGCGGTACAGCAGGTGGCAGATCTGGAACAGGCAGGTCAGAAGCAGCAAAAGGTTCCAGGTGACCGCGTCGGGGCCGCATATCGTAAACCAGCCCCACACAGTCAGGCACAGGAAGGAAGGGGCCAGGAGGCCGAAGATGAAGAGGCACCCGTAGGCCCCGCTGCCACCCATGTAGCCCAGGAACAGGACGGTGTTGCCCAGATGGTAGAGGGCACCCTCGGTGTTGTTGCTCCAGCCATCGCAAACCGGGGCGGCAAACAGGACATCTAGGAGACTGGCGTTCTCCACACTCATGTCAGGAAAGGACGGGAAAGTCAACAATCCAAATCGAGTCCCTCGGAAAGTTCTTCAGGGTCTTCTCACGGTTCTACAACGATCTCATTACGCGACCACTTTTCCATCTCGGGTGGCCACTCTTTCAGTTCAATCGCCGGCCTGCACTGTGGAGACAACAGCTGGAGGGAGGCGGTTAAGCCGGGAGGAGGAGGAGGAGGAGTGGGAGTGGGGTGTCGTCGATATGGAGTCCCCACAAGGATCACCATGTTTGGAATTGAAACCCAAGGAGGACGCGAGTGGCCGACAGAAAGCAGGCCCGCTACTTAACATATCAGCCAGAAAGAAGCAGGCAGGAAGTGGGAAGGACTCTACGCCACTGTCAACTCTCCAGAGGTTCTGACGGGCCCAAAAGGTTTTTGTGTTCCTGTGTCAGTTCTGTCTCGAACAGGGCCGAGTGGATTAGGACGCGCGTCAAAACAAGATGGATGACACGGCGGGTCTGATTTCACTTAAAAATATCCACTGCTGCTCCCTGGCGTACTTAACTCCCCATCTCAATTGACAAAAAGCAAGAGTAGTCGGGAGAGGAGACCTCTGCCAAGGCTTGTGAAATCATGATGTCATCCATTGTTGTTAATGGATTAAAAAAAAATTATAAGTGTTGAAATATGATCAATTGGGTTGTTCTATTAACATTGGTTGTTATTTATTTGGAAATATTTTATCCAATCGCCAGCTGTTAGAATTATTCCAATGCAAACATACATTCTAAATAGAAAACAATCTCAAATTTTTGACAGTTTGAAATTTGCAACTTTTAAAACTTAAGAAAAAAATAATTTTAATTAAAATCAAAGCTATGAAATAATCTTGAGCCCTGAAGAACTTTAAAATTAAGCAGTTCATTCAATTCAGTTTGTTCAATCCTCCTTTACATTTACAACTTTAATACTTGCATTAGCTCTGTAAAGGACAAAATGATGTACGGTCCACTCCAGAGAAGTATGCAGATATGTCAAGTATTGACATGAAGCTATTTATAAACGCCTGAGTGCATACCAGGGACACCAACCTTTCAGGGAAGGGGGAAGAAGGTTAGGAAGGCATCACACCATTAATAATTCACCTTCCACTCTTAAAAGAAAAAACATTTAGGAGCATAGAGATGATTGCATAGAACTTTTATTTAAATTTCAACTGTAGTGATCATCACAAATAAGAAAAAAATAAATAAAAGGAGAAGTTTTGTTTTTCCAAAAACTTTGCGGGCTGTCGTCGTCCATTTTGATGAGGGAGGAACGGATGAAAAGGTCGCACAAATCTAAAGAGGGAAAAAAGACAGGTCATGTTTAGGTGGCTGCAAGGTTGTACAGTCAAGTGCAACAAGCTAAAATTAGCATTTCACCCGGGCCACTTGACTCCCCCACATATCACTGACACCATTTACACGATTTAAATATCCATGCTGTACACTGAGCATGTACACAATTAGGGCTTTCATCAGAATTTGAAAGCCCTTTTGTCTTGCTCAAAGTGTAAGAAAGACACTTGATGTGTCATTTTGACTTTACTTACCGCACACATACACACGCAAACGTTTAAATCTTGAATCCCAGTTGCCTCATGCAGTCTTTGTGGGCCTCGATGAGTTCCGTGCAGTTCTCTTCACCCTTTTCAATGATGCTGCGGAGAAGATAAATACAATAATATCAGTATTTTAAGATTTTGTACTTTGATGATGCAACATTTTTACCATGCGTCTCTGACTTTCTTGGTTTCAGGACAAGCGCAGCACGGCTTGAGCGGCTTCTTCTGCTCGCCGCCCTCGGTGATGGCGGCGGGTTCCGCAGCGGCGGCAGACACGGTCGACATCTCAAATCTGCAACGGAACATGAAAGAGATTCTGCCATGATCTCTTACTCAGGTCTGAATCACATAACTCATCAATATCCAAACTTGAAAGTTTCTTAGTCAAAGTGAAAGTGAAACTTGTGGTGCCTGAGACAGTGCAGCAACAGACACATTTTATACATTAGACAGACTTTTTATGGTCATAAATGGTGAAAATTAAGATTCACAATAATACACTTGACACGTTGAATTTAATACAAGAGTCGTTACAAATCATGCGTCATCAAAAAGCCCATTGATAACTGATCGTATGCAAACATGAACATGTGGGAGGTCAGTTTACTGATCACATGTCGAATAGACGTCGAAAAAACGTTTAATGGTAGAAAAAAATCTCTTTTGCCCTACATTGCATAACGCACGTGAGGAGCTAACGGCGCATCTGCTAGCGCAGTCAATGTCGTGACGTCACAAGCTAAACTGCTCGAAAAGCGCTCTATTTGGGCATCTGCGCTCAGAAAGGAGGTCGTGCAAGCGAAATGTGGACAAAAATGCACCACCGAAAACCGTAAGACTCACTTCTCCGGTCTCTGACGTTACTTCACGGTGCGCAGTTTGCTTCGCGCTGTCACCTTCACAGAAGACCAGGAAGGAACCGGCTCGTCGTCACGTGACCACATCAGCCGAAAGCAAAGCCTTCTGGGATATGTAGTTTTTCCTAAGACACACATAATACGATGCATTGATTGATTAATAAAATGACGTATATTTACATGAATACAAAAAAATGAATTTAAAAAGCAATTTGAATAATTTTATAATAATTAGATATTTTTTATTTTGGTTAAATTAAGTGTTTGTGATACAGTTTTATTATTGATTTATTGGGGAAATAATAATAATAATAATTTCTAGATGACCCCTGCCCCAAAAACTTAAAATAAAAAATTGTAATACGTAAAAAATATATATTTCCCCCCCCTAGCGCACAAGACAAGTGTGAAAAGCAAGACCTTAAACTGACCTGACTAAGTATCCAATTAAAAGGACTCCCTGTGAAGCAAAGCAGACAATGCAAGATGTGACTGCTTTAGCTGTGCATGTCTGTGCCTTCAAATTGTTTGCCGCCGCTGCTGCTGGACGAAAATATAGAGCAGGGGCCAGACTCTGGAGTATTGAAATATGAAAAATGCATTTGTGTGTGTCTGTGTGTGCGTGTCTGTGCGTCAGCGAAAGAAGAAAATTCAGGCGTAAGCAAGCTGAAGCCCTGAGTCATTATCCCCGGCAGCTGTGGCCTGTATAAACAAAAAAGTAAGCAAAGCATATTATTTGCAAATATTCCCCTTTTTATCCAGCAGCTCTACTGCAGACATTGCAAAGTCCTCATGTTGCCTTCCGTGTTTTTTTCAGAGCCATTGTACCCAATCAGCAGCTGCTCTCATGTCTCTCCAAGCGTGCTGATTAGCATTTACAGCCAACAAATTGCCTCCCGTGACGATAAAGCTTGACGAAATGAAGCCAAACTTGGACCGAAGGACTGAAATCTGTAAATGTGGCGAACTCTAAAAGCCGTGGATATTTGACAGGACATAAAAAGACTCTTTCAAGATTGCTTACTCTGGTCTGAAATGCTCGCTATCAACTTTTCAGCCTGATTTGAAGCGCAGCATTCATTTACCTTGTAGAACTGACATGACCTCAAAGATAATCCTCCCTTCTCCACAGCTGCATTAAATCCGTCCAAGCAAAAACAAATGTGAAATAACTCCCAGTGTGTACCCGTGCACACGTGTTCATGTGTTTGTCGTGTTGTTGATAAAGTGTAAAGAAGCCACACTGAGCTGCTGCAGAGTGCTCAGGTAACGAAAAAGGATTTCATTACATCCTACGTCGAATAGATGGAGGGAACGTAATGTCCCAGACAGAACTCGCTGCTCCACAAACAAGGTTCACACACGCACAACAGTAATACACACACACACACAAGATACAGACTTGCACAAACAAAAACAAAGACATCATTTCAGTATAATATGGCTTGTAGTCGCACAAATATAGAAAAGTGAGAACACACGCGCACACAGCCCATCCATCCATCCATCCATCCATCCATCCATCCATCCATCCATCCATCCATCCATCCATCCATCCATCCATCCATCCATCCATCCATCCATCCATCCATCCATCCATCCATCCATCCATCCATCCATCCATCCATCCATCCATCCATCCATCCATCCATCCATCCCTCCATTACATGCACACCGGACGCTCGAGGATGAGTGACAACTAGACTTTAGCCTCTTGGCATGATTCATAGAGGACGAAAGTCACATCTTGAATAGTTGATGAGTGCAGAGAGAAAGAAAAGAAGGGTCGGAGGGGAGGAGCAGAAATAGAGAGAGATGAGGAAGAGGGATGGATGAGAGAGGCCGAGAGGGAGGGGTGAGGGTGGGTATCATCCTGCCTCCACGCCGCTTCATTAAGGTTGAGCTCTTCATCGGAAAAGTAGCAGGCGGGGAAAAAGAAGAACGGGAAGAATACAAAGAAGATTAGGGGCATATTTTAAAAAACACTTTTTAAAACAGACATTGCCTCGAAAGAACTGGAATACAAATACAATACAAAGAACTAGAACAAGGAAGGGAATAAAAATATAAAGTAGAGGAACAACAAGGAATAAGAACAAGAGGAACATTAAGAACTGGAAGAAGACAAATAGAAGAAAAGAACTGGAAGAAAAAGAACAACGACGAGACAAACTTCAAGAGGAGGAAGACAAGAACTTGAAGAACAACAAGAAGCAGAAGAATAAAATCAACTCCAACAAGAAGTACAAGTCTGGAAGAATAGCTGGAGTCGAGTCGGGATGGTCCGATGAGGCGAGCGTTTCGTGCCACGGCGGCCATGCAGAGACTGAGGGCTCGGGGAACGGCGGCGGCGGCAGCAGCGGGATGCGAGAGGGCGCCCTGCGGGTGGCGGGCGCTGCTCTTGCCTCAGCAGAACCGCCAATCTCTCTACATGTACGGAAGCGAGGTGGCCGTGGAGAAGGAGTGCATCCGCCAGCTGCAGAGCGGGGTCTTCGTCATCCATCCCTTCAGCCTCATGAGGTACACGTTTGTTTACATTTGCATCTCTACACGCTGTTGTGAAAAGAAGTTAGCCGCACCTTAAAAAATTAAAACATCGCACCTCCATGATCAACATTGTGTCACGCAAGTGTAAAAAGAAGTCAACATGGGCCGACTCATTTTCACCTGCCGCAATTCCCATTTGTAACAAAAAATGTGCTGACTGAGCAGGCTGAGATTTCCAGCTATTAATAAATGTGAGGTGTTAATAATAGCCTGGTGCGAGGGGGGACATTCAGGAACACTGTAGGACACCCGTTCCGGGAAGAAAGCATCGGACGAACATGATTCCGCCGCAGAATCTGTATTAATCAAGTAAGGTGATCACACACAGTCATCTGAGCCTTGTAACAGAGACACGCACAGTGTGTGTGTGTTTGTGTTTAACTCATTCACTGCCAACCCAGTGTTAAATGAGTTAACACAGCCTTGACTAGTCAAGTTTGATGATGCTCCGCCTCCCACAGGAGCTACTACATCATGGGCATGATGGCCATCACCTTCCTCAACTTGATCGGCATCCCCATGGAGATCGCCTTCCTGGATGGCACCAGCGGGCTAGCCTGGGAAGGCTTTAACGTCTTCTCAGACACGCTCTTCCTCATCGACGTGGCGCTCAACTTCCGCATGGGCATCATCAGTGAGAACGGAGAGGTGGACCATCTTTATAATGTGTCTCGTTCAAGTTAAATGAGATCCATTAGCTTGGGCCGGAGAGTACAGATGGGCCTCCATCGTTGAGGTCATACAATGAAGTTCTCGCTCAAGCATGCGAGTGAGTCGTGAGAATGCGGCAGAGTGCAGATGGGACTCTGGTGATTGGCCGGCCAGATGTGAAAAAAGGTGAAAACCCGGATTAGCGGCTTTCACGTCACTGAGGCTGATGATCTCAGTGACCAGGCTTGTTAATCTGTGTTACCGAGTCAGGTGACAGATGAGAAGGCCGGGACAAACATCAGGATTACAGATGCTCCACAGAAGTCATTCTCAATCGCTGGGTTAGGAAGCAAATGAAAACAAAGCTCATCGGTGCCAATATTAATCTATCCATTTATCCAACGCACGATTGACTTATTATTGATTGAATTATTCGCTGATGCCCAAGATGACGCAAAAAAGTGTATCGTGAAGCTTCAATGCACTTTCTCTGTCCGCCAATCTTTAGGAAGCCATCCTCGACATCAAGCGGATCCGAGTGTGCTACCTGAGGACGTGGTTCATCCCCGACGTCATCGCCGCCTTTCCCATCGGCTACATCCTCCTCTTTGCGGTGACCAGAAGCACCATTCTAATTATGAAGATGTCAGAAGATAAGAGTGTGCCATTGTGTTTAGGATTTACATTACCACAGTGATGACAACCCCTCCAAGACCACCAGGATGATGAGGATCCTCATGTTTGTACGTATCCTCAGCCTCATAAGACTGGCACGGGTGTCCAGGCTGGTGCGCTTCTTCAACGAGGTGGAGAAAGTGAGTTTGTGAGGAATAGAATTTAAAATAATCCTTCCAAAAGTTCTTAGCTATTGGTTAACGTTCCTGACCTGTTCTTCAGGTTTCCAACGCAAACTTAGAAGTGGTCCGCCTGTTCTTCCGCATCCTCTCCCTGTTCATGATGATCTTCTTGCTGTGCCACTGGAACGGTTGCATCCAGTACTTTGTGCCCATGCTGGAGGAGTTCCCCACCGACTGCTGGGTCCGTAAGGAGAACCTGATGGTACGTTCCATCTCACGCAGTACACCTGAAGCATTTGTCAAACCTCAGGCTTTCAAACCATGTGTTCTAGAATGCCACAGTCATCGTGAAGTACTCATGGGGGGTCTTCCGAGCTCTCTCGCAGATGATCGCGCTGTCTTATGGATCCATGGATGCTCCCACCAGTGCGTGCATGTAAAGCTCACCAAAATAACACTCAGTGGTCCTTCAAAGATTTTTGGTATTTGTAGGAACTTGTTGGTGGTGTTGTAGATTACGTGGAGATGTGGATCGTGATGGTGAGCATGGTGTCCGGGTGCCTGATGTACACTGTGCTGGTGGCCAACGCCACCGCCATGATCGCCAACATCGACCCCGCCGCCAAGGAGTACAAGAGCAAGGTACACCACGTTGAAACCGCTAAAGATGCAGATGTGGATAGAGAAACAAAAAGTACTTGTGTGGATCTTTCGTCACAGATGAGCCGCTTGGAGCACTACATGGCCTTCATGAAACTCCCGCCAGAGCTGCAATTGCGCATCACCAACTACTACCAGGCACGCTACGGAGGGAAATGGTTCGACGAGAAGGAGGTCATGCACACCGTGTCGTCTGCCTTGAGGGAGGTAACAGCAAAAAAGCCGGTTCCGACCCGTGATTACATGATCAGCAGAACATCTGCTGATTTTCTCCTTGGAATTGTTTCGCCTTAGCAAATCCTGACAGTGATGTGCAGCCGCCTGCTCAGGAACATGCCGTTGTTCCGGAACAAAGACGAGAATGTGCTCATTAGCATGGTGCACAGGCTGGACTACGAGGTGTTCCAGGAGGGCGACGTTATCATCCGGGAGAACGCGCCGGGAGACCGCATGTTTTTCATAGACCACGGTCAGGTGCTGGAGGAGAACGACGACTTTCACCGGGAGCTCTGCGACGGAGATTTCTTTGGAGGTACGATTGGATCTTACACAGCGACAAGAAAGATGCAAAAACAGCTACAGCTAAAATAACACATGCGTCAACAGAAGAACAAATACAAAAAGCTCCCTCCTGCTTTAGCACACAATAATCCAGATTGTTAGATAACGTTTTTTTCTGCAAGGGGTGAATTTGTGTGTCATGTCGTGTGAAACAAATCTTTCCGTCAGCATCTGCCCCCCTCTTCAAATTGTTTCCAGTAAAATTCTGTAATAATCCTCAAACACAACTGTGATATAAGAAAGGGAACGCCAGGTTTTCATGGATTATCCTCCCCAGTGCCATGTTTGCCATCCATCCATCCATCCGTCCGTCCGTCCATCCATCCATCCATCCATCCATCCATCCATCCATCCATCCATCCATCCATCCATCCATCCATCCATCCATCCATCCATCCATCCATCCATCCATCCATCCATCCATCCATCCATCCATCCATCCATCCATCCATCCATCCATCCAATATACAGAGACTGTCCTCTGAAATTTGTCACATGCAAGCGGCTATGATGTGAGCATCTTTTAAACACAAAGTAAACATTGCAACCTCTCCAGTTAGGGGGATTTATTTAATTCTCAGCCTTTAAGTCCATCTCATGGCTTAGCGGGCTTTCCGCATTGGGGGGGGGGGGGGCTGTTTTTTAATTCCTCTAACTTGGAATTAATTGTCAGTTTTGCTTGCCTGTACGTCTTTGTTCATCCACCGCGACTCTGCCTCTTACTACATGTGTGCGTGTGCGTGTTGAGCAGAGGCTTGCGTGCTGACCAGAGGCAAACATCTGGCCACGGTGAAGGCGCTGACCGACTGCCAGTGTTTCAGTCTGTCCTGGGACGACTTTCAGGAGGTGCTGCAGGCCTACCCGGACCTACGCAAGGATTTGGACAAGCTGGTGGAGCTGGATGCGGGATTTGCATGAGGAAATAGACATTTCAGACTTGGGGTGGGCAAACCTTTGTGCTCAAGGGCTGCTTTTTTTTTATTTTTAAACCGGCAGATGGGACAGCTCATTCATAGATGAAGCTTGAATTCTATAAATATTTATATATTTGATCATTCTTATGCTATACAGAATTTGCACATCATTTAATGATGCAAGTGTTTATTTGGACAATAAAAGTTAGAATGTAAAATAGATTGGTACATTGATTTACAAACGTCCCCATTTTTTTGAGCTGTCATATTAAAGAAGACAGCGGGCCGGCCGGATTTTGCCCACCCCTGTTTTGGAGGCATCCCTCCTTTTAGTCATCACAGCAATAATAATCAATAAAGAGCATCAAATGATCTCTGTTGTTCCTATGTGAATATTGCTGTCTGCGAAATCTGCACAGATGGCATAAGCTATTTTTGGTGAAAGTAATTAAATAAATAAAAGTAAGTCTGGACACTGTCCGCATTTTAAGGTGCTGTAGTGTAGTTATCCAATGAATTGCTTAATAACACGTGGCATGGACTCTTAAGAAATGTAGAGTAATGTGGGTTGTATTAATATTATTGTCAATGTCCACACGTCGTTTTGATTGAATAAAATTTATACTTATTAATTATTCAGGGCACTAAGGTAACCCTCAAGAAATCAATACCTACATTTGGTGATAATTTCTACACATTTGTCTTTTTACCTTTGTAATAAATCTTTTAAATTGGAAAAGGACTTTTTGGCCGCTCCAATTTCTATACAGCTATAATATTGTACTGATTAATTGCTTTGCATATATAATTCTCATTGTCCATACAATATAAATACTATAAATACAATTTAATTTACTTTTATCATTACTATATGAATATGTTATACGTTTCTGAGTTTGAGAAACAAAAAGTATATTTCTGCTAAAAAGAAATCTGTAATATTTCAATAAAAAAGGAATATGATTTCAAGACACAAAGGTGTTTATTTTCTATCATGTCAAACATTTTGGAGAAATTACTTATGGATTTTTTGAAGTAGGTAGCATTTTAAATTAATCCCACCAAAATTGTTATTATTATTCATTATAGCATTTTTAGCATACATTTTTAGACACTACGTTGGCTCCAACATGAGCGTTCGTATATGTAGGAATCTGTCGCTAGAGAGCGCTATCGCAACAAAAAAACATTTCAACAAGCGAAGAAGAAGTCAAAGTTCCGGGTCGGAGGCAATGGCGCCAAAAGCGAAACAACATCCACATTACCAACGCTAGAATTGAGCGGTTGGAGTCGTTTGTCTCGCATTTATGTGATTGCTAGCACTTTGAAAATGGACCCCGAGTCGGAAATGGACCCCGAGTCGGAATTTTTCGCCAAGTTGAAGAAGTTGTGCCGAACGCTGGAAACGGAGACGGCCCGTCTCCAGAAAACTTTCGAAAATCGTCACGACAGCCCAGACAGCGGTTAGTCAATTTGACAGCAACATTCCTGATACATCTTTATATGTAACACAATGAAGTCAACAGCATAAATAGTCTTTTATTTTATTTTTTGATATTTCTCCTGCTCACCCTAGAAGCGGCAGCGAAAGCCATGAGAGCCTATCACGACTTGAACTGTGAGGTGTTGGGCATCAAGGTGAGGAGCATAACAAACAAAAGTACTCCACAAATGATGGCTTTTTAGTCATACTCTTTTTTTACCTTACATTCTTCTTTAAAAATATATTAGCACTTATTTTCCAACGAGTTATTTTTACCATTGCTAAATAAAAAAACAAAAAACTAAACATATGAAGTTTCCATAGCAACAGGTGGCGCATCAGGCAGTGCGGTGAATTACATTGCATTGGTTGTGTTTAAAAATGATCATTTATAATTGAAAGAGGTGACCTTTCTTGACTCTTTTTTACATGGCTCAAAGGAGTACGAAGTTTTTGTGGGTTGCAGGGTCAGCTGCAGGATGAGCTGAGAAAGCACAATGCGCGCAAGACAGACGTGGACACCTTCATCCACACCTGCAGGGCCATGCAGAGCAACATTGCCCATGACGTGTGTGCGCTCACGGAACACTTTAAAAATTACGGATACCAAGCTCCCACAGATGCTCGCGTGCCTAACGGTAAGTAATAGTGACAGATTTTATATGACGGTATTATTTTAGTATTAAAATATATTTATATTACAATATTTTGTTTCTTTAGGTTTCATTATTTGTAATTATTTCATGTGCACATTCTCACCTTCCACACTTTCAAAAATGTTGGATTTTCTTTTTTCTCAACCACTGTTCACAGTGTGCTACGGAATCCACACAAAAAAAAGAAATTATCCTTATACTTAACACATATTAAACCAGACTTTCTTTAATTGTTGTTTACCTCTACCATTGGGGAACAAAGAGTCGGCTGCAAACGAGCCTGAAAAAGACGATGGCGAAGATGATGTAGAGGATGTGGTGGCAGACGAATGCAGCGGGCCGCTAATGTCGCCTCAGGCAGCGACGCCTCCCAGCCACGACAGCCCCATGCGCACCCCCAAGTTGTCCGACTTCGGCCTGAGCAAGCTGGATCTCCGCCGGACCTTTTCCAAGAGCGTTGAGGAGCCCACCATGCCTGAGCTGAGCCTCCCCTGCCTGGACGTTTCCGCGCTGCCTCCACCCACACCCACGTGTGTGGTGCGCATGGATGAGGATGAGCTGCGCATGCCGCAAATGGAAGACTTTGGCTTCTCCGAAATCACCATGGATCTCTTCAAGAAGATGAGCGATGACATAAGGTACAATAAAAAAAGCTTAACGTGGACAGGACATGTGTCTCTACAATCTCTAACCCTTTCAAAAATATATACAGATATTTTGTTTTTTTTACGTGTTCTTCTGCAGCCCAGCGCAGGACCTCGTAAAACCGCCATTCCCCTCTGTGTGTGAAAGATTGCAAGAAGGTAAGCAAGAGTCCGTCACAGTGATCAGTAGCCTTACTGCTGTTACTTTGGCCAAAACATTTATAGACTATTTTAAAATAATTAGGCTTGTCTGTCTCACTAGTAGAAAGTTTGAAGATTCCTGAGCCACCTGCGTTCTCCACGCTGGAGTTCAAGATCCCAAAAACAAACGGCTGTCATTCAGCGTCACCTCCACGATTTGTGTTTGACGCCCAATCTCCAAGCGGCGCCGTCCATCTGCCCGACACCCCCGAAGTGCCGGTCTTCAAAACTCCCGCTTTCAAACGTCTACTCAGCAGCAAAAAGGTAGCCCAAATTGATGGTGACGCCGTCACACCGGTGCCGTTCGTTTCAGATCCGTTTGTCTTGCAGCTCGAGCCCACGGTCGCCAAAAGGCTGGACTCCATACCGTTTCTCGAGACGCCTAGCAGCGCTTCCGTCCTGGACCGAAAGGCGTGGGAATACGACGTGCCCGAATTGCAGATCCCGGGCATGCAGGTGCTTCAAGGCAAAATGATGGAGATGAGAAATATGGGCCAAGTCATTTGTTAGGACTGCCTGTGCGTTTTGTCAAATAGTTTACAATCATTTGGGTCTTTCCTTCTACAGGAGTGCGCGGACTTGGACGGAGCCACAGAGGACTTCCACCTCAGCCCCCCTCGAGCTACAAGGGACAGCTATGAGATCGGCACCCCCGAGTTTCCCCATCTCAGCTCCGTCACGCAGGACATCTGCAAAGTACGCCCTTGTCTGAGCAGCGCGTCGCTCTTGCTGTCGGCGCGTCTCGTCTTTTCAAGTGTCCCGTTTGTTTTTGTAGCTCGTGTTGGAGTCTCAGAAGCCGCTGAGAAAGCCACAACACAATCGCAGGTAACTGTCAAGTTTCAAAGCGGCTGTCGTTAAGAGCATGCCAACATTTTGATTCCGTGATGATGAGCAGTGCGCACTTGCGTTTTCACAGATGTGTGAATGCCGTGTCTGAGCAAGAGTTTCAAAGCTTGCCGGCGTTTTTGAAGCAGATTACATTGAACGACCTCAACCAGGCGGTCCATCACATCAATGACTACTTGCTCCAGTGTCCAGGTCAGTTTGCATTCAGTGTTTACTGAATTTGGATGTTAGCCATCTTGAAAAAGAGTATGACAAAAGGTGAAGAAAAAAAGTAACGCATGTTGCCCTTGTGAGCCTTGAAAAATACTGAATTCCAGGCCTTAAATATGACGTTTGCGCTTCCAGGGGAGGACACGCGGGAGTTTAGGATGGAGGAGCTGAAGAGGATCACAAAAATGGGCATCAAGGCACCCGTCTACATGCTGTGCTTGAGTGAGCTGAGGAGGCTCCAGCACGTGGAAGGAGAGCGGAACAACGCCATCTACACGCTCAACCTACGCAGCTGAGTCTTGTTTTGGCCGCAAGTGACACTTAATACACACACACTCTTTCATCCACAAGATCAGCGTGAGCATTTGGATTTGTAGATTGTGCTCCACTTGCCACTATTGGTTCAGATTTTTAAATTGACAGTTATTCCTTATTCATTTTTATTTGGAATTTGAATTCCAACTGGATTCGGGGGAGGCAGAGCTGTCGGAACCTCCGCTAGTACGGATTGATCTACGAACGCAGAGTTGGTGCAACTTCCCTTCATTAAAAAACATGCGTGACAAAACAGCTGGTCTCTCGACAGAAGCTACGTGAATGCAAGAACCCTCGTGAAGCTTTTGTTTAATTCAAAATAGTGCAAACATCACGAGACCTCGTTGGGAATAATGGTGAGTATGGAAAAGAGAACATTGATCCAGATTTCCCCAAATGGAGGCAAACTGGTAAATGTCATCTGGCCTGTCCTGTCGGCCGGTTTTGTTGGTCATTATAGCAGAATTGGGCGGATTTTAAAATCCACTGCTATTGGTTGCTTCCACGCCGGCCTGAAGCGTCTCGCAGGCATCGTCCTATCCCATAAATGCTGACATTGAAGGCTGCTCCCCATCTTGCTTTGCGTCGTTTGTCTCATCCTCTTCCTGGCCCCAAGCAAAATTTGCGTTCTCACTTTTCATGTTGACTGGCAAAGGCAGGCCCATTTTGGTGTCTTTGTAGCTGTCAAGATGAGTAATCAAAGCATCCAGTAGCGTGTTGGAGAATTTCTTCATGGCAGCGTTGAAGTACTCCTCCAGGATCAGCGGGGCTTTTTTTTGCTGAGTCTCATCCCCCGAATCTTTGTGCAGAACCATTTCCTCGAATGAGCTCAAAGATGATTCTCTGCTTAGTTCTTCTTGGGATGACGTTCTCTGTAAATTTGACGGTGTGCCGCCGCCTTCTGCCACGAGATCGTCTTCCGCACAATCCTGATCAAGGAGGTCCTTGTCCGTTGTGGCGGTCGGGAATGCTTGGCGGTCGGAAATGCTCTCGGGTGCTTCGAGCGTTTGGTCTGGGGATAAGGATCCATCAGCGCCATTTTGATCTTCAGTCAAGTCGTCCCTACAAGGGGAAATCAGTGCAGGTGACATAGGGGCTTCTTGTGGTCCTGATGACAGTGGGCTCAAGGATTCGGCCACTCTGATGTCACTTTCGCTGTTAACTCCTTCACAGTCTAACCCCTCACTAGTGACCATCAAGACTGGTGTGCCATCTCTGTGCTGCTCTGTTGGACTCAAAGATTTGGGTGTAGTTACCTTCTGTTCAATGTCTTCCAACTGCTCCTGTCCGGGGGATTTGGATAGCCTGTCTTTATCTTCCGCAAGGTCCGTGGCTTGGTCAGCTAAGATCAGGACTGTTGTCTCATCTTTGTCCTGCTGCTCTGCTGGCGATGATCTGGAGGAATCGAATTGTTCGTCTTGCACCGCATCTAAATCTCCACATGGTTTGTACCCCGAGTCCTCCTCGTCTTGAAGATAAAACGCCTCGCAAGCGTCTGCCTTCTCTTCCGCATTCTGTTCCGTCAGCAGTGACGGACTCAAGTTTGACCCCGCGTCCAGAGGTGAGGTGGGGGAAAACCTGTCCTGTTCTGATGGCTCTTGGGTGCAATCAAAACCCACTCCGGGTTCCTGGATGGCAAAACCAGACTCGAGCGCAGGGCTTAAACTCTTGCACAAATCGGAACAAGACTCAAGTTCTGGGTTTATGTCTTTGTCTAAAAAAAACGCATCCTGACAAGGAGAGGAGCTCAATTCTTCTGGCGTGCCTCCAGACCTCTGTGGAGAGGCATTTAAGGATTTGGATTCCGCATCTTCTTCATTTTCTAGCGCCGCAAGCTCCAGATTTCCTTGAGGGGACATAAGGAGTGGTGTCCCAGCGCCCTCTGCATCACTCCACACGGAAGTGTCCTCGGAAACTTTGACACTCGACTCGTTCTGCGATGGCTTTCCGGTGGGATCGACGCACAAAACAATGTTACCGTCTTTTGAATCACTGAAGCGGTCTACGTGACGGACTAATCCTTGGTAGATGGTAATGGAGGCTCTTCTTATCGCCTCCTGGATGTCTGCATTTAGGTGAATTGCGTTGGGGGAGGACATTGGAGAACCAACGTCATTTTCCATCGAGGGCTTCCGTTTTTGTCCCTCAGATGATCTGGAATAGTTTGACCCCAGTCGTTCCAGTACAATACCGCCGTTGTCCTCTTGGCACAGTTCTTGACTGGCCGAGCTCCATTTGGCCCCGATGGTAGCACCGATGTCGTCGTCCGAGCACATCGTGCTGGGACTGCCCGCGTCGGAGCAGCTCCCGGTCCTCGAGCCCCTGGACATCAGATCCGTTTGTAAGGTCTCCCTCGCGATGGGAGACCTTTCTCCATTCTCTGGGCCCTCGTCACTAAAGTTCAGCCCGTCCAGGAGCCCGGAGAGGAGCATGTTGGTAAAGTCGGTGGCGTCGGAAAAAAACGGATTGGAATTCGGATCCATTGCCCTCTTTCGCTCAAGATCTTATCTCAAAGTTTCGTATACTCGTGGAGTAAAACAGAAACATGTGCAAATAAATTTGCTGACGGCGAGCCCGACGGCAGGTTTTGGTTTGCCAAACATCCAGCCCCATCGCAACTCGACTGTACAACTTTATGACTCCAGACATCTATCCTTCGATGACGTGACGCCCACCTTTATGATTTGCCTCATGTAACCTTAGATGACCGCAGTTCAGTCAACATGACTCCGAAAATAGATTCACGTCCACTGAACCAAGGCCCTATGACTTGAAACATCAGCGTTGGAGGAATAGCATCATGCTGACATCACTCCCACAATCGCGTGACCGAGAATTTGGTGACAGCAGGTACAGTTAAGTCATTTACTATTTTGGGTGATGTGAAAATGAAACCGTTAACAGAACAGAGTGGCTGATCTCTACAGTGGAAGTTGCAAAAAAATCTGCCACAAATTGTCCTTGCAGATAAACTCAAATGGAGTTGAAAGTGATTATTTGCGTAGGAATGGGTTGAGTTTGTTGAGGTTAACCTTGTTTTAACACTCCATACTGATGCAACAATAAAAATAACAAAATAATCACATACTCAACTGAGCTGTGATTTTTTTTTTTTTTTTTTTTTGGATACAGCTGTCGAATCTTTTCTGTTAAAAATTGATGGATGCATACATGGTGGCCTTTTACAACTATGTTTATATGATTTTGCAAACCCAGTTTACAGAATTTGATATCGATCAATGCCAAGTCTGGATGATGAAAGATGGGGAAGGAAATTGAAAGTACATTAGGTGCACCTTGTTATTTATGATCGTTTTGTTTTATTATTTATACAAATATTGCCATTTAGAGCATTTATTTGCTGAAAATGAAAAAGGTCGGGGTTCAGCAGTGTTTTTTGGGGGGGAATTTCGTTCGCCCTCATGGTGGTTATCAAAAGTTGTTACGTCGGCTGACGTCATGGCGTAAGGAGTAACGTCGCTCCTCCCCCTCCTGGCTCCCGCTAGTTGGCCACCATTTTGGGAGTCAAAACAGTACCAGCATCAGCTAGCGCGTTAGGCTCGGCTAGACCACGATAGCCGAGCCCTACGCTCCTCTCTGGTGGCCTGGCTATGGTTCACACGTGTGTGGTGGCAGGCTGTAGGAACCGCAGGACGCCGGGCACCGGCCTGTCCTTCTATCGCTTCCCGCGGGACCCCGAGAGGAAGCAGCGGTGGATCGCGGCCGTCAACCGCCAGGGCTGGGCGCCCAACGACGGCAGCCGCTTGTGCAGCACTCACTTCATATCCGGTATTACTTTCATTTTAACTGCCAGTGGGTTTTTTTCTTTATAGGCTGTATATTTACACCTTTTTTGCTATGTTTGACCTCTTATAAACTGTGTTCATTTACTTTGGTCTTACTTTCGTCTACCTCACTTTTTGGGTGCTCATTGCCCCTTGCATGATCAACCAAACAGGCAAATACGATAATAATAATATTTGGGAGAAAATTTGAGATAGTAAAATTTCCATTATTACAGTACTAGAACAATTTTCTTCTCACGTCACAACCATGTTTTATCTGATTATCATCATCCAAGTTTTTCCTGCATCTGTTCTCGTCACATGCAGGTAAACAAGTCAAGAACCCTCGTTCGCCGGACTATGTTCCTTCCGTGTTCACGCCCATTTCCCCTGAGATGAAGGAGCCCAGTCCACCCGAAGTCCCAGACAAGCAGGAAGCCCGTGTGGAGGCGGCCAATGCTCTGCTCTTCCTGCAGCGTCAGGGCGGGTCCGGAGCAGATGAGCCTGGTTCAATCGAGACCAAAGTCGAGGGCAGCATGTCGTCTTTCACGGATGATGATGACGACGACGACGAGTCTCTGAGTGACGACAATGACAACACGCTTGCACAAACGTCCGTGAACTTTGACAATGTGCTCAAAACACTCAGGCGGGAGAATCGAGCGCTGCGCGAGTCTGTGGAGAAGATGTCCCTGTCGGAGAATTCCCTTCGGAACGACGCGGAAAAGGTCAAATTCTACACGGGCCTGCCAAACTTCTTTGTGCTGGAGACGGTCATGCTACTGCTGGCACCGCACATGGATGCTATCAGGAATGCCAAGCTGTCCAAATTCCAGCAGCTTTTGCTAACGCTCATGCGTCTCCGCCTAGACCTGCGCAACCAGGACTTGGCCTATCGCTTCGGCATCAAACACTCGAGCACGGTGGTCCGGACTGTGCATCACGTGGTCAACATCATGTCTTCCACCTTGGTGCCCACCGCCGTCTTCTGGCCCTCTCGAGCCGAGCTGCGCAAGAACCTGCCCGTGGCCCTGCGCTCCTCCTGCCCGGACTGCGCCGTCATCGTGGACTGCTTCACCGTACCTTGCGAGGGCCCGGTTGCCCGGGGCAACGAGCAAGGTGCGGCGGTGGCGGGCGGCGACGTCTTGAACTATTTGATTGGTGTGGCACCGCAGGGCGTGGTCACCTTTGTTTCCAAGGGAGTCCTGGGAAACTTCAGTCCTCGGACCTTGGCGGAGAGTTCGGGATTTCTCTGCAAGCTGCTCCCGGGCGACGTGGTTTTGGCCAGCCGGGATCTGGACATCGGCGATGCTGTGGCCGCTCGCGGGGCTCGCTTTGGCATCGCCGCTCGCTTTCAAGACGACCAGAGTCAGGGAGCGAAGGTCTCGCCGCTTGACACAGTAGGTGTGCAAGCTCACGTGGAGAAGGTGGTGTCCATAGTGAGGCGGAGGTACGCCATGCTCACCGGCCCTGTGGAGAAGCCATTCGCCGCGGCTGCGGAGCGCACCTCCAACCTTTCTACCTTTGACAAGATTGTGCAAGTAGCTTGTGCCTTAAACAACTTGTGCATCTCTGCTGCACCTCTGGAGTGACCCTGTTCCTTTTTTCATTGTTGTTGAAACTTTGTTGGGCGCACTCTTGGTACCCTTTAGTCCGTCGCAATTGAAGTCTGTGGTTTTCTCAGAACGGGAGCAACTCGTCATTTACAAACTGACAATCTGATCTTACTTCCTGGCTGACAAGGTTCTGGCGAGAGATTCGGACATTGCAATTGTGATCTGGTTCGAGTTTGTATCCCGCCGGCTGCAATTAAAATATTCAGGATGTGTAGACCAGAGACGGCGGGCCCGTTCCCCAAGTTGCTTGTGCCTTCAACAGCTTACGTTTTTTGTGCTGCGCCTTTCAAGTACCTTGTAACACCTCAGCATGGTTCATTTGAACCGGACTCTGGTGTGGAACCTGTCGATGGTCTCGGCCCAGTTTGGTCGTGGCACGAAACCTGTCTGACCTAATATGTTGATTTGTCTTACCGAACGTGTCTTCTGTTTAGCTTTAGTGCTGTTTCACTCGTCAGTCGGTATAGCAATCCGTCCTGTTTACATTTTCATGAGAAAAGAGGGTGATGACACCCTGCAAACTAGCTATGGTTCTCAGTACCACAGTGAAGAACTCTAGCAAACTTGTTAGCGTCCCTAATGTAGCAAAGTGGTACAAGAAGCTTTTTTTGGGGGGGGGGGGGCACTTGAGTCATAATGCTCACCGGTTTAAAGGGGAACTAAACCTAAGATGTCAGCTGTCGCGTACCAATATCTACTAAATATTTATTTTGAAAAATATATCGTACTTGCATATAGGGGCTGCCATTTTTTTTCTCATAAGTGAGAACTTGCTGCCTCAGCTAGTACGATGTACACAGCATTGAATGATTAAATCCATCGCTCTCAACAATCTGTCAGTTCAATATTAAGATGCTGCTGCCGTTTTCAATGTTACCTCCAGTCTGCAGCTGATAAATTATATGTTGATTATTTTATTTGCTTTAATATTCCCCAAATGCAATATTAAACGGAGTACCAGGTCAAGTGCTGCCACATAGAATCGATTCTTGCTTTAAGTTGGGGAGAGGGGTTAGTTAGTTCCCCTTTAAAACAGTCTTTTCTTGTTTTGTAGTGCACATTTATGTAAGTAGACTACTGTTGTTCAGGTAAAGTCTCAGCTCCAGTGTTGGACCCGTACCAGATTAATGTAGTTTATAAAGTCCAGTGTGCCTTGAGTGTCTGTAGGATGCTTAAAACGAGAAGTTATCATTTTGCAAACTTCTAAGCCAGCTGTGGCTCTCAATGAAGCCCCGAATAACTGCACGTATTCATCCTTGGGGGGGGAAGTAACGGGACTGTTTTTGAGACGGAATTTTGGCGTCATCTAGTGGCTCATATTAATATTGCAGAGCACGTTTGCTTTGTTTTTGACAGTTTTCTGGATGTATCTAAGCAATCAGGTTTCTGTTTGGACTTTCCGAATTGATCATTGTGTTTCATTTGTTGTCGTTTATTGAGTTAATTCCTGCACATTGAACCTTTACAGTCGACATCAACGTTTGTGTGTATTGTTTAGTCTTTAGTCACATTAGATGCTAAATTTGCTGTGTTACGTCTCCTTTTCACAATGAAGTCTTTGAATTAAACACACTAATAGCCATGTCGTAAAGCTATATATTTTTATATATTGACTGATGTGTTGAATGCTGGAAATACCTGCATGTTCATTTATTTACATTGTTCTCTTGTATGCGTCCCTTCCCTACGAATAGTAATAAATACTGCAACAGTGATAAGGATCTACTACTTGGTGGCTTAAAACTTTGCACCGCTTTTGCGTACTTAATTGTTGAGGAATACGTGAATGCGGGTATGCGTGCGTCCGTTATACCATAAACATGGAACCACAGCGACAGAGAGGAGTGAAATGTCACTTTTTGTCAGGTCTCTCACTTTGTACTGAAATCTTTGTGCTCGAATGTTTTACATTTCCATTTATCCACAGGTATTTTAGTGGAGCATTTGTCTTTGCACAGACGATCTTCGCACAGTCCCGCTGTGACGCGCGTCGGTGTGGTCACGTGACCTGTGGAATGTTAACAATGCAGCGAGTGTCCAACTTTTTTTTTTCTTTTGACTTTCAGCCTGTTGAAGAAAATGGAGGCTGCTACCATCACTTCTTGTCCTTCTTCCCCCTTTTGTCCCTTCTGAGCCCGATCAAGAGCTCTAAAAGCCCGTCGAGGACTTCTCAACAAGCACATTTAATCGCTCCTTTTCCATCACATGGTAGGTGGACTGTACTTTTTGGGGAGGGGGTGGGGGGTACTGGCGTTGCCAGTGGTGGGCTTCTCTACCAAAAAATGTTACAAAATGGCGATTTCGCGCTGCTTAGAAGAAAAAATGTGCTCTTAATTCTGCTTTTAAGAGGCAAACCGAGCGGCGTGAAAGTGAATCGAACTGGAGTTTCCACATTTTCCACCGTTCTGGGTGAAGGGGCCGGGGGTGGGGGGCTGCTAGTTAGCAACCTAGCTTACCCTGTTGTTTTTAGTCTCTCTTGGAAAAAAAGGTAATTGTGAACTTTTAATTGCTTAGTATCGTTGTTGCTAACTTGGCTTGTCAGTGGGGCTAAAATACTGGTTTGTGTTTAGAATGCATGTTTATGGGTGCCTTCAGGGGTACACTGTGTTGTCAGTGTCACTTTTGTACCCTGACACATGCACGTTCCCCATTTTAGACGTGGAAAGATGCTAAAACTACCTAGTGGTCCTTTCAGTTTTCTTTATTACAGTCCATTATTGTAATATGAATTGAGTGTTTTTTGGGGTGTCCCTCAAGGATCTGTTTTTTTAAACGCTTGACATTTTAGAAAAAAATATTTTTTCTCAACCTGGAAAACCCAAAAGCAAAGAAAATGTATTCATTTTCATATTCATTTCGTGATTTTCAATTACAGGAATGAAAACTTTGCTATTCTGCCTTTATCATTTGAAGTGCATGAGAAAGTCTGGAAGCTGACCATTGGGATAAATAGTGGTCTACCTCAATGTATTTCTAATTAACTAATAATGAAAACAACTAAATCACACTATTTGATACAGGGCAAATGGACTTTTAAGCCCCTTTTTTTTCTAATAGGTTTGCGCACGGTCCGTAGTTGAGGGCTTGGTATGTATTGCAGACTATTTCAGATCAGTGTGTTAATATTTCGAGCGGCAATGTTCAGCTGCTCATCATTCCTATTTCCATAGCAGACAAATTTTGGGGGGTTTATTTCAGGGTGGACAAAGAATAGATGTTCCCAGTGATTAAATGTGGTGGGAACAGATGTGAGAAAGTCCCCTGAGACGGAAGGACCCGGTACTGCGGCTCATTGAAAACTGTAAATGCCATTTGTAATGGTTGTCAATTATACTTGAACACAAACATGAAGTAAACACACACATTTGTTCCATAAAGGGGGTGGGTGTCATTCTTCAAAATGGCCCAAAGCAATAGAGGCAACCAAGGAGGATATGGGTGAAGCTTTTCAAGGCACTCTGGTGTGTTACAATTGATCCCCCCCCGGTTAGTCTGAGATCACCTCTGGCTGACCCCCCCCATGTTACAGAAATATTAGCACCAGACTTTTGCCCTCGACTCTTATTACAACTTTGATGCAGTACACCTTTATGTCAGTATTTATTTTTAAGCAGTCACATATTTAATCACAGTTGCAATATTTGGGGGGGAAAAATGGGAATTTGACTATTTTTGAAAATCCTTCAGGCAGCCCTATAGTGCGGTATTTAAATTTTTGGTTTTGTCTAACGTGTGGCATCTTTTGTAGGGAATATCAGATGTTCACCAATGACCGCGCCGCACGACTATGCAGTGACGCCAACTTAATTGTGCTATGCTCTCGCCAGACCAGGCGCTAACTCCTTACCGTCCTGCTTCCTTCCACAGGAGCAAATTGGCAGCGGCATGATTTGGCTCAGCTGCACCCTTGCGAGCGGCTGCCATTCCTGGAATAAGATGGAACCCGAGCCTTGAAAGCCACACCATGGTGCGCCTGTAGAACCCCCGCCGCTACCTCGAGTCCTCAGACAAACAAACAAGGGAGACCAATCTCGGATCCACGACAGGAGAGCCTTTATTATCTCTTTAGGTCAGCCACCAAGGCCGGGAAGACTGACCCGCGGCCATGAGGCCCAAGACGTTCCCGGCGGCGCCCTACGTGGGCAACACACGCCAGAGGCTCCAGGAGATCAAGGAGGGCCTGAAGCAGCCGGCCAAGCTGGTGAGCCAGGCCTTGCACGGGGGCAGCCAGCGGGCCGAGGGTGCCGGCCGCCCCGCCGACTGCAAGGGTGGCAAGGACGCGTCCGGTCGGCAGCAGCCCGTGCGGCCGCAGCAGAAGTTCAACAATTACCAGAGCGCCTTGCGGGAGATTCGCAAGTCGCTCATGCCCTTCGCCAATGAATCGGGACCCGGGTCTGGCCACCCCGCCGGCGAGGTCAACCGGCAGATGCTGCACGAGCTCGTCAACGCCGGTTGTGACCAGGTGAGACGCCCGCCACGATGCCCTTACTTTCATTTAGATGTGGGAC
Source organism: Syngnathus floridae (assembly GCF_059516105.1). Taxonomy (NCBI): domain Eukaryota; kingdom Metazoa; phylum Chordata; class Actinopteri; order Syngnathiformes; family Syngnathidae; genus Syngnathus; species Syngnathus floridae. The sequence continues at coordinate 2,027,915 of NC_142420.1, forward strand.
GATGAATAGAAACAAAAGTGCTAGCCGCTAGTTTATGAGAAGGTATTGGAGAGCCACTTCATTATTATGATTATACAATGGAGGCCATTTCCTGGCCCCGTGTGTGCTGCTGTCGCCATTGTCAAAGCAGGAAGTCGACATTCAATGGCAGCAGGGCGGATCAGTTCCTCGTCGTCGCCACCAGCGCCGAAGCCGTCCCCTCCCCCTGACCCGTACTCGTGACTCCCCAGTGTATATACACTAGAACAAAATATCAACAGCACCGAGTACACGCTGCCACCTTATGACAGCTTTGTTGAAACGGGACATTTGTAGTGTGTGGTTTGTAGTGTGTGTTTCTGTGTTTGTGTTGTGTCGGGTAACCTTTCTTTCCCCGTGTGTGGTTCTTTTGTGTCTTTTTAGTTCAGTGTGTGTGTAGTTTTGTAATGCGTGTGTATTACTGTAAAGTGTGCGTCTTATCATCTCTCGTCGTCTTTTCCTCGCCGGACTTCTCCAGCTGCAAATTAGCCCGCAATGTGGATGGTTGCATAACCACTGAGGAGGAAATGTTTTAGAGGGGGAGCGAGGGGGGAGGACGGTGGGAGCGGTATGCCACGCATTGACAGCACATGAAAAACTCGCTGTGTGTGTCTTTTGCGTAATGAGTGGCTTTGGAACTTGGAACTGTAAACAAAAAGTGTGTCATCTAAAGAGCAATTTGATTTAGGTGTGTGTGTGGTGGAGGTCCTGCATATGGAATCCCCGTCGGTGGTGTTTATGCAACAACCACAGGATGTGACTTATTGGTGTTTGTTTATTGTTTGCGTGTTCATGGTATACACTGGAAGGGGACGGCCTCTTTGACCAGTAGGGGGAAAATATGTGAACTTGGCATGTTTTGATGGGGACGTGACTTTTGTGACATTCACATCGGGACTGCGCAGATCACAAATATGTGGAATTCCTGCTTCCTAGTTGGGAGAACATCTGTCGCCACGGCAACAGACCGTCAATTTCGATAGCATAATTTCACGCCTCTTTGAGCATCTTCACATCATCGTCCTGGTCATTGTTACTAATATTTTGGCAATTGAGGGTTAAATAGCGAACACTGCGCGTTGTGCCAGCAGTCAATACAAACACAGTCACATCAGCTGATCCCCAACGAGTGTGTTGCCAGGGCAACAGTGTTTACCAAACTGTACGCATCTAAACTGAAGTTGAATTTGTTGATTCTCAGAAATTATAATCGGTCTTGTTTTGACCAGACTTGTGTGCGTGTGCGTGCATTGAGCATTACAAGGAGACGACACAAGCGCAAATATCTCACTTTCAATTCCGCGACCAGGTGGGAAATTCCTTGGAAGTTGAAAGCAGCTGACAGAAATAGTTGCAATTGTTTCATAAAATAACACAAATTTTGTTTTCTCCTGCTTACCAGGACTTGTCAGATTCTTGGAAAAATGGCCCTGACAGCTGACAAAGTCAACATTTCTAACATTTTCCACTTGGATGACTAAATACCGTCACGCTTCTGCCGGAGTGAGAATGTCATTGTGGGATGGGGGAGCAAAATTCCAGGAAACTTTCAAATTGAGAACTTCATGGAAATCTCTCCATCCATCTATTGAGAGCACCCTCGGGTTTATTCCCATGAATTCCCCAGAAACGTTTCCAATTGTAAATATCTCCTGAATTTCCCATCTCATTGAAATGGAGATTCTAGCAACATATTTTTCTTAAAAGAAAGCAGACATGAATATTTTGGGTGGTGCATTTAATAGCAGGAAACTCCCGTTCGTGCAGCGTTGGCTGCCTCACCGGAATCTGTTGGGTGGCTCTGCGGGCTTCCTTTTTTTCGCCCCTTCTCCTTGGACTTATCAGATCTGGAATGTGCTTATAAAAATGTGGCATAAAGCTTGAGTCCGCATTATCTCCATGTCATCCAGGAATGACGGTCAAATCCAGACGTAAATGCGAAAATCGAGGCCGAGCGTAATCCGGTTAAAGGGCGATGTTTTTCCCGCCCCGGTGACGGACCTCGCCCCTCGGCGCCGCACAGCTGTGACGACCGTTGCACATGTGCCATAACAAAGCTTATCGCCAATGATCATTGTGTGCATTCCGCTTTTTGCGTTTCCCTGTCAAAGTCAAAGTCAGCTTTATTGTCAATTTCTCCAGACAGATCAGCGCTTGACCTACATTAAGAGAAGAAAAATGACTCCCAAACCACAAATTACGTGTCTCTGCTTGAGCCGTTTGACCCACTTGTGGTGTTTGTGTGTTTCCTGGACCATCTGTTGCTATTACATGCTGATTTGGGGAGTTCTCGCATTGAGACAGGAATGTTTTTATCTGTTCCCAAACAATCCAGAACCTTCTGTGCTCTGGAAGTTGTATTGAACGGTGACTATGATGTAAATAGTACGCAAGTGTGTCCACAGAAGTGAATCAATCTAAATATGTACAAGTGTAAAAAGTGTTGAGAATGGATGGATGGATGTGAAGGGTCGCGGTGGAGGTCCTCACGTTCTAGTTTGTGCTCCACAGGAAATGGCCGTCCGGGCACTGAAGCAAACGGGAAGCAGGAACATCGAAGCGGCTCTGGAGTACATTAGTAAGATGGGCTACCTGGACCCTCGCAATGAGCTCATTGTGCGCGTTATCAAGCAGACTTCACCAGGTATGCACTTGTGACTTTGGGGGTCGCGGTCTACATCGTAACTGCTCCCATTCCTCGTGTTGTAATTGCAAGTGGAAAGTGTTAAACATACATTTGTGATTGTTTGTTCAATGTTAGGAAAGGTTGGCATGCCTCCCTCAATGGACCATCGCCCGCCACTGGAAGCCTCGGGCGAGGCCGCGGGTGCCATGCCCCCATACCACCCCATGTACGAGGGTGTGGCCGGGTACGGTCCGGAAGGCGAGATGCCCAGACCCTACATGAGCGCTCCCCCCGTCATGAACTACATGATGCCGCCCACTGGAGCAGCACAGGGTCCCCCCATGGGGAACCCAATGGGTCGACCGCCCAGCATGGGTAACTATCCGCCAGTGATGGCCCCTCAGTCTAACCCGGCTAACACCATGTACGCCCCGGGGGCCCAGCAGAAAGGCTATCCCGCTAGTATGGAGCAGCACGGGCCCATGATGACCTACAATGTCCCTGGTCAACCGCTGCCTCCCGGGGCCCCGGTGCCAGGCCCCCACTATGACTATGGCCACCCCAGGCCTCACTTGATGGAGCCCGCAGGCTATGGAGTCAAGAGAACTGCCTCCTTTCAAAACAAGATGGCGCCACCCCCCATGGCACCCCCAGACAATTACGTCAACATGCAAACTAAAGGGCCCCTGGGCCAGAACGTGCCAGGAGGAGGTGCGGGGGGCTACCCTGCCAATCTGTACCTGGCCTCCCACACCCACCCACGTCAGGCGAGCCCCACCTCCCATCAGGTCCACATGATGTCCCGTTCCCCGGGCGGGGTGCCAGCTCTGGGCCCTGACTTTTCCGATCTGCCCCAGAGCTTGATGACGCCTTCCAGGGCGAGCCTCAACATGGACTTGTACGAGCATCACTGGGCGGGGCCGCCGGGTCCCGAAGGGGCCCCCCAAGCCAGACAGCCCCAACCTCAAGGACCGTTCAGGGGTGAGGTTCGTGTGCCCAGCAGGGCCAACTCCTTCAACAGCCGCTCGGCTGTCTCCAATGGCGTTCGGCCGCCCATGAGCGCGCCCCCGGATCCTTCCTTGGGTCCTCCCAATACCATCACAGCCGTCACATCTCCACCCATCCAGCAACCAGTCAAGAGCATTCGGGTGATGAGACCGGAACCCAAGACGGCAGTGGGACCTTGCCATCCCAGCTGGATGGCGGCCCAAGCCCAGGAAATGACAGAACCGCTGGCTTACATGCCCGAGGAGACCTACACCCTGGAGCACCCCCAGGAACCCCGCTGCCCACCGCCACCTTACCCCAAGAATCTCATCATGTCACCGGGCGAGACCGCGGCCCTGGAGGTGGCGGGAGCCATGGGTGGGGCTCAGGATCACAGTAGCCCCGCTTCGAGAAGTACACACAGCGGCAGCGGCGGTAGCGGAACCACGGACGACGGATCGCAGCATATTAAGGAGAAGACAAAAGGCGGCAAGGCTGAGAAAACGGTCAAAGACAAGAAGCAGATCCAGACGTCGCCCGTGCCGGTGAGGAAAAACGGCCGTGATGAGGAGAAGCGCGAGTCCCGGATCAAGGCCTACTCACCCTTCGCCTTCAAGTTCTACATGGAGCAGCACATCGAGAACGTCATGAAGACGTACCAGCAGAAGCTCAACCGTAGGCTGCAGCTGGAACAGGAAATGTCCAAGGTAAAGGGAAAATATCTAATCCCTTCCAATTAAAGTACTTGAAATGGAATTAATAATCAACAAACTTGCCTTACTGTACGGGTTGCTGTAAACATTTCATCTGTAAGGGCCCCAGGCGGAATGTACCATTCTCAGTCACCCAATGATTGTAAAATCTGAAGTTTATGGAGTGGCTGGAGGCCGACCATGTGTGATTGGAAAAAAAGGGGAGCTTTTATCATATTAAAAGTCACACAAATGCTTCAAGCTTTGACATCACACATAGCAGACATTCTGAACGTCCATATCCACCGGGGACGTTTTTGACAAGACAAACACTGTGATGGTTTTGTTGCCCAAAGTAGGATTTGTTAATAACAGTCCGCAGCAAAGTCCTGAGCAGATAATCTACGGCTTGAAATCTGGAGAATTCACCCCCGGGGAGTTTGTTTTAGACAACGAGATCTTTATCGCAATAGTGAGCATACCATGACTTCGACCTCTGCCCTTTTAAACTCCTCCTGAGGCGTTTTTTCGGGTCAAGCAGAGTGTTGTCACCATACCAAAACTTGAATCTTTTGTTTAGTCTTAAACGATTCCATCACAGCGTAGTGGGACCAAAACATGACGGATCGGCTCATTTTTTTATGAATAGAGTTGACTTCTGAGCGTTTCTCGACGTTTCCACTTCCTGTTTGCCAGGCCGGCCTGTCCGAGGCGGAGCAGGGCCAGATGAGGAAAATGCTCAACCAGAAGGAATCCAACTACAACCGGCTGCGGCGCGCCAAGATGGACAAGTCCATGTTCGTCAAAATCAAGACGCTGGGCATCGGCGCCTTTGGTGAGGTGTGCCTGACGCGCAAAGTGGACACGTGCGCCTTGTACGCCATGAAGACTCTGCGCAAGAAAGACGTCCTCAACAGGAACCAGGTGACCTCTCGTACTGTTGATCAATTGTTTGCTGTTGTGTTGGTCTCATGTCAAAATGCGATGAAGACAACTGTTTCGGTCTCAATTCTAAGGTGGCCCACGTGAAGGCCGAGCGCGACATCCTGGCCGAGGCGGACAACGAGTGGGTGGTGCGCCTCTACTACTCCTTCCAAGACCGTGACAGCCTGTACTTTGTCATGGACTACATCCCCGGCGGCGACATGATGAGCCTGCTGATCCGCATGGGCGTCTTCCCCGAGCCGCTGGCGTGCTTCTACGTGGCCGAGCTGACGCTGGCCATCGAGAGCGTCCACAAGATGGGCTTCATCCACCGCGACATCAAGCCCGACAATATCCTCATCGACCTAGACGGGCATATCAAGCTGACGGACTTTGGCTTGTGCACTGGCTTCCGCTGGACCCACAACTCCAAGTACTACCAGAAAGGTGAGGTCCTCCCAAATGAGGAAAGCGGAAGTTTGCAAATGTCTTATTTTGATTCGATCCAAAGCTAATCAGTCACTTGCTTAACCCCCCTGACCCCATTCCACCAGGGAGCCATGCGAGACAGGACAGCATGGAGCCCAGCGACTTCTGGGACGATGTGTCCAACTGCCGCTGTGGCGACCGGCTGATGACGCTGGAGCAGCGGGCCAATCGGCAACACCAGCGCTGCCTGGCTCACTCTCTGGTGGGCACGCCCAACTACATCGCCCCTGAGGTGCTGCTGCGCAAAGGTGGGACCGCCGGAACCCAAGTACCCATCTCGTTGGCGCCGATTGATTGATTCTTCTGTGTGTCTTCAGGTTACACCCAACTGTGTGACTGGTGGAGCGTCGGCGTGATCCTGTTTGAGATGTTGGTGGGGCAGCCGCCCTTCCTGGCACCCACTCCCACAGAGACTCAAATTAAGGTTTCAGATAACATTAAGATTCAGACATAGCGCAGGTCAGGATCGTCTCTAAATTATCATCTGATTTACGTGCAGGTCATCAACTGGGAGAGTACGCTACAGGTGCCCGCCCAAGTCAAGCTGAGTCCCGAAGCCGTGGACATCATCGGGCGCCTCTGCTGTTCGGCTCAGGACCGCCTGGGCGCCAATGGCGCTGGAGAGATCAAGACGCACCCCTTCTTCAGCAAGGTGGACTTCTCCAGCAACCTCCGCCAACAGCCCGCCCCCTACAGACCCAAGATCACACACCCCATGGACACGTCCAACTTTGACCCGGTGGAGGAGGAGGGCGGCCCCGGGGCCTGGAACGACAGCGGGGACAGCACCCGGGCCCTGGACGCCCTGTGCTCGCCACACGGCAAGCACCCAGAGCACGCCTTCTACGAGTTCACCTTCCGCAGGTTCTTCGACGACAACGGCTGCCCCTTTCGCTACCCCAAGCCTTTGGAGGCCGCAGAGGGGCCGCCCGGCCCCGAGGAAGAGGACGAGGACGAAGACGACGAGGAAGCAGGGGAAGGATGCGAGCCGGTCTACGTTTAGATCACCCGTCACTGATGGACTACCCTGGGACTGACGCCCTCCTCGCAAGGGACCAAGAAAGTTCTGCCGCTTGACGAATGTCCGGTAAGAATGTCAAAATGTCGGGAGTCCCTTTCTTCCATTCCTTCCTTTTGTCTTACATGACTGAATCACTCCAAAGTGTCTTTTACAAAGTGTTTTTTTTAACACTGAAATATCACATGTGAAGAGGGAGTGGGCTAAGTTCAACAGGAAGGTTGTGCGCGAAAGCTGGACTGAACCAAAGTGACTCAAAAAGGGGCCGACTCAGTTTTCTGACTTTGAAATCTCACTTTACTTTATTGTAATTTTATCCATTTTTGCCTGCATTGAAATTTCACAGAAAGAGTCCATTTTGATTATTTTTTTTGAAAAAACAAAAAAACGCAATGTACAAGTTTTTCTTTGAATACACGGAAAATCGTAAAACATACAACGTTGACATTTTCAGGCCTCTTGAAAATTCCCCGCAGGAAAAAAATGCAGCCAAACACATGCGTATGACTTAAGTGCAATACAATGTGTGTCCCTTAAACACTTAATATTCATTTGAAAGTATTACAAAGTGCCATGTACAAACATATCGCTTTACCTACAATGTACTATACACTTGCAGTATATATGTTATACTGTATGTGTGTGTGTTTCACTTACAACATGCTGCTTATTCGTATTATTTACCTGTTTTAATCATTACCTGTTTTATCACGGCTTAAAAGTGATGATGATGATGAATGTGGAACGTCGATGGCCAGGCCTTCCCCGTCCTACGTCGGGGCGGGTCCCTGAACGCAGCACGGCCAAGCTCTCGGAGAGGTGGATTTACGGCAAGTTTGAGGAGAATGAAATGCTTTTTCTTTTTTTGGGGATGTGGCACAAAAGTTTGTTCTTGGGATTGAGCAAACCTTGTGAGGTTTATCCCCAACATCACAAGTTTTGAGTGCGATAGCCCAATCTGATCAAGGAGTCGAAAGGCTACCCTATCTAGATAATTAGGAGAAACTAGAAATTCTCAAAATCAAAATATGATATAAATAAAGTTGAAATTGTGAAAATAAAGTCACAAATTATGTGAATACTGGTCAGGTGTCATTTTACAAGCAAAGAAAAGCTCTTTTACTAATCATTAGAACTTTACTGTCATAGTACTACGACTATCTTTGTAATACCTCAACTGAATTCTTGACTTTATGGAACTTAACGACTTTGTCGAAAGATTACAACTTCATTCACGTAACAGTACAACTTTCCAACAAATTTCTGGTAATTCTACACGTTTTGCAAAGCCGGGTCAAGTGCTACGGTTTTATCCTAACTTTAACGTTTTAAGAATGATGGTTGACAATCTGCAGAAGCAATCGAACTTCCTCATCAGTATTCCAGTGTCTTCACTAATCCCTCACTTATGACTGGCAAGATGATGTGGTGTGTCCATGTTACTTATTTTATAAAAATATCATGTACTTGCGAAAGCATTTTTTTTTTTCTCTTGTGTTCTGCAAACTATCAAATGTGGCTGAGGCAATCCCGACGCCTCTGATTTCAGTTTGGTTTTTGTTTTGTTTTTCTCAATGGGGGAGTGCCCCCTTTTTGTGGCCTTTCATATTTGTTGTTACTGCACTTGTTCTTGTGTTCTTTTTTGACTGTTGGAGGAGCAGAAAGCAAAACTATATATCTTTGTTTAAAAACAAAAAACATCACCAATTTTCCCTTATTGCGATCCCCAAAAACATTTGGGGGAACAAAGTTTGATGTTCTGACCCTTTAAAAGGACAACAAAAAGCTTTAAACAAGTGTGAGTATTTTCTTTAGCGTTACAAAGTGATGACTGACAATCGTTGACTGTTTTTTTTTTTTTTAAATGTATGTAATGTATGTATTTGTACCCCCCAAGGAGCATATGTAATGTATATTAATCGTGAATTTATATTTATACAGATATACATATTTTTTGTATCTTTCCCACCTCCCTGCTTCACCTTCCTTTCTTTCCCACTGTGCTAATGTCCAAAATTCTATGCAGTATTATTATTATTATTACTATCAAGGTGACTTTTTTTCTTTTCTACATTCATGTATGAACTGAGATTTTGTCAATGCCGTTGTCTGTTTTGTTTGTGTCCAATGTAATGTATAAATTAAATTAACCCATGTGGACTCCTGTCTGCTTCTTGTTATGCACACACTCATCAATACATCCAATATTTTATATTAAAATTGGATACTATGTAAAAAAACAATCTTAATGAAAACAATATCTATTAGGGATAATTCATATTCACGTAATAGACGTACAACTAAATTATTATGATTTATACATAACCTAAAAATTATAAAGAAGTATATACTGTATATTTACTTGACAGTTGTTTGTCAATAAGTGGCGGTTTGGTAGAGAGAATAGTTGCAGTTTTATGAGTTTTTAAAAAGTAATAGTTATTTCTAAAGGATAGTTTCGGGAATTTTTGTTTACTGGAAGTTATTTTTATGTGTATTGTTACCCACAATGCCTCGCGCGGGTGCGTCATCTTCGAGGGCCCGGCATCCATGATGGCGGCGCTCGGTGCGGCAGAAGTCATCACCCAGCTGGAAAGCGCTGCCAAAGTTTTAATGGTAAGACATGACAAGCCTTTCTGGCTGCCGATAAGATGCTATGTTAAGACGAACGCGCTGAGGCGAGGCGAGTGTCTGTAGGGTTCGCCTTTACCGCTTTTTCATGGCGAGACTTTGGACCTGAGCGGGAACGGCAACGATGCGTGGCCAAGCTGTTTCTTCTCTCTTCCCATCCCGAAAATTTTACCCTCAATATTCGCCATTTGGCCACCTTTAAACCCTTATGCTGCTCTAGAAACTGCCACTTTTTTGTGTATCTGTACTATATAAGTGTCCAAGTTGCCAAAAGCAGCTTGGTCCACTCTCAGACCAAATAATGAAGTCGCCGTGTAAAGTCACTTAATTGGTGGGATACGCGTGTAGCAGCTCCCCAGAGTTTTCAGGAGCTCCCCTAGCTTCACCGGTCAGCTTTCCAGTCTTCCATGGAGCATCTTAAAGCTAACCCGAAGCCAGAATCTTCCCCAATTAGTCATCACTATCTAGTAGCTCTCCAACTTAGCATTGTAGAGGCCCCAGAGCCAGTAGTGTCGACCCCGTCCCTAACATAACTGTATAGCAACACTCAGCTAAATCAGTATGTGACCCCAAACTACCCACATAGCAATCAATTTTATGAGAATACTTTATTTGTTGGCTTTTATTTGTAACTCTACGAGTTGTTGTTTGAAAATGTCTTAGTTGCATGAGCATTTAAAGATAAAGTTGTACAAATAATGTAAACATTGGTGAATGCGGTCTAATTTTTAAGCAAAAAAAACTTCAATTATTATGAAATCTTAATCTACATATTAAGATTTCTAGTAGTATCGTAACCTTGGGCTGATGTATTTATTAGTCATATTTATTTTAGATTTGATAGTTGTCATTTTTGCTGGAATTAAGCCTCATTGCTTTTCCTCCTCCCCGTTCCCTATTTTTTCCCCTTTCCCTCGTTATTATAGTTTGATTTTCATGTGGCAATAATCTTATGATTTATTTTCTCGTCATTTAAGACTGTAATCATCTTCCTTGTGTTTTTCAGGCACCGCCTTCCATGGTGAGCACAGAGCAGCGGCAGCATGCCGAGCACGTCTTCCTCTCCTTCAGGAAGTCAAAGTCGCCCTTTGCCATTTGTAAGCACATTTTAGGTGAGTGCTCGCACATGTTACCATAATACCATCTCGGGCATTTTTGATGAGAACCAGTCCTAGTGAGTGTGCCGCTTGTGTTTCAGAGAGCAGCAAAGTGGATTACGTGCTGTTTCAAGCTGCTACTGCCATCATGGAGGCGGTGGTGAGGGAGTGGATCCTCCTGGAGAAGAGCAGCATCGAGTCCCTCCGAGCCTTCCTGCTCACATACGTGCTGCACAGACCCAAGTAAGGACACGCTGGGAAGGAAGTTGCCAAGTGTGGTGGAATTAAAAGTGTGTGTGTGTCTATTTTAGCTTGCAGAAGTACGTGCGCGAGCAGATTCTGCTGGCCGTGGCCGTCATCGTCAAGCGAGGCACCCTCGACAAAACTGTGAGCTGCAAAAGTATCTTCCTGGAGGTCGGACAGCTCATCGGCAGCGGGAACCCCAGCGTGGTAAAGATGCACATAGTGCAGTCAAGTTGGCAACCAGCAGGTGGCAGCACATTAACGTGTGCCTGTGCTTTGCAGCAAACGTTGGCTTGCTCCATCCTAACGGCGCTGCTCAGCGAGTTCTCCAGCTCCAGCAAGACCAGCAGCATCGGGCTGAGCATGGAGTTCCATGGAAGCTGCAAGCGCCTCTTTCAGGTGCGTGCATCGCCTTCATTTAAAATTTGAAAAAAATGGCACCGGAAAGAAATGCTTTATAGGAGTCCAATACTGTACAGGTAAGAAATAACAATTTTATTTAGTAATATAAACATATATGTATATATATACGTTTTAGGAGGACGGCCTTCGGCAGATCTTTGCCATGACCATGGAGGTCCTGCAGGAGTTCAGCCGGCGCGAGAACCTCAGCGCGCAGATGTCGTGCGTCTTCCAACGCTACCTGGCCTTGGCCAATCAGGTGCTCAGCTGGAACTTCTTGCCGCCCAATCATATCCTTTCCTTCACATCACGCACTTTAAAGGTCATCAGTTAGGCCAGAGTAGTCGATTAAGGCAGTGTTCGGAGGGGACTTGTGTCACGTCCATACTGAGGGGCACAAATCCATACAGGAAACAAAAATCCCCCCAAAAATTTTAATTGGTGTGATAATGTAAAAAACACATTACTGGCAAAAATATAATGAAATACATGAATTTATCAAAATATTATTGAATTAAAAATAATTTAATACATAAATGAATTTAAGAAATTACAGCAAAGTCAATTTAGGATAATTTAAGCTGTTTTTCCACCAAAACCTATGCTGCAAAAAAAATTAAAATGAATCATTTAATAATGATTGATGGTTTGGATTTAATTGAATTAAAATGTTAACATTTTTATTATTTATACCAAACTATGAATAGAAAATATGCATTTTTTTATATAAATACCAAAAATAACTTACCAATATTATTTTTAAAAAATGATATAATAAAATAAGAACAATTAAATACACATTCATTGTCTATTTAAGAAAAAGAAAAACTATATTTTCCAAACCATCTACTCAAGAAGGGAAAACTGCTTACATTCTATTTCTCTCTGTGCGCTGGCCAGCAATGACCGCATGCGGATGACTTTGCGGTGCATCTCCAGCATGCACATGTGTTGTCTGTGCAGCTGGCCTCATGTTGAGAGCACAAATCCTAAATCCTAACCAGCCTGGCATCTGAGGGGATCTGGATCACTTTCAAAGAAGTGTCCACTCGCGCATGTGTGTGTGTCTGTGTGCGCACATCATTCCTTAGACCCTGCCCCCCTTTTTCCAGGCTCCCCTCGGTATGCGCGGCGCGCATTTGTGTGTGTCTTCTTAAAGACAAACTTTGAAAGTCATCCGCATGTGTGTTTGCATCCGCAGTTATGTTTTTTTAGGCAACAGTTGAAAGAGATTGTGGTTACCCAATAATCCACAAAGTGAAAAAAAAAACCCAAAAAAACGCCACCACCTCGTACGGGTGCCCAGTCTTAGTCACTGCAGTTTATTGCAGCATGCTCACTTAAGTACGCGCATTAGGGTTCTTCAAGCGGGCGGCATGTCCGTCCACGCTCTCTGAAGCGGCATCACTCGGGCTCGAGGGGGGTGTCGCGTGTCCTCTCGAGCGTCTGCGCCACACCGTGTCACTCGCCAGTAAGCGGGCTTCTAATAAGGCGGCGGTCAGATGGTAGACCGATCGAGCCGTCGCGCCGTCTCCACGTTTGCTCTCGGTCGGCCTACCATCTGCTTTGTAGCAGACAGGAATGCGCGCTTGTTTGGGTCTGAAAGCGTGACGCTCCCACTTTAGAACTCTTCGATTAACCAGGTAGTGAAGCCCCTTGAGTGTTGAGCTGGGACCCCACACCCACCAATCGGGCCTCACAAGAAGCTACTCTTACCCTTGGGGGTTTGAGGGGTCATCAGTGGAGAGGCTTCATCTGCTTTAGCCCAAACAAAGGCAATACGAGTCTATTTGACAGACAACTTAAAATTCCAAAAGAAACTCTAATGAAATAACAAAACAAGAGTTTTGCCACATTTTTGCGGAGATTCAATAGACGCTAATAAATGCCATCTTGTACAATAGAGATAAACAGAACAAACAAACTCGAATCCGCTGTCACCATTTTGTTCCCCCACATCCGAAATTGTCGAGCGCTCGTTAATACGGTAATTCTATCGCTCCTGTCAAGACATTGTCCTTCGTCCCCCGCTGACAGCTGTATGATTGGAGACAAAGCTTTCGGGCAGCCAACGACAACGGGAGACGGGTGCCGGACTGTTATTCCACATGGCGGGATTTAGGGAGGGATGCGTCCCTTAAACCCCAACACGCGCCTTAGCATAGCGCCGCGAGGCGGCCGCCAGGATCAAGCGTAATGAATAGAGGATACAGTAGAAGCTTGCTAATCCGTTAGCTGCACACGCGCGCACAGCAGCAAGGCCGCCTGGAGATTAGCCGGCTAATCTGTTTGTTGGCTATTTGCAGAGGCAATGAGGACACAATGAAGAAGTCCAGCTGCTCTGTGTTTAGCTCCTTTTCATATTCAACGCGGATAGAGTGTCTCAGAGCCGTTAGCGCCTTGCTAAATGTTAGCTCTTGTTTGTTTGGGCCTCTCTCGGTCACCGTGGTTACGCGACGACGAGCTTGGAAAACGGCCTAGAAAGAAACCTTTTCGTATTAACGCAATCGCTCCTTTTGGCACTTTTTCGTGATAACCGCCACCTTGCGCAGTAGAAATAAACACAATGACTGGAACCAATCCACAAAGCCAGGAGAAGAAAAAAACTTGGAGCTAAATAGTTCACATGCACACACCTGGTGTGCTATAATTCAATCGCTGCGTTCAAAATTGCCCCAATTTTGCATGGGAAATTGAAACGATGACTATAAATAATCCCAAGAGGGAAAAAAAGCCCACACTGACACACACACGTGTAGAATCGTGTGTACCTGAGCTGAAAAGTTCACTGTACTGTTAATGCAGTTGTGTTTATGTGCGAAGGCGCTCGTAACATGTTAACGGCGTGTGTGTCTTTGGCCCTCTTCACTCGTTGACCCGCATTTAGTTGTGTGCGTACGTGTGTAATTTGGTGTGTACTTGTGTGGAGAAAGCGAGGCGGCACCGCAGCTATTAGGAGCCAGCGGGCTTGAAACGGCAGCAGGTGATGCCTTTTAAAAAGCCAGCAAAGCGCCGCCACATGTCCTCGTCACTCCTCTCACGCACACATTCGTCATCTGGCAAACATGCGCGTGACACACGTCGGCACATACGCACACACACACGGTCCGTTTTGTGTGTTGTTTGTCAAGAAGGGGGAAGTATGCGGTTGTTTTGTTTAAAGTGATGCTTATCCTTCCAGCACACACACAAGCACAAGGAATGTGTTTGTATCGCCACACATAGTACATGAGTTATTTTTAAAAATAGTATTTTTTTTTCCCCAACTGTGGAATTTCCCCCAAAAATGTAAGAACCACATGAAAACAAATTTGCAGCGGGTCAAGTGTATATCAAAGCGACAGGTGATGTCAGGCCCGTTAAGACTCCCTGCAAAGCCGCTAAATTGTGGAGCCCACTTTATTTAACACGTGGCTCCGACTGCATAATGTGCACTTATCGTTCCCGAGCTCTCTCGAGGCCTTGTCGGACCCCTGTTGCCACCGCGCGAGCTCCCCGGGGACAGGACCGGTGCGTCTTCTCCTGGACGGCGCTTCTTTCCATCACCCTCATTCCGTCCCTCCTTGCCAAAGTTCACTGCGAGGTCCTCCGCCTCCACCGTGGCTATTTTTACCGCCGCGCTCTGCGTTTGACAGGTGCCAACTCGTGGGCCCAAAGTGCATTGCGGCGTGCGGTGCGGCGCGGGGCGTGGGCGGCGGCGGCGGCTGGAATGCGCCGGCGACCCGGCCGCCCTCTGCCGCCCGCCGCTCGGCTTTGATGACACATTCCTCCGTTAGCTAGTTTGTCAAACGATGCGCGCGGCATCTCAGCATAGACGAGCGCTGACAAAATGGCTTGGGAGCCCTCCTGGCACTTTGAGTGACAGGAGATTGACACTTTATTTTTATTTGGAGCAACTGTGACTTTCATCTCCACTTCAAAAATCCTCAAAATATTTCGATTTTTTTTGTATCAAGTATTCTCTTTATATATTTAAGAAAAATCAACAAAAGGGTTGCCATCGTGGTCCTGTTTATTTAATACATCTTTTAAAATCTGTTATGTACGTTTGAATGTTGACTTTGTGAAGGCAGCTTAAGAAGCTCTAGTTTGCAGCAAAAGAAAGAAGTGGACACAGACACGATAGCGGGTTAAGACACACGCTGTGTGCGAGCCGATTGGCTGAGGAATGAGGTGGGGGCGTGTCCCGGTGTTGAATGCGTCTGAAGGCTGATCCTTTCTGCACATTTGCGCCGGGCTCGTCTCCCGACGAGGCAGAGGAGGGGTCGGGTGAACTTGAAAGCGGAAGCCACACTATGCTGCTGTTGGCCTTAACGGGCAGCGGGTCACTGGGTCGCCACTACATCGCCATGTTCGAGGCGGCGCAGAACGTCATGCTCAAGCCCACCGAGACCTGGAGGGAGGCGCTGCTGGACACCAGAGTCATGGACCTCTTCTTCACGGTGAGTATATCACTTCCTCTTATTCATCCCAACCACTTGTGCTGGCAAACTAAAACTTTGGCACACACGTCCTCATGAATGACAAGTTTTTGCAAAGGTTTTGACCTAGGTTTGAAATTTTGGTGCCAGCTGTCACTATGTGTAATTGGAGAAGCCTTTAGATGCTTTTCTAGTACCATCATCAAAAGCTACCCCATCTTGTTTGCTGCATAAACAGGGTGAAATCCAAAAGTGGGTTGGTAGTGGTATTAAGCTTTTCAAAAAAGAAAAGAAAGAAAAATCACGGGGAGCACCCGCATCCATTCAGACCCAACTTGTTTCCTGCCTAAATGGAAACTGAAGCAGTGGGGTTGATTTGATCATTAGTTTGGGTGGATTGATTCAGACCACTTTGCTGCCTAAACGGGCTGTGGCACCTTGTTTGCTTTTTGGGACCTACATCATTACTCGCTGCTTTCTGTTTCCTTGGATACCGTGCCTTCACTCAATTTATGTTTTTTAAGACGGCATCTATGCTTGGCCAGACCTGAAAATGAGCGAGCTAACAAGCTATGCTGCTAATCAACCCAAAATATTGAATGTCCAGAATGCTTGCAACCTGTGTCAGGTTTCCGCCTCGTCTGCGGCTCTGGTATTTCTAGTAGCTCCAATGTTTGTTGTTGTAGATGCCCTCAGCTGTCCAACTGTGTGTGTTTGGTTTGGGGGGGGTCATGTCGGCCCCTGGGAGACTATGTCAACTTTGGCGTGTGCGACGTCTCCATGTTGTGCCTTTCTTCAATTTAATGGACTCTGCTGTTGTCTCTTGCATACATACGGGCAGCAGGTGTGTGTTTGTGTGTGTGGGGGGGGTGGGGGTGAAACACAAAAGACATGCCACTGGGATGTCTGAGGCTTCCCCACAACCCTACTCCGCAGTCTCCATATTCCTGCAGCGCTCGGTTATAAATGTGGCAGTGCTCGCAGGAAATCAAATGAATTTTCCCGGCTTGAGGGTCTTAGGAGGGGGCCGATGAGGAGTTTGGCCAGAGAAGGGAAGAAAATCCTTAAACCGCACCGGAGAATGCGGTGTAATTTCCCGGAATACGTTTTGAGCCCCTCTTTGACTTATTAAAAACCATGTGACTCGGGGCAGTGTTTGCGTTTCTTGAGGTTATGTAGTTTCACTCCAGAAGAATGGATGTTTGTGTGCACAGTTGACAATCAATTATCAATTTATCGTTACAGTTGACGTCTCCCATGGCAGTACACGCAAAACATAGCGTATGTCGCCAGTATTCAATCTTGATTCATTTCCAAGATTGTCACACGTCTCAAATTTGGATGCAATCTTTGAAGTTTATTTTAAAAAGATTCCCGGGTATTGGATCAAACAGCTCCAAAATGCTTGGCGTCTTGAATTTTTTTGTGGGTTTACTCCAGATAAATATAAACGCCCAATTCCCTTTTGTTGACTGAAACCAGGCTGTTTTTTTCCAAAGAGTCACTTGTGCGCATGCCGAACAAATTTCACGTTGCCAAGTGAAACTGGCCGCGGGGCCTGCTGAGTGAGATTGCCCGGAAGATCAATTAATCAGGCCTCTTCCCTAATGCAGACCCCCCCCAGTACATTTCAGAAATGCCCCTCTTTGGCGTAGCGACACGTCTTCCAAGGTCAAACAAGAGTGTGTCACTCAGCATGTGTTGCGATGGAAAGACAATAGGCGATGTGTTGATGCCAGACAAACGATGGGAAAGATGAGCCTCAGGGGGGAACGCACACCAGCCAGGCTTTGTCTCCTTCTATAAATAGCATCCTCATCTCCACTCTCTCCTCCCTTTTGTTATCCCCCGTCGTAAAAGCCGCCCTCTTCTTTTGTGCTATCAAATGTTGTTTATATTAAACACTCGCCACCCCAAAATGGAATCTTTTTTTTTAATAATTCTTCCTCGAGGCCAGTCTTACTTAGCAACATGAAAATTGGTCGTAGTGTTTATCACGGGTGGACCCGTGAAAAAGACATGCCCACAAATGATCAGTGAGGCTGCCATTTTGTCTCGAATTGCATTTTACAACTTTGATCTTTGGACATTTTTGTCTACGGAGATCACTGAGTCGGCTTTTCGCACTTGGCCTCGTACGACTGCTAATCGTGGTGAAACATTTTTACATTGAGGCCTGTGTAGTAAATAAATCATCGCCTCAAGCTCAAGAGGGAATTTCCTACAGTCAGCGAACGCAGCATTAGCACGGAATTAGTTACCTTGACAACGACACAAACAACCCTTCCGGGGCTTTGCTGTTCATTGATTAATTAGTGTGCATTAATACCATTGTTAGGTTTCTTGCAGAGGTATCTCGGGCTCTCTCTCACCCCTTCTCTCCCTCACACACACACGCGCCCGCGCACACACGTATACACGCTAACAATAGTCAGACATGAGCGGTATGGCACACATCATTTGCTAGCGCAGCTGCCTTGTACCCTCCCTCCTGCCTCCTGCCTCCCTCCCTCCTGCCTCCCTCCAGCCGATGACTTCACATCGTGGAAGCAGCAGCGGCGGCGGGAGTGTAGCGGCGCCACAGCTGCTACGCCGCGTTAGCATCTTAGCCGTAAAGGGAAGACGGGAGGGAAGTTGGAGCCATGCGCCGGCAGAACGGACATTAAGGCCAGGGAGGCGGCGGAGGTCCAGATGTGCGTTGCGTAGTGTCAATGGAAACACATGTTGCCGAGGTGGTCATGACCGAGAGCTCATCGGGATGTTTTTCCACTCTTGAGTTTGATTGAGGCTTTAAAGACCTGCCCGTGCTTGTGTCTGGTTGAGGGAGAGGAAGAGAGACAGAGCAGTTAAGCACCTCATGTCATCTAAGGGTAGGCAGGAAGTTTTACACTTGTGCTTGAGCATGCGCTTGCACGGAAAACTCACATTTTGACCTCTCTTAACCCTTAAGGCGACATGCAGTGTAAAGCATGCCGCAACTATTGAAATGGTGAACACATGCTGCTATTGTTGTTGGGTGTTCATATCAAAAGTACAAAATATATTCTTAGTGGTAAAAAGATAAATCACTACAAATAGGATTTTTCTCATTTAAAGCATGCTGCGCCATGTCTCGTGGGCATGTTGCTACTGTTATTAGATAATGGATGTGTGTTCCATCTCCAATATTGTGCGTGTGTGTGTGTGTGTTATTCACTTACAGTCATCTGAGGATGAGGCAGGAAATTTGTTTCCCATTTGTGCTTGAGAGTTCTACATTTGAAATCGAATGCTTGTAGACTAGTAACCCTCGGACTGGAAACCCACTCACTTTGGACAGCGATCAAAACCTTCACATTTTTCAACCTATGTTGCCATATTTTATTTAAAAAAATGTGAGCCTTATCCTTGGTGAAATCCTATTTTTTTTCCAGGTCCACAGGAAGATCCGCGAGGACTCGGACATGGCCCAGGACTCCCTGCAGTGTCTGGCCCAGCTGGCCTCCATGCACGGACCCGTCTTCCCGGACGAGAGCGCCCAGATCTCCTACCTGGCCCACCTGGTGGAGGGCCTGCTCAGCATGATCAACGGGTCAGTGCATGTCAAACTAGAAATCATCTGGAGTGTTGGGTTGTATTGAACGCATGCAGCTTTTTTTTTAAAAAAAAAAAAAAAGCTCTGTCGCATGGCCGTCTGTAATCACCTATTCTTGGAGCTTTTTTTTTTTTCCTTCCAATTGCCTCATTGGAAAACCACGCGTAGCGTAGCTGGACGGCCAATGGGCGCTGAATGAGCATTTTTGCTCACACTTTGGCCTCTATGTGTTTTCCACACCATGTGTGACCTGGAATGTCGCTTTTAATGGAGCAGGGAAATCAAAGTTGTTGTTGGAAGTTACTTTTTGAGTTTATTGCGCTTCACAGAATTTGTCATGTTTCACACGGCTGCTGTTTTTTATGAAGTACAAAAAAAGAAGAGGACCCATGAAAAGTTGCGTCTTGATTTAGCTCGTCGCATTTTTTGTATTTTTGCGCTTTTATTTTTGATATACTTTAGCTCAGAGGAGTAACATTTTTTTGGACATTTTTCAAAAACAATTGTGCTTTCCGCTACGCATGCTGAGGCCAAACCGAGGTCAGCTTTCCACGTGAGCCCCAAATGTCCACGCAAATTGCTCCTCAGACTCGAGCGCGAGGATGACGCGACCTGCGGCAATTTTCCACAGCTGCGCAGTGGTCCCAGTTTCACGCAGTTTCCCCTCGCGGCGACGCTTCAAATCGAGGGATCGCACGCCAATCCACAACATTGTGTTGACTCACAGCGTATTTATAGTTTTAATCGGCCATTTTAAGGCGGCCTGGCCTATTTCCATGTTGCCTTTTAGGCAAGGTGACGAGGACAAAGCTTAGTATTGTGTAGCGGCGGGTGGCTAAAAACAGCACTTCGAAGTGCTAACTGCTTTTTTTTTTTTTTTTTTTTACACGGACCATTAACATTGATTAACGGTCAGCGTAAAAAAAAAAATAAGTAAAAGGGAAGTTAACTGCCACAGAAATATCAAAATGTGTTTATTGCATCAGAAAAATGCCTTTAGGAAACAATGGAATGAATGAATAAACAATTTTTTTGTTTTCTTCCAGCATCGAAATCGAGGACTCTGAGGCGGTGGGCATCTCCAACATCATTTTCAACCTGATCACCATGTTCCCCAAGAGCGTGTTGACGGCGCTGCCCAGCGACCTCTTCACATCCTTCATCAACTGCCTCACGCTGCTCACCTGCTCCTTCGGGCGCAGCGCCGCCCTGGAGGAGGTGGTGAGTTGCTGCTGCCCGTTTCCCTCAACAATGTCTGTCATGAGTAGACCTAAGAAGACATTCAAGACCAGCATTTGTGTCTTTCTAGCTGGACAAGGACGACATGGTGTACATGGAGGCCTACGACAGGTTGCTGGAGTCGTGGCTGACGCTAGTGCAGGACGAGGAGCATTTCCCTCGCGGCTGCTTCATCCAGCCCGCCGTGCAGGTCTTCAACGCCTACATCCAGTGTCACCTGGCCGCGCCCGACGGCACCCGCAACCTGGTCAGATTCAGAATAGCTTGGAATAGCTAGATGAACTCCCGTTCTGACTGACCCCCCCCCCCCCCCCTTTGCTTTCTCAGTCGGTGAACGGCGTGTCGTCCCACGAGGAGGAGGAGATCAACGAGCTCCAAGAAGACGACAGAGAGCTGTTCTCGGATCAGCTGTCCAGCATTGGCACGCTGGGCCGGGTGGCTTCAGACCACTGCATCCCCCTCCTCACCAGGTAAACACACTCGAGCTTTGGGACAGTAGAGGAATGACATACCGAGACGTTATGAAGTATACTCAAAGTGATTTTTTTATGGGACGCACCAATGAGCGGCAAGTCTCCAAGATCCAATTTATTTTAAATGCTGCTTGCCTGAAAACACACCTCTGGTTTGAGTGTGATGTTTGTTGTGTTGTTGCCGGCAGCCTCCTGGAGGACCGCGTGACTCGGCTCCACGGTCAGCTCCAAAGGACTCAGCAGCACTTGATGTCCTCATCGGACCTGACGTCAGTGGACCGCAAAGTACTGGACGACCTCTACGAGGACATCCACTGGCTCATCTTGGTCTCAGGTCAGCGAGAACCTTGACACAAGCTTAGGTTGCGCTGCAGAAATAAATGCACATCCTAACGTTAGCTTCCGACGTGCTTAGCTTTGAATGCTACAGCGCTGTCCTTGTTTTTGAATGCGTTGTGTGCGGCGTCCAGGCTACCTCCTGGCGGACGACCCCCAGGGCGAGACGCCGCTGATCCCCTCCGAGGTAATGGAGTTCTCGGTCAAGCGCTCGACAGAAGTGGATATGAACACCACGCTGCAGATCCTGGGCTCGCCGGGAGAAAGAGCCTCGTCCATCCCAGGCTTCGATCGGACCGACCCGGTCATCAGGTACTCCCACCGGGACCTTCTTTTATCTTCTTTACCCCTACGGTCGACTTTATAAATGTCTTTGCATTTGTGAGGTTGCTGTCGGCCGTGCTCAGGACGTCCGAGGTGGAATCCAGGGCCAGCAGAGCCAGTTTGACACAGCTGTTGAGTCCTCAGATGGGCAAAGACATCGTTTGGTTCCTGAGGCGCTGGGCCAAGACCTACCTGCTCGTGGACGAGAAGCTCTACCAACAGGTGATGCACCTGCGTGTAATTGTTGCCTGTACTCATGAAATTATTTTGCACTGGACTAACTTTGTTTTGTCCCTCCACCTGTTCCCCTCAGGTCAGCGTCCCCTTCAGCACGGCCTTCGGCTCGGACACGGAGGGCGCCCAGTGGATCGTGGGCTACCTGCTGGAGAAAGTCATCACCAACCTGTCGGTGTGGAGCTCAGAGGCCGAGCTGGCCAACGACACGGTGGAACTGTTGGTGACGCTGGTGGAGCGGCGGGAGAGGTGAGGCCCGCTCAGGCCCGGCCGACTCTGAAGACGGTGTCGTAACGACTCCCTCGTCCCGTCGGAGCAGGGCCAACATGGCGGTGCAGTGCGAGAGCTGGTGGAACCTGGCCAAGCAGTTCGCCGGACGCAGCCCGCCGCTGCACTTGCTGTCCAGCTCGGTGCAGAGAAGCCTCATGAAGGCTCTGGTGCTGGGGGGCTTCGCCCAAATGGACTCGGACACCAAGCAGCAGTACTGGGCAGAGGTAATGCACCTGCAACATATCTTTTTATAAATGGATTTGTAGATTTATAAAAATGATTTTCTCATTGCCTCTGCATGGGCTTGCTTTCAGGTGCTGCACCCGCTACAGCAGCGCTTCCTCAACCTCATCAACCAGGAGAACTTTGCCCAGATCAGCCAGGAGGAGGCGGTCAAGCAGGAGATTGTGGCCACGCTGGAGGCCCTGTGCGGCATCGCCGAGGCCACGCAGATCGACAACGTGGCCTCGCTCTTCTCCTTCCTCATGGACTTTCTGTCCAGCTGCATCGGACTCATGGAGGTCAGGACGGTGACCCACAAAAGGCGGATGTTTGGGATGTGTCATTTATCACACGCGTGTTGGTCTCAGGTGTACAGCAACACGCCGGAGACCATCAACCTGATCATTGAGGTCTTTGTGGAGGTGGCTCACAAGCAGATCTGCTACCTGGGCGAGGTTGGTAACCGCCGCCCTTGCACAACAGAAATGTAGAAGTAAGCCAGAACGGCGTGCGTGCGTGCAGAACAAGTCGATGAAGCTGTACGAGGCGTGCCTGACGCTGCTGCAAGTTTACTCCAAGAACAACCAGAGCAGGAAGCGAAGCGACTCGGCCGCCGAGGAGGACCAGTACCAAGACCTGCTTCTCATCATGGAGCTGCTCACCAACCTGCTGTCCAAAGAGTTCATCGACTTCAGTGACACGGGTGCGGTGCACATTCTTGGCTTTTGTAACCATATGCTGAACCAAACAGGAAGTGTGCGATTTTTTATTCATTTTGAGATTTGTCTGCAATTTATTTTTAATTTTTTTTAAAGAGATGCGCTGTTTCCAAAGAAAAATGTTTTTGAGGGTCAAACGTTGAAATTGGTTGCATTTATACCTTGCAGACGAGGTGTTCCGTAGCCAAGACCAGGGCACGCCGGCATCCAGTCGTCCGGTGTCTGCCGCAGACGTGGTTCTGTACGGTGTCAACATCGTTCTCCCTCTCATGTCACAAGACCTTCTCAAGGTTAGTTCAGATTTTTACGGGAGCTGCCGTGGAAAGAAAACTGACGGACGTCTTTGCTTTATGGTGTTCCGCAGTTTCCTTCTTTGTGCAACCAGTATTACAAGCTCATCACCTTCATCTGCGAGATCTTCCCAGAGAAGATCCCGCAACTACCCGAGGATCTCTTCAAGAGCCTCATGTTCTCGCTGGAGCTCGGGATGACCTCGTATCCTCCTCGTGCGAGGCCAAAGTGACCCATGACGTGGATTTGTGTCAAGACAGCTGGTCAAAGTAGCAATGTTTGTGCGCTGTGCCGTTTATTTCTCCAAGCGTACAACCTTAACACAAGTGTTCAGTATGGGTTCCGAGATCAGTCAGCTGTGTTTGGAAGCTTTGTCGCCATTGGCCGAGCAGTGCGCCAAAAACCAGGAGAAGGACACGCCGCTTTTCATGGCCACTCGACACTTCCTCAAGGCACGCCCACAGACACACACACCCAGACATGTCCATTTGCCGTTTGTTAACGTGCGGTCTATGTTGCAGCTGGTCTTTGACATGTTGGTGCTGCAGAAACACAACACAGAGATGACGGTGGCGGCCGGAGAAGCGCTTTACACGCTAGTCTGTCTGCACCAGGTCAGATGACACGGATTCAAAGTTGACTTGAGATGAATGAAGATGCCCAGTTATCGTTATAGCGCGATACTACAATGAATCTTATGTTGTATTTATTGTATTATCTAACCTTTTGCTCAAGAAGATTTGGGTTACTGATGATAATATGATGATGATGATAATAGAATTGTGATGCAATCAAATCACATTGGTCAACAAATGATTGTGGAGTACATTGGCATGTAACAAGAGCTTGTTGTGATGTCACGCTCCAGGCAGAGTATTCAGATTTGGTGGAGTCGCTGCTCTCATCACAGCGCGACGCAGTCATCTATGGCCGCCTGGTGGCCGCTTTCAACACGCTGACGGCCAGCAGCACGCCGCCGGCCATGGAGCGCAAACAGAAGATGGCCTTCCTCAAAAGCCTCGACGACTTTGTGGCCAACGTGGGCGGCCTGCTCTGCGTCAAGTAGCCGCCATGGATGAATGCGAGCACGCCGTGCCGATTCACGCCGGGCCACGCCCGCAATGAACTATGGGTACGTGGGAAGGACGCTCACCACAGCGACCGCTGGACTGCAGTGCAGACAGACAGACAGGCAGACTGGCAAGCCACACAAAAGCCAGGGAAAGCGCCTGGTGACACACACGCACCCGTACCGATACAATGTTATTGGAAGGTGACAAAGATTTTTAATATTATTTTTTCCCCCAGGGTGAAGTTTTTGAACTTGTTGAAGGACCATTATGTTGAGAGAATGAATGGTCATATGCACTCAGGCAAGGCATGTACATGAGCCCCCTCATATACACACACACACACACACACACACACACACACACAAATATATGTGCAGAGATGGCTAATTGACAAAGGCAAAATGCTGAGGACTATAGGTGTAGGTCAGCAAAATGGGCGTCCGTCACTGACGGACTGATAAATCCTTCCGTCACTGAAGGAATGGCCACCAGTTTCATTGAATGACAGACTGACAATGACAGACCAGCAACATTTTGCCAATTGCCCACCTTTGCTAATTTGAAACCCTCATCCTCATTTAAAACCTTAACAATTGTTTAACACTGACAAACACAACACAAGAACTTGAATACGCTGTCTAGTTTGCTTTCTTACCTCAAAGCTCATTATTTGCTAATTGCGTTAATACAGGATTCTACCACATACTCTATTATAGTGTCTTTGGTGAATACCGCCACCTACTGTACAAAAGTAGTCAATGCAGTCTGCCTTCAAGTTTTACCAAGAGAGACAGGTTGTGCGTGGTTGTCAGTCCTCAGTACTGTCTGTGTGAGTGAGTGAGTGAGCGAGTGAGTGAGTGAGTGAGTGAGCGAGTGAGCGAGCGAGCGAGCAGGCATCTGCCTGCAAGCCTTTTACAGTTGTTGTTCTGTTTGAGGAACATCATGACACACCGAAGCTGAAATGTTTTTATACCCCAGCAGGTGCAGCAGTGAACCTTTGTGCTTAAATTCAAATAAAGAATAAGGAACAGCTTTGCCAAGAGACGCTTGCCCCCCTCACTGTGTGTGTTGACCACATTTGAAGGTTTACATAAAAGTATTGTAATAATAATCGTCTGGTCTTTTCATTCGTGTATACCTTTGACAAAACTATGGTTGAGGTTATATATGAAAGGAAAAAAAAAGAACGAAGGAAATGATTCGTTCACTCTCGTTCGCGGAAAAGATTCGTTCTTTTTTGAACGAATCGTTCGTTCACTCACCAGCCAACACTAGTTATCCTATGCAGGTGCCACCGGAAAAACTTGTTTGGACCCGTTTGAAAATCATTTATTTGATATGACTCAAGAATTGTCTCTGTGCAACGGTGTGGTGTTTCTTAACAACTGAGTTGAAAATGAGTCCACGGGAGCACTGCAACGGCCGCAGAATTTTTGCAAGAACAATTCCTCTCAGGATGAACTATCGATACAAATATTTTCATTTGATTGAAGGCAATGGCGTTAACCACTCGACCAGAGCTCTTGCTGTGCTTAGGGTTTGGGTTTGGCTTGCTCTCGCTTTTGCTGTGCTTAGGGTTAGGTTTGCTTATGCAACCAAATCACCTCAGTTGTTTATCACTTCCTTTGATATTTTTGAACTTACCGTAATTTTCGGACTGTAAGTCGCACCGGAGTATAAGTGAGCAGCAGGGGGGGGGCCCCATTTCAACCCCTTCCACTGAGTGCCAAGCAAGGAAGAAATGGGTACCATTGTTATAGTCACTGGTATGACTCGGCCGGGGTTTGAACCCACGACCTCCCAGTCTCAGGGCGGACACTCTCCTCTCAGGCCACTGAGCTGGTAAACACTTGTGTCGTAGTATAACACTTGTAGTCGTTTTTAAATAACGTGTATACCTATATACGCCTAAATATTGTTATCCAATATATCTACTGCAATTTCACATTAGATTGCTGGTTTGAAATTTGCTTTTGATATTATTATCTTTAATAAACATTTATGTTAAAACGTGTCTGGCGTCTTATTCCTTGTTTTTATATTCGCCAATTAAAACATAAAAATCAGACATTTTATATGACAATATGTGTAGGTACACTACACGAGGTTAAAAAAAAAAGAGAATAAATAAATAAAGGGTTAATTGCACAACAAAAGCACGTTTACAAATATACAATACAAATATACTCGATACAAATATTTTCATTTGATTGAAGGCAATGGCGTTAACCACTCGACCAGAGCCTGCTCGGAAACCAAAGGAGATTTGGTCATATTGATAGGGTATCCTCCATCCAAACATGTTCGGTGTTGAAAGTTTCAACGGATGGTCCGAAGCCACCCTTTCCACAGTAGTCACCATGACACCTGGCGACCACCTGGTGGCGTCAGTGTGCCGAGCGCCGTTGGACGATCAGGAGAAGAAGATTTGAATCGACGGATGTGACGTCAGGGCTTTAGGTCAATTGAAGACAGGTGTGCTCGCTCAAGGGGAGTTATCATATGCAGGTGCCACCGAGCGCGGGCCGGCGGCGGCGCAGGCGGACGGTTTCTCAGGTAAGCGAGCATGCTAGAAAATGTTTGTCGTCTCCTGCCGTTTCTCACGACGGCACGCTTTGTTGCTTTTTCTCACAAGCCTTTTTTTTTTAATTTATTTAGTTTGTCGCAGGATTGTCGTACTCTCGTGACTCGGCAACGTCACGTCCACCGCGACGGTGGGCCTGGAGGTAAATTGTAGGCCGCAGGCCATTTAGCCCGTGAGCAAATGTTTGCAGTTTCTTACGATGCCATTTATTATTTCTTGCAGGATTTTCGCTGTCTAGGGAGTGCTTGAGGTTTGGGCACGGCACGGCACGCCACAATCCACTTTGCGTCGCGTCGTTGCGCGTTTTGGTGGTATTTTAAATGTCTTTCGCGGTTGTTTTTTTTCATGCTGGCCAGCATTTTTTCATTCGTCTGTCTATAGAAGGTTCCTAAATGACGCCGCCGATAAGCGCGCGTTTGTCTGACTATAGGAAATGTTAGTTTGACTTTGTTAGTCAACTAAACCATTTTTTAATTATTTTATATTATCCGTGTGCCATTTCCGTGTCATGCAAACTGCTCGTGAATGCAACGTATATGTTACGTCATGTCCAAATCGGACCAAATCCATTCAAAGATGGCGCCCGCCCGCCCGCCCGCTCGTTCCGTTACGCAACAAACATTTGCGCGGCGGGTTATTTTCTCCCGTTTTGGACGCCACGCCGCCAACCTGGATCATCTGCCCAATGTGAGGTGAGTTGTAGATGATGAAATTAAAATATGAATTATAACCTTTAATAATTCTTGTCATGATTATGTATTTTTTCAAATGTAAAACTACTTAGAATGTATCAAATTAAATTATTAACTATAATTTTGATAGATTATCGTAACTTACTACAATATAATATTTTTTTTCAAATGTAAAACTCCTAGTATGTATAATTGTTGGTAAAAAATCATGCCATTGGCACTCTACTCAATGTCTATTTTTGTTGCAATCATTCGCTTGTCTTTTGTAGCACTAAAACAGGCCGCCCAGCCAGCATCCTTCTGTACAAAGCAAGCAGGAGGCTCTTGAAGGAGCCCTTTCAGTGATGTTGAGGACACGGAGGAAGAGTAGTCCTAAATCAGGTGAAAACCTGTTTTTGTCAAGTTTCAGCTTCCCAACACAAAATGGTTGTCGAGTGTTAGCTTCCCAGCACACAATTAATGGCTGTCTGTGTTTTTGTAGGCTGCAAGAGGAGCCGAATGGAATAAGTATATAATTCCGCATGAAAAGGCGCAATGGCCTATCCAAAGGCGCAATGGCCTGTCCAAAGGCGCAATGGCCTGTCCAAAGGAGCAATGGCCTGTCCAAAGGAGCAATGGCCTGTCCAAAGGAGCAATGGCCTGTCCAAAGGAGCAGTGGCCTGTCCAAAGGAGCAGTGGCCTGTCCAAAGGAGCAGTGGCCTGTCCAAAGGCGCAGTGGCCTGTCCAAAGGCGCAGTGGCCTGTCCAAAGGCGCAGTGGCTTGTCCAAAGGCGCAGTGGCCTGTCCAAAGGCGCAGTGGCCTGTCCAAAGGCGCAGTGGCCTGTCCAAAGGCGCAGTGGCCTGTCCAAAGGCGCAGTGGCCTGTCCATAGGAGCAATGCCATATCCATAGGAGCAATGCCATATCCATAGGAGCAATGCCATATCCATAGGAGCAATGCCATATCCATAGGAGCAATGCCATATCAAGTCAAGAATCAAGCAGCACGCTGCAAAAGTCAACATGTGCCCAGGAGGGGGCAGTGTGGTTGCCTTTGGTTATGGGTGCACGACGGAAAGGTTGCAGGTGGGGACAGTGTTTGGGGGTCTGACGGTTGGTCTTGCTTAAGAGGTTGTGGCTTATCTGGATCCAGCGGTGTCTTGTGCTTGGTTGCCATTGACGGCTCACTTGGGGGAGGACGTGGTGACTTGGATGGAGACAGAACTGAATTTTGACGCGGAGCCCAATGTCCAAGCTTGCCATATGACTTGTACCATTTTGTGTCTTTTTCTAACCTGCCACTGTCGTGCTCGCTGCGTTCTTTGTTCTCCCCCATCGGTGTAGGGCGGCGTTGGAGCGAGCCGATCCCGAATGTCCAATTTTGCAATTTGACTTGTACCATTTTGTCTTTTTCTAACCTGCCACTGTTGCACTTCATCTAACCCTAACCTACCACCGCTGTGGTACTTGCGTTCTTTGTTCTCCCCTAGGTGTAGGACAGCATTGGAGCGAGACGGTAGCATTAAGTCTTTTTCTAACCTACCGCTGTCGTGCTTGATCGAAGCTGTGTGTCCTTTGTTCTCTAGGTGAGGGGGCGGTGTTTGGGCGAGCGGGTCCACGAGGAAGACGTAGTGATGCGAGCAGCGCCCAACTCATTGCATGTTCTGCCATTTGCAGGCCGGACGCAAAAGGGGGGGGGGTGACGCACGGCCCCAACCGACCGGGCGACGCTCACCAATAGTAGCTAGCCGCTGTGATCAAGTAAGCAAGTGACCGACAACTTGGGGTGCTCTTTGAGTTTCTAACATTTGTTTCTGTTTCTGCAGATGGCGACCGGGATGTGACGCGATCTGATCAGAGGTGAACGGACCGCTGTGGCATCGCTCTGAAGTCGCCGAGTTCTGAGGGAGACCCGCTTCCCTGGAGGCGTCGACCTGCGCAGCTTCAACGTGTGAAATGGATTTTTTTTTTTTTTTTTTTAAATTACACCAGCGGTGTCCCAATGTCTGCTTGAGGGCTGCATACTGAAACAAACTCAGAATTCTTTGACGCAAATTCATTAAATCAATCACGAAATGTTGCCATTGATATTTAGTCCTACAAAGCAGTGTCGTGTTCAGTCGTGTGGTGTGTTGATCAAGTTGCCCCGAGGCTGCCATTTGGACACCAATGGTGACATGTGTGTAGGGCTGCACGTGTATTGGAAAACTGCCATATGGTGGTCTAGGTTATTGACATGCACTTTAAGACAGCAAAGATTTTTTTTTTTCATGTCTCAAATGAAACATGCTTTCTTGCCTAACTATTTGTAATGAGTTAAGACTAAGTCATTGATGTAAGTTAAAGTTAACTCATCTAACTGATCTTATTGCGATCAAATAGTTAACCTCCATCCAAGAATTTTGCACAACTTGCCTCAATGCAGTGGTCTGGCCCAATACTGCCATATCATTGATTTTCCAAAATGTTGTGCAGCCCTCATTGAGTGCCAAACGCGCAGCGACGGCAAGCGCAAGCGACCGCGCAGCGACGGCAAGCGCAAGCGACCGCGCAGCGACGGCAAGCGCAAGCAACCGCGCAGCGACGGCAAGCGCAAGCGACCGCGCAGCGACGGCAAGCGCAAGCGACCGCGCAGCGACGGCAAGCGCAAGCGACTGCAAGCGCAAGCGACCGCGCAAGCGACGGCAAGCGCAAGCGACCGCGCAAGCGACCGCGCAAGCGAGACTTTTGTGCTTGTCTTGCAAGGTGGAAGAGCTGATGTATGAAACGAAGAGCCGGTGGACGGAGGTGACCAGACCTGTGATTGGTGAGCGGGGTGCAAAGGAAGGAATCACCCAAAGAAAGCAGTCGCCAAGTGTTGAAGAGGAGCCTGATGCATGACTGGCCAAGGCTGGCCAGAGGCGGTGACATGGCAATCCAATCTGCAAGCGTAGTGTACACACTTGTTGGTTTTAATTTGATTTCCTTATTTGTCTGCCGTTCAGGGTTGCCGGGGCGGCGGATGGGACGAGCGCCAGCCTGCACCGAGAGGGACTGGGCTGCACCCACAAGACCAGGGAGGGGGCAGGTAATGAGTACGTTGACAGAAGTGGGCCGCATGCAACTGAGTGCCGTTTGTCTTTTTGCACTGCGAGGCGGAAGACGAGTCCAACACCGGCCGGAGCAGACCGGGCAGTGGATCGGACGAGTGCCTGCACAGAGAGGGACTGGACAGGACCGCGAGACCATAGGGTAATAATAAAAAAACTTTATTTGTAGAGCACCTTTCATACAAGAAATGCAGCTCAAAGCACTTTACAACAAAGAAAGAAATTATAAGCATTGAGCAACAGAGTGCCGTTTTTCTTTTTGCAGTGGCACGAGGCGGAGGATGAGTCCAAACGTCGAAGGGCGGGGAGGAGCCAACCATCGGCCGACCTTCGCCCGTGATGAGCGGCCGACACGAGACGGACGGGTGCGGATGCGGCGAGGGCAAAGCGCCCAGCCAGCATTTAAGGAGAGTATGACTGCGTTTTTTCTTTTGTCCTTTCTTTCCTTCCCTCCCTCCACTTTTTCACTGGGTGCGCACACTGGCTATCTGCATGATGCCTCTTTCTTTCTCTCTCAGCGCCGCGTCATTTTGCAATATTGTTTTTTTACTGTTGTTTTTTTAATCATGAAATGAACTGTTTGTACTGTAATTGTGTGTGTACCACTGAACTGCAATTAAACTGTGAACTGAATTCAAGTGGTCCATTTTAAACATTGGCATTGGTGAATGCAACGTATATGTTACGTCATGTCCAAAATCGGACCAAATCCATTCAAAGATGGCGCCCGCCAGCTCTCGTTCCGTTACGGAACAAACATTTGCCCGGTTTATTTTCTCCCGTCTTGGACGCCGCCAACCTGGATCATCTGTCCAATGTGAGGGGAGTTGATGAATGATGAAATAAAAATATGAATTATAATCCTGAATAATTATCATAATTTACTACAATGTGATGATTATATATTTTTTTCAAATGTAAAACTCTACTTAGAATGTATCAAATTCAAAGATGAACTATAATTTTGATCAATTATCATAACTTACTACAATATATTTTTTTTCAAATGTAAAACTCCTAGTATGTATAATTGTTGGTAAAAAGTCATGCCATTGGCACTCGACTCAATGTCTATTTTTGTTGCAATCATTTGCTTGTCTTTTGTAGCACTAAAAACTGCTGCCCAGCCAGCATCCTTCTATACAAAGCAAGCAGGAGGCTCTTGAAGGAGCCCTTTCAGTGATGTTGAGGACACTGAGGAAGAGTAGTCCTAAATCAGGTTAAAACCTGTTTTTGTCAAGTTTCAACTTCCCAACACACAATGGTTGTCGAGTTTTAGCTTCCCAGCACACAATTAATGGCTGTCTGTGTATTTGTAGGCTGCAAGAGGAGCCGAATGGGAAATTTTTTTTTTTTTGAAGGCAGGTTTCAGTCTTGCCTGTCGGAGAGGTGGGCGTGGTCAAGCCAATTTCAGTTGCGCTGTGATTGGTCAGACTGAATTTGGGCGAAGGTAGGAGGCGGGCAAAGTGGCACTTAGGTTTTTGAAGGCAGTTTTCAGTCTTGAGGTGAGCGACAGGTGCAACCGCCCGCGTGTGAAGTGGCCTGTCACGTGGTACGCTAGTGTGCAACGCACCATTGGACGAGCAGGCGAGGAAGATTTGAATTGACGGATGTGACGTCATGTCTTCGGGTGAATTGGGGAAGTTGTCAAATACCGGTGCAATCACCCGCGCAGCGGGCCGTTTCTCAGGTAAGCTAACATGCTAGGAAATGTTTGTTGTTCATTGGCGTTTCTCACGACGGACGCCTTGTTTGTTTGTTGCAGGATTCAAGGCGAGTTATCAAATGCAGGCGCCACCGACCGTGTGGCGGTTTCTCGGGTAAGCTATCAAATGTTTGTCGTTCATTGCCGTTTCTCACGACGGACGCCTTGTTTGTTTGATGCGAACAAATATCTTGAAAATCTTTTCACACTCGTCCCGGCCACCGCGACTGTCGTTTTGCCGCTACAGTATTTCAAATCTCTTTGGCGTTGTGTTTCGTCAAATTAACAATGTTGCATTACATATAGTGTGCTATTTCCGTGTTATGCAAACTGATGAATGTGACAAATTTGTTACGTCATGTTCAAATCTATTCCAAGATGGCGCCCGCCCGCCCGCCTTCCGTTATGCAACAAACATTTGCGAGCGTGATTTTCTCCCGTTTAGTCGACTGCTCGATTCATGCCGACATTTTTGAGTGAGTTGATGGATGATAAAATTAAATTATTATAATTCGGATACTTTTGTAATTATTATAACTCATTACAATATACTGATAATTGTATACATCTTTTAAATATAAAACTGGAGTTGGTATGTGTAATTGTTGCAAAAATATCATGCCATTGCCACTCTACTCAATGTCTATAATTGTAACTCCCAGATGCAGAGCATATAGTATGGTATGATATTGTATGGTATTGTATGTATTGTATTGTATGCATTGTGTGTATGGTAGCGTATGGCAGGGTATTGTATGTGTTCTATGTCAATCCATCCGTCCACCCATCCGTCCGTCCGTCCATCCGTCCATCCACCCACCCGTCCATCCAACCCATCCACCCAACCCATCCACCCATCCATCCATCCACCCGTCCATCCAACCCATCCACCCGTCCACCCAACCCATCCACCCACCCACCCAACCCATCCACCGACCCATCCATCCACCCAGCCACCCATCCATCCAGCCACCCAGCCATCCACCGCTTATCCGGACGTCGGATTGCGGCGGCAGCAGCTTTAGGAGGGACTCCCAGACTTTCCTCTCTCCAGCCACTTCATCCAGCTCAACCCAGGAAATCCCAAGATTTGTATGTATTGTTTGTTTTGTTGTGTTTTTTGTTTTGTTGTTTTTTGTTTTGTTTTTTGTTTTTTTTGTTTTGTTTTTTGTTTTGTATGTATTGTATTGTATGTATTGTATGTATTGTATGTATTGTATTATATGTATTGTATGTATTGTATTGTATGTTTTTTTGAGTTTTTGTTTTTTTGTTTTGTATGTATTGTATTGTATGTATTGTATTGTATTGTATGTATTGTATGTATTTTTTTTGTTTTGTTTTTTGTTTTTTTTGTATTGTATGTATGTATTGTTTTGTATTGTTTGTTTTGTTTTGTTTGTTTTTTTATTTTTATTTTTTTTGTTTTGTATGTATTGTATTGTATGTATTGTATTGTATTGTATGTATTGTATTGTATTGTATGTATTGTATTGTATGTATTGTATTGTATGTATTGTATTGTATTGTATGTATTGTATTGTATGTATTGTATTGTATGTATTTTTTTTGTTTTTTGTTTTGTTTTTTGTTTTGTATGTACTGTATGTATTGTATTGTATGTATTGTTTTTTTTTGTTTTCTTTTTTTTTTTTTTGTATTGTATGTATTGTATTGTATGTATTGTATGTATTGTATTGTATGTATAATATTGTATGTATTGTATTATATGTATTGTATGTATTGTATTGTATGTATTGTTTTTTTGTTGTTTTTTTTGGTTGTGTTTTTGGTTTTTTTGTTTTGTATTGTATGTATTGTATGTATTTTTTTTTTTTGTTTTTCTTGTATTGTATGTATTGTTTTTTTGGTTTTTTTTTTGTTTGTTTTTTGTTTTGTATGTATTGTATGTATTGTATTGTGTGTATTGTATTGTATGTATTGGGTTTTTTTTTTGGTTTTTTTTGTTTTGTTTTTTTTGTTTTTTTTTTGCATTGTATGTATTGTATGTATGTATTGTATGTATTTTTTTTTTTGTTTTTTTTGTTTTGTTTTTTGTTTTTTTTGTATTGTATGTATGTATTGTTTTGTATTGTTTGTTTTGTTTTTGTTTTTTGTTTTGTTTTTTGTTTTGTATGTATTGTATTGTATGTATTGTATGTATTGTATTGTATGTATTGTATTGTATGTATCGTATTGTATGTATCGTATTGTATGTATTGTATTGTATTGTATTGTATTGTATTGTATGTATTATTTTTTTTGTTTTTTGTTTTGTTTGTACTGTATGTATTGTATTGTGTGTATTGTATTGTATTGTATGTATTGTTTTTTTTTTTTTTTTTGTATTGTATGTATGTATTGTATTGTATGTATTGTATTGTATGTATTGTATTGTATGTATTGTATTGAATGCATTGTATTGTATGTATTGTATTATATGTATTGTATTGTATGTATTGTTTTTTTGTTGTTTTTTTGGTTGTGTTTTTGTTTTTTTTGTTTTGTATTGTATTGTATGTATTGTATTGTATTGTATGTATTTTTTTTTTTTTTTTTGTTTTTTTTTTTTGTTTTTCTTGTATTGTATGTATTGTATGTATTGTTTTTTTTTTTTTGTTTTTTGTATTGTATGTATTGTATTGTGTGTATTGTATTGTATGTATTGTTTTTTTTTTTTTTTTTTTTGTTTTTTTGGTTTTTTTTTTTGCATTGTATTGTATGTATTGTATTGTATTGTATTGTATTGTATTGTATGTATTGTATTGTATGTATTGTATGTATTGTATTGTATGTATTGTTTTTTGTTTTTGTTTTTTTTTGTTTTGTTTTTTGTTTTGTATGTATTGTGTGTATTGTATTGTGTGTATTGTATTGTATTGTATTGTTTTGTTTTTTGTTTTGTTTTCTTTTTTGTTTTGTTTTTTGTTTTTTTGTATTGTATGTGTATTGTATTGTATGTATTGTATTGTTTGTATTGTATTTGTATTGTATTGGTTTTTTGTATTGTATGTATTGTATGTGTATTGTATTGTATGTATTGTATTTGTATTGTATTGTTTGTATTGTATTTGTATTGTATTTGTATTGTATTGTTTGTATGTATTGTTTGTATGTATTGTATTGTTTGTATTGTATGTATTGTTTGTATGTATTGTTTGTATTGTATGTATTGTTTGTATGTATTGTTTGTATTGTATGTATTGTATTGTTTGTTTTGTTTTTTGTGTTTTGTTTTGTTTTTTGTTCACCCATCCACCCACCCACCCATCCATCCAGCCACCCACCCACCCATCCATCCAGCCACCCATCCACCCATCCAACCCATCCAACCCATCCAAACCCAACCCATCCAAAACCCATCCACCCACCCATCCTCCTATCCATCCATCCACCCATCCACCCACCCAAACCATCCACCCATCCATCCAGCCACCCATCCAGCCAGCCACCCAGCCATCCACCGCTTATCCGGACGTCGGATTGCGGCGGCGGCAGCAGCTTTAGGAGGGACTCCCAGACTTTCCTCTCTCCAGCCACTTCATCCAGCTCAACCCGGGAAATCCCAAGATTTGTATGTATTGTTTGTTTTGTTGTGTTTTTTGTTTAGTTGTTTTTTGTTTTGTTTTTTGTTTTTTTTGTTTTGTTTTTTGTTTTGTATGTATTGTATGTATTGTATTGTATGTATTGTATTGTATGTATTGTATTGTACGTATTGTATTATATGTATTGTATGTATGTATTGGTTTTTTTTTTGTTTTTTTTGTTTTTTTTGTTTTTTGTATTGTATGTATTGTATGTATTTTTTTTTGTTTGTTTTGTTTTTTGTTTTTTTTGTATTGTATGTATTGTATGTATGTATTGTTTTGTATTGTTTGATTTGTTTTGTTTGTTGTTTTTTGTTTTGTTTTTTGTTTTGTATGTATTGTATGTATGTATTGTATGTATTGTATTGTATGTATTGTATTGTATGTATTGTATGTATTGTATTGTATGCATTGTATTGTATTGTATGTATTTTTTTGTTTTTTGTTTTTTGTTTTGTTTGTTTTTTTGTATTGTATTGTATGTATTGTATTGTATTGTATTGTATTGTATTGTATTGTATTGTTTGTATTGTATGTATTGTATTGTCTGTATTGTATTGTATGTATTGTATTGTATGTATTGGGTTTTTTTTTTGTTTTGTATGTATTGTGTGTATTGTATGTATTTTGTTTTGTTTTTTTTGTTTTCTTTTCTTTTTTGTTTTGTTTTTTTTGTATTGTATGTATTGTATGTATTGTATTGTATGTATGTATTGTATTGTTTGTATTGTATTGTTTGTATTGTATTGTATTGTTTGTATTGTATTGTTTGTATGTATTGTTTGTATGTATTGTATGTATTGTTTGTATTGTTTGTATTGTATGTATTGTTTGTATGTATTGTTTGTATTGTATTGTATGTATTGTATTGTATGTATTGTATTGTATGTATTGTATTGTTTGTATTGTATGTATTGTATTGTTTGTATTGTATGTAATGTATGTATTGTATTGTTTGTATTGTATTGTGTTTGTATTGTATTGTATTTGTATTGTATTGTTTGTATTGTATTGTTTGTATGTATTGTTTGTATGTATTGTATGTATTGTTTGTATTGTTTGTATTGTATGTATTGTTTGTATGTATTGTTTGTATTGTATTGTATGTATTGTATGTATTGTATTGTATGTATTGTATTGTATGTATTGTATTGTATGTATTGTATTGTATGTATTGTATTGTATTGTATGGTATGTATTGTATGGTATGTATTGTATTGTATGGTATGTATTGTATGTATTGTATTGTTTGTATTGTATTGTATTTGTATTTATTGTTTGTATGTATTGTTTGTATGTATTGTTTGTATGTATTGTATGTATGTATTGTTTGTATTGTATGTATTGTATTGTATTGTATGTATTGTATTGTATTGTATTGTATGTATTGTATTGTATGTATTGGGTTTTTTTTTTTTTTTGTTTTGTATGTATTGCGTGTATTGTATTGTATGTATTGTTTTGTTTTGTGTTTTGTTTTTTTTGTTTTCTTTTCTTTTTTGTTTTGTTTTTTTTGTATTGTATGTATTGTATGTATGTATTGTATTGTATGTATTGTATGTATTGTATTGTATGTATGTATTGTATTGTGTTTGTATTGTATTGTGTTTGTATTGTATTGTATGTATTGTTTGTATGTATTGTATGTATTGTTTGTATGTATTGTTTGTATTGTATGTATTGTATTGTATTGTATGTATTGTATTGTATGTATTGTATTGTATTGTATGTATTGTATTGTATGGTATGTATTGTATGTATTGTATTGTTTGTATTGTATTGTATTGTATTTGTATTGTATTGTTTGTATGTATTGTTTGTATTGTATTGTATGTATTGTATTGTATGTATTGTATTGTATATATTGTTTGTCTTGTATGTATTGTTTGTCTTGTATGTATTGTTTGTCCTTTATGTATTGTTTGTATTGATTGTATTGTTTGTATTGTATTGTATGTATTGTATTGTTTGTTTTGTTTTGGGTTTTTTGTTTTGTATGTATAGTATTGTATGTATTGTATGTATTTTGTTTTTTTTGTTTTTTGTTTTGTATGTATTGTATTGTATGTGTTGTATGTATTGTTTTGTTTTTTTGTTTTTTGTTTTTTTCTTTTGTTTTATCTTTTTTGTTTTGTATGTATTGTATGTATTGTATTGTATGTATTGTTTGTTTTGTATTGTTTGTTTCTTTTTTTTTATGTTTTGTTTTGTTTTTTGTTTTGTTTTTTTGTTTTGTATGTATTGTATTGTATTGTATTGTATTGTATGTATTTTGTATTGTATTGTTTGTTTTGTTTTGTTTTTTTTGTTTTGTATTTATTGTATTGTATTGTATGTATTGTATTGTATGTATTTTGTATTGTATTGTTTGTTTTGTTTTGTTTTTTTTGTTTTGTAGTTATTGTATTGTATTGTATGTATTGTATTGTATGTATCGTATGTATTGTATTGTTTGTTTTGTTTTGTTTTTTTTGTTTTGTATGTATTGTTTGTATTGTTTGTTTTTTGTTTTTTGTTTTGTTTTTCTTTTGTTATTTCTTTTTTTTGTTTTGTATGTATTGTATGTATTGTATTGTATTGTATTGTATGTGTTGTATGTATTGTATTGTATGTATTGTATTGTTTGTTTTTCTTTTTTTTTATGTTTTGTTTTGCGTCATTTTGCAATATTTTTGTTTTACTGTTGTTTTTTTAATCATGAAATGAACTGTTTGTACTGTAATTGTGTGTGTGTACCACTGAACTGCAATTAAACTGTGAACTGAATTCAAGTGGTCCATTTTAAACATTGGCATTGGCAGTCTATCGTGCATACAAACTGGAATCATTTGAGACATTCTCAATGACAAGACAATTGTAAAGTTAGGCTGAAACAAAATTGACTTAAATATGCAGTGTCAGGCTTTTTATTTATTTTTTTAACTACACAAAGAAAAGCGGCATGCATTCTAAACTGTTGACAAAAGCCAAGTAGCCAGACACCCATAGATGCAAACGACAAGTGTACAAACGGTCTCTGTTGCGATCAGTAAGTCATCTTTGGCAACCCTGCTTTAAAATGGCCACCGAACTCAGAATCTTGCAGAATGTTGGTACATTTTTCTGTAAGAGTAAAAGCTGTTTTAATGTGGTCAGAGCCATTTTTTGGTTTGTTTTGAATAGTCATGCATCATGTGGGTATTCTTGTGAATAAAGTCCACAGTGGTGTGTTTGCTTCCTGTTGGTGGTCTTGTAAATAAAGTCAACTTTGGTGTCAGTCATCATTCACGATGTGCCTCAATCGATGGTGCATCTCTTGAATGTGAAACTTATTGCATGTTTTGTTACAGGGCTTGATGTCTTCATGGGCTGTCTGACTACAAAGAAGGCTGCCGCTGTCCAGTCCAGGTTGCTGCTATAGTCAATTGAATTTATA
This sequence comes from Syngnathus floridae, assembly GCF_059516105.1. NCBI lineage: Eukaryota > Metazoa > Chordata > Actinopteri > Syngnathiformes > Syngnathidae > Syngnathus > Syngnathus floridae. The sequence goes on from NC_142420.1 coordinate 2,067,267, forward strand.
AACACAGCGTGTAACTTCCAGGACCTTAGCTTTCAATTCAAAGCGGGGTTGCGTAACTACACCGCCAGCCTCGGTACATGTACTGGGTGGTTTCACCCAGTTCAGAGTGAAGTAAAGGCCAGAGTGTTCTTATTCATACCGGCATCCTTATGAAATTGACCATATCAGAAAGGCTAGATGAATTCCAAGTGCTGCCACCGAGTAGCAGCATATTTGCCTCAACCTGTCTGGTGCTGGGTCAATGCGATGCACCTTTCGTTTTGCCCAAATAGAAATAAAGAAGTACTGCTGTTATCTTGCCAGTGTGCATGTGTGTTAAAAGTACAAAACAAACTCATTAGCATGATAGACGTCTAAACCACATGCTAGATATTTGCCTCAACCTGTCTGATGCTCTATTTAACTCTACGTGATAATTTTTAACAATTTTAATCATTTTTATTTTTAAGTACATTACAGCCTAGAATATTAAATTACAAAAAGTTAACAAAAAAACTTGCTAAAGTTTAAATAAGTTATTAAATATATATTCGCTCCAAAGAGGGAGTGTTGACAAGCGTTAGCTCATTCATAGTCTGCGCATTGTTGTGTGTTTCGCTGCGCGGTGTAGACAGCATGGGGCGCAAGTAGCGAAGGCGGCAGGGGGCGCAGCCAGCACGGGGCGCAAGCAGCAGGGGTGGGGAATCGAACCCTGGGTCTCAGGTGTTCGAGCGCAGCGACGGAGCCACTCGCCAAGCGTGGCGAGCTCGGCAGTGACCCCGCTTTCACTTCGAGTCATTCTTATATGTTCAGTATTGCGCTCCGCGCGCGCTGGGTAGGTACAAAAGAGAGCAGACGGCCGCCAACTCCCAGGTCACACTGGCCGACCGGTTAGTGACACGGCCTCTTGCCCCGTACAATGCTGGTTCGATCCCAGGCTTGGGAACGTTGTCCCCGCCACTTTTGTAGCTATCTGGATACATGCATATAGGTTGCATACCTACGCATTTATTTATGTATAAACACCAAGTGTGGCCCCGCCCACAAGTGGGCGGGGCAATGCGGCTGGCCCCGCCCCCATCCAAAATGTCCCGCCCCTGGGGCGGGGAAAAGTCTGTAGCCCCGCCCCCTGCCCTACCAAAATGACGGTAGGGGACGGGGCGAAGCCCCGCCCCCTGCCCTACCAAAAAGACAGTAGTAGTATATATATATATAGTATATATACAGTATATATATACAGTATATATATACTGTATATATATATATACAGTATATATATATATACTGTATATATACTATATATATACAGTATATATATACAGTATATATATATACAGTATATATATATATATATATATATATATGTATATAATATATTTATATACTATATATATACAGTATATATATATATACTGTATATGCAGTATATATATATATACTGTATATACAGTATATATATATATACTGTATATACAGTATATATATATACTGTATATATATATACTGTATATATATATATACTGTATATATATTTATATACAGTATATATATACAGTATATATATACTGTATATATATATACTGTATATATATATATATATATATATACAGTATATATATATACAGTATATATACTGTATATATATACTGTATATAAATATATATACAGTATATATATATATATATACAGTATATATATATACAGTATATATATATACTGTATATACAGTATATACTGTATATATATAGTATATAAATATATATACAGTATATATATACAGTATATATATATATACTGTATATATATATACTGTATATATATACTGTATATATACTATATATATATATACTGTATATATATACTGTATATATATACTGTATATATATACAGTATATATATACTGTATATATATATACAGTATATATATACTGTATATATATTTATATACTATATATATACAGTGTATATATATATATATATACTGTATATATACTGTGTATATATACTGTATATAAAGACAGTAGGGTAGGGGGCGGGGCGGGCAGGGGGCGGGGCTTCGCCCCGCCCCCTACCCTACTGTCTTTTTGGTAGGGCAGGGGGCGGGGCTTCGCCCCGTCCCCTACCGTCATTTTGGTAGGGCAGGGGGCGGGGCTACAGACTTTTCCCCGCCCCAGGGGCGGGACATTTTGGATGGGGGCGGGGCCAGCCGCATTGCCCCGCCCACTTGTGGGCGGGGCCACACTTGGTGTTTATACATAAATAAATGCGTAGGTATGCAACCTATATGCATGTATCCAGATAGCTACAAAAGTGGCGGGGACAACGTTCCCAAGCCTGGGATCGAACCAGCATTGTACGGGGCAAGAGGCCGTGTCACTAACCGGTCGGCCAGTGTGACCTGGGAGTTGGCGGCCGTCTGCTCTCTTTTGTACCTACCCAGCGCGCGCGGAGCGCAATACTGAACATATAAGAATGACTCGAAGTGAAAGCGGGGTCACTGCCGAGCTCGCCACGCTTGGCGAGTGGCTCCGTCGCTGCGCTCGAACACCTGAGACCCAGGGTTCGATTCCCCACCCCTGCTGCTTGCGCCCCGTGCTGGCTGCGCCCCCTGCCGCCTTCGCTACTTGCGCCCCATGCTGTCTACACCGCGCAGCGAAACACACAACAATGCGCAGACTATGAATGAGCTAACGCTTGTCAACACTCCCTCTTTGGAGCGAATATATATTTAATAACTTATTTAAACTTTAGCAAGTTTTTTTGTTAACTTTTTGTAATTTAATATTCTAGGCTGTAATGTACTTAAAAATAAAAATGATTAAAATTGTTAAAAATTATCACGTAGAGTTAAATAGAGCATCAGACAGGTTGAGGCAAATATCTAGCATGTGGTTTAGACGTCTATCATGCTAATGAGTTTGTTTTGTACTTTTAACACACATGCACACTGGCAAGATAACAGCAGTACTTCTTTATTTCTATTTGGGCAAAACGAAAGGTGCATCGCATTGACCCAGCACCAGACAGGTTGAGGCAAATATGCTGCTACTCGGTGGCAGCACTTGGAATTCATCTAGCCTTTCTGATATGGTCAATTTCATAAGGATGCCGGTATGAATAAGAACACTCTGGCCTTTACTTCACTCTGAACTGGGTGAAACCACCCAGTACATGTACCGAGGCTGGCGGTGTAGTTACGCAACCCCGCTTTGAATTGAAAGCTAAGGTCCTGGAAGTTACACGCTGTGTTTATAAATTCAATTGACTATAGCAGCAACCTGGACTGGACAGCGGCAGCCTTCTTTGTAGTCAGACAGCCCATGAAGACATCAAGCCCTGTAACAAAACATGCAATAAGTTTCACATTCAAGAGATGCACCATCGATTGAGGCACATCGTGAATGATGACTGACACCAAAGTTGACTTTATTTACAAGACCACCAACAGGAAGCAAACACACCACTGTGGACTTTATTCACAAGAATACCCACATGATGCATGACTATTCAAAACAAACCAAAAAATGGCTCTGACCACATTAAAACAGCTTTTACTCTTACAGAAAAATGTACCAACATTCTGCAAGATTCTGAGTTCGGTGGCCATTTTAAAGCAGGGTTGCCAAAGATGACTTACTGATCGCAACAGAGACCGTTTGTACACTTGTCGTTTGCATCTATGGGTGTCTGGCTACTTGGCTTTTGTCAACAGTTTAGAATGCATGCCGCTTTTCTTTGTGTAGTTAAAAAAATAAATAAAAAGCCTGACACTGCATATTTAAGTCAATTTTGTTTCAGCCTAACTTTACAATTGTCTTGTCATTGAGAATGTCTCAAATGATTCCAGTTTGTATGCACGATAGACTGCCAATGCCAATGTTTAAAATGGACCACTTGAATTCAGTTCACAGTTTAATTGCAGTTCAGTGGTACACACACACAATTACAGTACAAACAGTTCATTTCATGATTAAAAAAACAACAGTAAAACAAAAATATTGCAAAATGACGCAAAACAAAACATAAAAAAAAAGAAAAACAAACAATACAATACATACAATACAATACATACAACACATACAATACAATACAATACAATACATACAATACATACAAAACAAAAAAAAGAAATAACAAAAGAAAAACAAAACAAAAAACAAAAAACAAACAATACAAACAATACATACAAAACAAAAAAAACAAAACAAAACAAACAATACAATACATACGATACATACAATACAATACATACAATACAATACAATAACTACAAAACAAAAAAAACAAAACAAAACAAACAATACAATACAAAATACATACAATACAATACATACAATACAATACAATAAATACAAAACAAAAAAAACAAAACAAAACAAACAATACAATACAAAATACATACAATACAATACAATACAATACAATACATACAAAACAAAAAAACAAAACAAAAAACAAAACAAAACATAAAAAAAAAGAAACAAACAATACAAAACAAACAATACATACAATACAATACATACAATACATACAAAACAAAAAAGATAAAACAAAAGAAAAAAACAAAAAACAAAAAAACAAAACAATACATACAACACATACAATACAATACATACAAAACAAAAAACAAAAAAAACAAAATACATACAATACATACAATACTATACATACAAAACAAAAAACCCAAAACAAAACAAACAATACAATACATACAATACAATACAAACAATACAATCAATACAAACAATACATAAAGGACAAACAATACATACAAGACAAACAATACATACAAGACAAACAATATATACAATACAATACATACAATACAATACATACAATACAATACAAACAATACATACAAACAATACAATACAAATACAATACAATACAATACAAACAATACAATACATACAATACATACCATACAATACAATACATACAATACAATACAATACATACAATACAATACATACAATACAATACAATACATACAATACAAACAATACATACAAACAATACATACAATACATACAAACAATACATACAATACAATACAAACACAATACAATACAAACACAATACAATACATACATACAATACAATACATACAATACATACAATACAATACATACATACAATACATACAATACAAAAAAAACAAAACAAAAAAGAAAAGAAAACAAAAAAAACAAAACACAAAACAAAACAATACATACAATACAATACACGCAATACATACAAAACAAAAAAAAAAAAAAACCCAATACATACAATACAATACATACAATACAATACAATACAATACATACAATACAATACAATACATACAATACAAACAATACATACATACAATACATACAAACAATACATACAAACAATACATACAAACAATAAATACAAATACAATACAATACAAACAATACAATACATACAATACATACCATACAATACAATACATACCATACAATACATACCATACAATACAATACAATACATACAATACAATACATACAATACAATACATACAATACAATACATACAATACAATACATACAATACATACAATACAATACAAACAATACATACAAACAATACATACAATACAAACAATACAAACAATACATACAATACATACAAACAATACATACAAACAATACAATACAAACAATACAATACAAATACAATACAATACAAACACAATACAATACAAACAATACAATACATACATTACATACAATACAAACAATACAATACATACAATACAAACAATACAATACATACAATACAATACATACAATACAATACATACAATACAATACAAACAATACATACAAACAATACATACAATACAAACAATACAAACAATACATACAATACATACAAACAATACATACAAACAATACAATACAAACAATACAATACAATACAAACAATACAATACAAACAATACAATACATACATACAATACAATACATACAATACATACAATACAAAAAAAACAAAACAAAAAAGAAAAGAAAACAAAAAAAACAAAACAAAATACATACAATACACACAATACATACAAAACAAAAAAAAAACCCAATACATACAATACAATACATACAATACAATACAGACAATACAATACATACAATACAAACAATACAATACAATACAATACAATACAATACAATACAATACATACAATACAATACAAAAAAACAAACAAAACAAAAAACAAAAAACAAAAAAATACATACAATACAATACAATGCATACAATACAATACATACAATACATACAATACAATACATACAATACAATACATACAATACATACATACAATACATACAAAACAAAAAACAAAACAAAAAACAACAAACAAAACAAATCAAACAATACAAAACAATACATACATACAATACATACAATACAAAAAAAACAAAAAACAAAACAAACAAAAAAAAATACATACAATACATACAATACAAAAAACAAAAAAAACAAAAAAAACAAAAAAAAAACCAATACATACATACAATACATATAATACAATACGTACAATACAATACATACAATACAATACATACAATACAATACATACAATACATACAAAACAAAAAACAAAACAAAAAAAACAAAAAACAAAACAAAAAACAACTAAACAAAAAACACAACAAAACAAACAATACATACAAATCTTGGGATTTCCCGGGTTGAGCTGGATGAAGTGGCTGGAGAGAGGAAAGTCTGGGAGTCCCTCCTAAAGCTGCTGCCGCCGCCGCAATCCGACGTCCGGATAAGCGGTGGATGGCTGGGTGGCTGGCTGGATGGGTGGCTGGATGGATGGGTGGATGGTTTGGGTGGGTGGATGGGTGGATGGATGGATAGGAGGATGGGTGGGTGGATGGGTTTTGGATGGGTTGGGTTTGGATGGGTTGGATGGGTTGGATGGGTGGATGGGTGGCTGGATGGATGGGTGGGTGGGTGGCTGGATGGATGGGTGGGTGGGTGGATGGGTGAACAAAAAACAAAACAAAACACAAAAAACAAAACAAACAATACAATACATACAATACAAACAATACATACAAACAATACATACAATACAAACAATACATACAAACAATACATACAATACAAACAATACAATACATACAAACAATACATACAAACAATACAATACAAATACAATACAAATACAATACAAACAATACAATACAAATACAATACATACAATACAATACACATACAATACATACAATACAAAAAACCAATACAATACAAATACAATACAAACAATACAATACATACAATACAATACACATACAATACAAAAAAACAAAAAACAAAACAAAAAAGAAAACAAAACAAAAAACAAAACAATACAATACAATACAATACACACAATACAATACACACAATACATACAAAACAAAAAACAAAACAAAAAAAAACAAAAACAAAAAACAATACATACAATACAATACATACAATACATACAATACAATACATACAATACAATACAATACAATACAATACAATACATACAATACAATGCAAAAAAAAAAACCAAAAAAACAAAAAAAAAAAAAAAAAAAACAATACATACAATACAATACACACAATACAATACATACAATACAAAAAACAAAAAAAAAAAAACAATACATACAATACATACAATACAAGAAAAACAAAAAAAAAAAACAAAAAAAAAAAAAAAAATACATACAATACAATACAATACATACAATACAATACAAAACAAAAAAAACAAAAACACAACCAAAAAAACAACAAAAAAACAATACATACAATACAATACATATAATACAATACATACAATACAATGCATTCAATACAATACATACAATACAATACATACAATACAATACATACAATACAATACATACATACAATACAAAAAAAAAAAAAAAAACAATACATACAATACAATACAATACACACAATACAATACATACAGTACAAACAAAACAAAAAACAAAAAAAATAATACATACAATACAATACAATACAATACAATACAATACATACAATACGATACATACAATACGATACATACAATACAATACATACAATACAATACATACAATACATACAATACAATACATACAAAACAAAAAACAAAACAAAAAACAAAAACAAAACAAACAATACAAAACAATACATACATACAATACAAAAAAAACAAAAAACAAAACAAAAAAAACAAAAAAAAAAATACATACAATACATACATACAATACATACAATGCAAAAAAAAAACAAAAAAAACAAAACAAAAAAAAACAAAAAAAAAACCCAATACATACAATACAATACACACAATACAATACATACAATACATACAAAACAAAAAACAAACAAAAAAAAAACCAAAAAAACAATACATACAATACAAGAAAAACAAAAAAAAAAAATACATACAATACATACAATACAAAACAAAAAAACCAAAAACACAACCAAAAAAAACAACAAAAAAACAATACATACAATACAATACATACAATACATATAATACAATACATACAATATTATACATACAATACAATACATACAATACATACAATACAATACATACAATACAAAAAAAAAAAAAAGAAAACAAAAAAAAACAATACATACAATACAATACATACAGTACATACAAAACAAAAAACAAAACAAAAAACAAAAAAAATACATACAATACAATACATACAATACAATACATACAATACAATACAATACAATACATACAATACAATACATACAATACAATACATACAATACAATACAATACATACAATACAATACAATACATACAATACAATACATACAAAACAAAAAAAATAAAAATAAAAAAACAAACAAAACAAAACAAACAATACAAAACAATACATACATACAATACAAAAAAAACAAAAAACAAAACAAAAAAAATACATACAATACATACAATACAATACAATACATACAATACAATACATACAAAACAAAAAAACAAAAACTCAAAAAAACATACAATACAATACATACAATACATATAATACAATACATACAATACATACAATACATACAATACAATACATACAAAACAAAAAACAAAACAAAAAAAACAAAAAACAAAACAAAAAACAACAAAACAAAAAACACAACAAAACAAACAATACATACAAATCTTGGGATTTCCTGGGTTGAGCTGGATGAAGTGGCTGGAGAGAGGAAAGTCTGGGAGTCCCTCCTAAAGCTGCTGCCGCCGCAATCCGACGTCCGGATAAGCGGTGGATGGCTGGGTGGCTGGATGGATGGGTGGCTGGGTGGATGGATGGGTCGGTGGATGGGTTGGGTGGGTGGGTGGATGGGTTGGGTGGACGGGTGGATGGGTTGGATGGACGGGTGGATGGATGGATGGGTGGATGGGTTGGGTGGATGGGTTGGATGGACGGGTGGGTGGATGGACGGATGGACGGACGGACGGATGGGTGGACGGATGGATTGACATAGAACACATACAATACCCTGCCATACGCTACCATACACACAATGCATACAATACAATACATACAATACCATACAATATCATACCATACTATATGCTCTGCATCTGGGAGTTACAATTATAGACATTGAGTAGAGTGGCAATGGCATGATATTTTTGCAACAATTACACATACCAACTCCAGTTTTATATTTAAAAGATGTATACAATTATCAGTATATTGTAATGAGTTATAATAATTACAAAAGTATCCGAATTATAATAATTTAATTTTATCATCCATCAACTCACTCAAAAATGTCGGCATGAATCGAGCAGTCGACTAAACGGGAGAAAATCACGCTCGCAAATGTTTGTTGCATAACGGAAGGCGGGCGGGCGGGCGCCATCTTGGAATAGATTTGAACATGACGTAACAAATTTGTCACATTCATCAGTTTGCATAACACGGAAATAGCACACTATATGTAATGCAACATTGTTAATTTGACGAAACACAACGCCAAAGAGATTTGAAATACTGTAGCGGCAAAACGACAGTCGCGGTGGCCGGGACGAGTGTGAAAAGATTTTCAAGATATTTGTTCGCATCAAACAAACAAGGCGTCCGTCGTGAGAAACGGCAATGAACGACAAACATTTGATAGCTTACCCGAGAAACCGCCACACGGTCGGTGGCGCCTGCATTTGATAACTCGCCTTGAATCCTGCAACAAACAAACAAGGCGTCCGTCGTGAGAAACGCCAATGAACAACAAACATTTCCTAGCATGTTAGCTTACCTGAGAAACGGCCCGCTGCGCGGGTGATTGCACCGGTATTTGACAACTTCCCCAATTCACCCGAAGACATGACGTCACATCCGTCAATTCAAATCTTCCTCGCCTGCTCGTCCAATGGTGCGTTGCACACTAGCGTACCACGTGACAGGCCACTTCACACGCGGGCGGTTGCACCTGTCGCTCACCTCAAGACTGAAAACTGCCTTCAAAAACCTAAGTGCCACTTTGCCCGCCTCCTACCTTCGCCCAAATTCAGTCTGACCAATCACAGCGCAACTGAAATTGGCTTGACCACGCCCACCTCTCCGACAGGCAAGACTGAAACCTGCCTTCAAAAAAAAAAAAATTTCCCATTCGGCTCCTCTTGCAGCCTACAAATACACAGACAGCCATTAATTGTGTGCTGGGAAGCTAAAACTCGACAACCATTGTGTGTTGGGAAGTTGAAACTTGACAAAAACAGGTTTTAACCTGATTTAGGACTACTCTTCCTCAGTGTCCTCAACATCACTGAAAGGGCTCCTTCAAGAGCCTCCTGCTTGCTTTGTATAGAAGGATGCTGGCTGGGCAGCAGTTTTTAGTGCTACAAAAGACAAGCAAATGATTGCAACAAAAATAGACATTGAGTCGAGTGCCAATGGCATGACTTTTTACCAACAATTATACATACTAGGAGTTTTACATTTGAAAAAAAATATATTGTAGTAAGTTATGATAATTGATCAAAATTATAGTTCATCTTTGAATTTGATACATTCTAAGTAGAGTTTTACATTTGAAAAAAATATATAATCATCACATTGTAGTAAATTATGATAATTATTCAGGATTATAATTCATATTTTTATTTCATCATTCATCAACTCCCCTCACATTGGACAGATGATCCAGGTTGGCGGCGTCCAAGACGGGAGAAAATAAACCGGGCAAATGTTTGTTCCGTAACGGAACGAGAGCTGGCGGGCGCCATCTTTGAATGGATTTGGTCCGATTTTGGACATGACGTAACATATACGTTGCATTCACCAATGCCAATGTTTAAAATGGACCACTTGAATTCAGTTCACAGTTTAATTGCAGTTCAGTGGTACACACACAATTACAGTACAAACAGTTCATTTCATGATTAAAAAAACAACAGTAAAAAAACAATATTGCAAAATGACGCGGCGCTGAGAGAGAAAGAAAGAGGCATCATGCAGATAGCCAGTGTGCGCACCCAGTGAAAAAGTGGAGGGAGGGAAGGAAAGAAAGGACAAAAGAAAAAACGCAGTCATACTCTCCTTAAATGCTGGCTGGGCGCTTTGCCCTCGCCGCATCCGCACCCGTCCGTCTCGTGTCGGCCGCTCATCACGGGCGAAGGTCGGCCGATGGTTGGCTCCTCCCCGCCCTTCGACGTTTGGACTCATCCTCCGCCTCGTGCCACTGCAAAAAGAAAAACGGCACTCTGTTGCTCAATGCTTATAATTTCTTTCTTTGTTGTAAAGTGCTTTGAGCTGCATTTCTTGTATGAAAGGTGCTCTACAAATAAAGTTTTTTTATTATTACCCTATGGTCTCGCGGTCCTGTCCAGTCCCTCTCTGTGCAGGCACTCGTCCGATCCACTGCCCGGTCTGCTCCGGCCGGTGTTGGACTCGTCTTCCGCCTCGCAGTGCAAAAAGACAAACGGCACTCAGTTGCATGCGGCCCACTTCTGTCAACGTACTCATTACCTGCCCCCTCCCTGGTCTTGTGGGTGCAGCCCAGTCCCTCTCGGTGCAGGCTGGCGCTCGTCCCATCCGCCGCCCCGGCAACCCTGAACGGCAGACAAATAAGGAAATCAAATTAAAACCAACAAGTGTGTACACTACGCTTGCAGATTGGATTGCCATGTCACCGCCTCTGGCCAGCCTTGGCCAGTCATGCATCAGGCTCCTCTTCAACACTTGGCGACTGCTTTCTTTGGGTGATTCCTTCCTTTGCACCCCGCTCACCAATCACAGGTCTGGTCACCTCCGTCCACCGGCTCTTCGTTTCATACATCAGCTCTTCCACCTTGCAAGACAAGCACAAAAGTCTCGCTTGCGCGGTCGCTTGCGCGGTCGCTTGCGCTTGCCGTCGCTTGCGCGGTCGCTTGCGCTTGCAGTCGCTTGCGCTTGCCGTCGCTGCGCGGTCGCTTGCGCTTGCCGTCGCTGCGCGGTCGCTTGCGCTTGCCGTCGCTGCGCGGTTGCTTGCGCTTGCCGTCGCTGCGCGGTCGCTTGCGCTTGCCGTCGCTGCGCGGTCGCTTGCGCTTGCCGTCGCTGCGCGTTTGGCACTCAATGAGGGCTGCACAACATTTTGGAAAATCAATGATATGGCAGTATTGGGCCAGACCACTGCATTGAGGCAAGTTGTGCAAAATTCTTGGATGGAGGTTAACTATTTGATCGCAATAAGATCAGTTAGATGAGTTAACTTTAACTTACATCAATGACTTAGTCTTAACTCATTACAAATAGTTAGGCAAGAAAGCATGTTTCATTTGAGACATGAAAAAAAAAAATCTTTGCTGTCTTAAAGTGCATGTCAATAACCTAGACCACCATATGGCAGTTTTCCAATACACGTGCAGCCCTACACACATGTCACCATTGGTGTCCAAATGGCAGCCTCGGGGCAACTTGATCAACACACCACACGACTGAACACGACACTGCTTTGTAGGACTAAATATCAATGGCAACATTTCGTGATTGATTTAATGAATTTGCGTCAAAGAATTCTGAGTTTGTTTCAGTATGCAGCCCTCAAGCAGACATTGGGACACCGCTGGTGTAATTTAAAAAAAAAAAAAAAAAAATCCATTTCACACGTTGAAGCTGCGCAGGTCGACGCCTCCAGGGAAGCGGGTCTCCCTCAGAACTCGGCGACTTCAGAGCGATGCCACAGCGGTCCGTTCACCTCTGATCAGATCGCGTCACATCCCGGTCGCCATCTGCAGAAACAGAAACAAATGTTAGAAACTCAAAGAGCACCCCAAGTTGTCGGTCACTTGCTTACTTGATCACAGCGGCTAGCTACTATTGGTGAGCGTCGCCCGGTCGGTTGGGGCCGTGCGTCACCCCCCCCCCTTTTGCGTCCGGCCTGCAAATGGCAGAACATGCAATGAGTTGGGCGCTGCTCGCATCACTACGTCTTCCTCGTGGACCCGCTCGCCCAAACACCGCCCCCTCACCTAGAGAACAAAGGACACACAGCTTCGATCAAGCACGACAGCGGTAGGTTAGAAAAAGACTTAATGCTACCGTCTCGCTCCAATGCTGTCCTACACCTAGGGGAGAACAAAGAACGCAAGTACCACAGCGGTGGTAGGTTAGGGTTAGATGAAGTGCAACAGTGGCAGGTTAGAAAAAGACAAAATGGTACAAGTCAAATTGCAAAATTGGACATTCGGGATCGGCTCGCTCCAACGCCGCCCTACACCGATGGGGGAGAACAAAGAACGCAGCGAGCACGACAGTGGCAGGTTAGAAAAAGACACAAAATGGTACAAGTCATATGGCAAGCTTGGACATTGGGCTCCGCGTCAAAATTCAGTTCTGTCTCCATCCAAGTCACCACGTCCTCCCCCAAGTGAGCCGTCAATGGCAACCAAGCACAAGACACCGCTGGATCCAGATAAGCCACAACCTCTTAAGCAAGACCAACCGTCAGACCCCCAAACACTGTCCCCACCTGCAACCTTTCCGTCGTGCACCCATAACCAAAGGCAACCACACTGCCCCCTCCTGGGCACATGTTGACTTTTGCAGCGTGCTGCTTGATTCTTGACTTGATATGGCATTGCTCCTATGGATATGGCATTGCTCCTATGGATATGGCATTGCTCCTATGGATATGGCATTGCTCCTATGGATATGGCATTGCTCCTATGGACAGGCCACTGCGCCTTTGGACAGGCCACTGCGCCTTTGGACAGGCCACTGCGCCTTTGGACAGGCCACTGCGCCTTTGGACAGGCCACTGCGCCTTTGGACAAGCCACTGCGCCTTTGGACAGGCCACTGCGCCTTTGGACAGGCCACTGCGCCTTTGGACAGGCCACTGCTCCTTTGGACAGGCCACTGCTCCTTTGGACAGGCCACTGCTCCTTTGGACAGGCCATTGCTCCTTTGGACAGGCCATTGCTCCTTTGGACAGGCCATTGCTCCTTTGGACAGGCCATTGCGCCTTTGGACAGGCCATTGCGCCTTTGGATAGGCCATTGCGCCTTTTCATGCGGAATTATATACTTATTCCATTCGGCTCCTCTTGCAGCCTACAAAAACACAGACAGCCATTAATTGTGTGCTGGGAAGCTAACACTCGACAACCATTTTGTGTTGGGAAGCTGAAACTTGACAAAAACAGGTTTTCACCTGATTTAGGACTACTCTTCCTCCGTGTCCTCAACATCACTGAAAGGGCTCCTTCAAGAGCCTCCTGCTTGCTTTGTACAGAAGGATGCTGGCTGGGCGGCCTGTTTTAGTGCTACAAAAGACAAGCGAATGATTGCAACAAAAATAGACATTGAGTAGAGTGCCAATGGCATGATTTTTTACCAACAATTATACATACTAGGAGTTTTACATTTGAAAAAAAATATTATATTGTAGTAAGTTACGATAATCTATCAAAATTATAGTTAATAATTTAATTTGATACATTCTAAGTAGTTTTACATTTGAAAAAATACATAATCATGACAAGAATTATTAAAGGTTATAATTCATATTTTAATTTCATCATCTACAACTCACCTCACATTGGGCAGATGATCCAGGTTGGCGGCGTGGCGTCCAAAACGGGAGAAAATAACCCGCCGCGCAAATGTTTGTTGCGTAACGGAACGAGCGGGCGGGCGGGCGGGCGCCATCTTTGAATGGATTTGGTCCGATTTGGACATGACGTAACATATACGTTGCATTCACGAGCAGTTTGCATGACACGGAAATGGCACACGGATAATATAAAATAATTAAAAAATGGTTTAGTTGACTAACAAAGTCAAACTAACATTTCCTATAGTCAGACAAACGCGCGCTTATCGGCGGCGTCATTTAGGAACCTTCTATAGACAGACGAATGAAAAAATGCTGGCCAGCATGAAAAAAAACAACCGCGAAAGACATTTAAAATACCACCAAAACGCGCAACGACGCGACGCAAAGTGGATTGTGGCGTGCCGTGCCGTGCCCAAACCTCAAGCACTCCCTAGACAGCGAAAATCCTGCAAGAAATAATAAATGGCATCGTAAGAAACTGCAAACATTTGCTCACGGGCTAAATGGCCTGCGGCCTACAATTTACCTCCAGGCCCACCGTCGCGGTGGACGTGACGTTGCCGAGTCACGAGAGTACGACAATCCTGCGACAAACTAAATAAATTAAAAAAAAAAGGCTTGTGAGAAAAAGCAACAAAGCGTGCCGTCGTGAGAAACGGCAGGAGACGACAAACATTTTCTAGCATGCTCGCTTACCTGAGAAACCGTCCGCCTGCGCCGCCGCCGGCCCGCGCTCGGTGGCACCTGCATATGATAACTCCCCTTGAGCGAGCACACCTGTCTTCAATTGACCTAAAGCCCTGACGTCACATCCGTCGATTCAAATCTTCTTCTCCTGATCGTCCAACGGCGCTCGGCACACTGACGCCACCAGGTGGTCGCCAGGTGTCATGGTGACTACTGTGGAAAGGGTGGCTTCGGACCATCCGTTGAAACTTTCAACACCGAACATGTTTGGATGGAGGATACCCTATCAATATGACCAAATCTCCTTTGGTTTCCGAGCAGGCTCTGGTCGAGTGGTTAACGCCATTGCCTTCAATCAAATGAAAATATTTGTATCGAGTATATTTGTATTGTATATTTGTAAACGTGCTTTTGTTGTGCAATTAACCCTTTATTTATTTATTCTCTTTTTTTTTTAACCTCGTGTAGTGTACCTACACATATTGTCATATAAAATGTCTGATTTTTATGTTTTAATTGGCGAATATAAAAACAAGGAATAAGACGCCAGACACGTTTTAACATAAATGTTTATTAAAGATAATAATATCAAAAGCAAATTTCAAACCAGCAATCTAATGTGAAATTGCAGTAGATATATTGGATAACAATATTTAGGCGTATATAGGTATACACGTTATTTAAAAACGACTACAAGTGTTATACTACGACACAAGTGTTTACCAGCTCAGTGGCCTGAGAGGAGAGTGTCCGCCCTGAGACTGGGAGGTCGTGGGTTCAAACCCCGGCCGAGTCATACCAGTGACTATAACAATGGTACCCATTTCTTCCTTGCTTGGCACTCAGTGGAAGGGGTTGAAATGGGGCCCCCCCCCTGCTGCTCACTTATACTCCGGTGCGACTTACAGTCCGAAAATTACGGTAAGTTCAAAAATATCAAAGGAAGTGATAAACAACTGAGGTGATTTGGTTGCATAAGCAAACCTAACCCTAAGCACAGCAAAAGCGAGAGCAAGCCAAACCCAAACCCTAAGCACAGCAAGAGCTCTGGTCGAGTGGTTAACGCCATTGCCTTCAATCAAATGAAAATATTTGTATCGATAGTTCATCCTGAGAGGAATTGTTCTTGCAAAAATTCTGCGGCCGTTGCAGTGCTCCCGTGGACTCATTTTCAACTCAGTTGTTAAGAAACACCACACCGTTGCACAGAGACAATTCTTGAGTCATATCAAATAAATGATTTTCAAACGGGTCCAAACAAGTTTTTCCGGTGGCACCTGCATAGGATAACTGGTGTTGGCTGGTGAGTGAACGAACGATTCGTTCAAAAAAGAACGAATCTTTTCCGCGAACGAGAGTGAACGAATCACTTCCTTCGTTCTTTTTTTTCCCTTTCATATATAACCTCAACCAGTAGGTGTCAGTAATGCCCGTTGAAGCTGGTGCTACCCTGTCGTAAAACAAAACGAAGAAGAAAATCAGCCAATCAGCAGCGCCAGCGAGCGTTACATGGAGGGACTTTACGTATCAGTGACGTAATTTCCCGTCCCGGGGGGAGGTCGTTGAACGAGTCGTTTGAACGAATCGTTTGAGTGAACCTGATTCTAAAGATTCGTTCACCTAAAAGAATTGGAATGCACATCATTAACGCACACCCGATGGGAACCTGCGAGGCTAGCATAGCCCAGTCTTCGTTCTCAGTCTTTTGAAATGAGCGACAGCGACGATGACATTCCCACGCTGTCGGCTCATACTCTGGCGGCTCTGCGGGAGTTTTACGAGGAGTCCCGAAGCGAGAACTCCCGCGACGATCCTTCCACAGCCGCGGACCACTTTACCGTGGGAGCCTTAAGCGAAGACTGGGTAAGCCCTTGCAACAAACACTAAAACAATTGATTGCGTTACGTACAGATTATGGTTACGTTGCCGACGTGGTCATCGTAATAGTCAAAAAGTGAATGCTACCTTTGTTGTGTTTGTAGAGGATGAGTCAATTCTGGTACACTGACGACACAGCAACACGATTAGCTGAGGAGCTTCTACTCCAAGCTGGTGGAGGAGGAAGGTGAACAATATCAACACACTTTCACGCGCATTTGATGCAAGCACAAAGTTAATATTTCTAATGTTCAAATACAGTAGAACTGTTTCATTGCACACGTGTAACCAAGTACTGTTCGGTAGGATCGCGTGCGTGAGCGCCCCCAGCGTTTACCAGAAGCTCAAGCAGCTATGCGGCCCCGACGATGGTCCCGCGGCCATGGCGGTCCTGGAGTACGACCGCCGCTTTGCCATCTATGGCGACGACTTCATCTTCTACGACTACAACCATCCGCTGGCATTTGCAGAGCGTGGCGTGGCGCCTGGCAGCTTCGACGTGGTCTTGGCCGACCCGCCCTACCTCTCGGAGGAGTGTCTCACCAAAGTAGCCCAGACTGTCAAGTACCTCACCAAAGGGAAAGTGCTGCTTTGCACAGGTCAGAGACACAAATGTTTATTTTTAAAAAAAAATGCGTGTATAGTAAGACTTTTTCTCTTTTTGGACCATGTATAGTAAGGCTTTTATTTGAAAATTGTAATCCTAACCCGAAATTTGTAATGATGAGTGAGAAAGACGTTAAATTAATTGAAAGAAAGAATACAGGAACACATCATTTATTAAATCACCAAATGATTCCCGAGCGCAGCACCGCTGCTGCTCACTGCTCCCCTCTCCCCCAGGGGATGGATCAAAATCACATGGGGATGGGTTAAATGCAGAGGATAAATTTCACCACACCCAGATGCGTGTGTGACGATGATCATTGGGACTTTAAATACAAAAGCATATTTGACATAAAAGCAGTTGGACTCATGTTGACTCAGGCAGGAATCGAATCAGTGCCTCCCAAGTGGATGAAACATTGCGCCACAAAAGCCTTGCTGAAAATGGAATGCGTTACCATTGGAAATTAAAGGGGATTTTCTTTTAATGTAAAATAGTAGGGAATGAGGGAAAAAGAACAGCCTAGGTGGCGTAAATGTGTGGAGTATGTTGACGTTGGAATGGTGTGAAACAGATGTATAAACGTTTGTTGTTCAGGTGCCATCATGGAGAATCTGGCCAAGGATCTTCTGGACGTGAAAGTGTGTCACTTCCTACCTCAGCATGAGCGCAACTTGTCCAACGACTTCCGGTGTTTCGTCAACTACCCGTCGCCGCTGCTGTCCCGCTGATTGGCGGGAAGGGGTACAAGAAGGCAGGCCCAGCCGGTAGCTGAATGGACACAGAGTGAAGTTCTCCAAGGTGGATGTCGAATCACATGACCACACGTCAAATGAAACGAGGACACTTGTGACAAAAATGTCAACATGTTTGTACGGGTTAGTGTTTATAAACACTGTATGTACTAGGTGGATGTATACTATGTATTACATACCATTTTGAAACCCCAACAAGCACAACGATGTGGTTTTCTAATCGGGCAGTAGCTCGTCTCCGACGTCCTCTCCGGCAAAGACGTCGTCTTCCACCCGCTTCTTGACTCCTCCGGTCCTGGGCTGGTTGGCAAGGGGGCCCAGTGGGTCCGCATAAGACGCATCTATGCAAACACAAAATGGCCCCCGTGCTAGCGGTTAGCATTGATGCTATTCGATTGGCCATTCGAGGGCTCGCCCTGTCACACACCCAATTCTTTGGGGCTGCCGCTAGTCTCAAAAGGCTCGCCGGAAGCGGGAAGTGACATCACAGGCGCAACCCCACGTTCCCCTTTGGGAACACTCTCTGAAACAAATGTGGGAGAAACAGGAAAAACGTTGATTAAATCTGCCGACCAGTTAATTGGCTAGTGGTGATATTCTTAAAGTATGAGTATTGTCCTTGCGATTACTGACCAGTAGTCGTGGCGTCTGTACTGTCTGTTCTTCTATTTCTTGTACTTCCTTCTCGGTCCGCTTTGGCTCTCTGGGGAAAGATGGCCGGCCGTCAGACAGTGCGGACAAGTGTGATCAAAATGTGTTGAGTGATGTTCTCTGGCTAAACCTGACAATTGCGTGCAAACCTGCTCTCTGAGCTCCTTCATCTTCTCCACCTTCTTGAGTTTGCTGGTGTAATCGTGGACTTCCTTGAGGCCCATGTCCTGGCACAGCCGCACCAGGAAGCGGAGACCTCCACGCGAAAAACAAAATTCAAATGAATGATTTGTTGTACTCGTGGGTGGTTGAAACCAGCAAAAGTCAGCTTACATTGCAAATCTTCCGGGAACTTGCGGTGTATTTCCTTGCAGGTTTCGAGAGCTTTCTGACTGTTTCCTGCAAGCAAAAGCAAATGTTGAGTGTTGATGTGATGCAAAAGTAATGTTGAGATGCTGCAGGTTTCCTTTCTGACCGCTTCTCCTCTGACAGCTTGCCACCATCAGCTGCCACCGCACCTCACTTGGTCTGGAGGAACACAGCAATTTCTTTATTTATTCTTTCAAAAAAAGATTAAAAATGATCCGTTTATTTTTATAATACTATAATTAACGAGGTAAGAGCATGCAATTCCTTCATGTATTTCATACTTTAAATGCAGGGTTTGATTCTTTTTTTTTTTTTTAAATCAATGCTTTTATTTTACATTATTTTACAATGTTTTTAAAATGATTTGAATTTTACATTTCGATATTCAAGATTTCTTACTTCAGAATTGGACTTACTGCATGAGGATGGCTCTTTCAAAGTAGTGGATGGCCTTCTCGTAGAGCTGCGTCTGTACATAATAGGCCGCCAGCCACTCGATCACCTCCATGTTGCAGGGGAACAGCCTGAATGACTGCCAAAGCAGTGACATCATCATCTTGGTCATCAGCATAACGAAGATGCCATTCCTACCTCGCAGTAGTAATGCAAGGCCTGCGACTTGTCCCCCTCCAGGTCGTGCAGATCGCCCAGCTTGGCCAGAGCCTTGGGGTCGTTGGGGACCACGCTGATCACCTGCATCAGCCACTCCACCGCCTGGTGGGGGTCCTCCAGGAGCTCGTAGCTGACGCAGTTAAAGAGGAACAAACAAACAAAAAAGCCCACACGGACAAAAACCAAGGCCAAAATATCCCAATGTTTTTTTTTTGTTTTCCTGTGTTGGAGGATACGTGTCAGCCAGCTGATACATGACCTCGGCGCTGTCCCTGAGGATGGCGTGAAGCTTCAAGAAGCAGTCCAGCGCATCCTCCAGACGATTCAGCTTCTTGTACGTGAGACCTTGGGAAAAGAGAAAAAAAATGCATTTTACTCTGCTCTTTGTAGAGGAACAAGAAGGTGTTCCTTTGCGAAGGTTACCCAGGTTCCGGAGGGCCTCGGTGCAGGAGGAGTCGTTCCTCAGCGCCTCTTTGAAGAACTCTGCCGCCTTGACGTAGTCCTGCTTGACGAACTCCGTGTTGCCTTTGCATACGAAGGCTCCCGGGTTGTAGCGATCCGCATTTATGGCCAGGTCGGCGTAGTGCTCGGCCTGCTTGTAGTCCTTCTCCTGCCATGACCATACGCAACACCACTTTTGGAACGTTTGACTTTGTGGAATGACAGATTTTCAATACATTGCAAACATGTATTTTGTTTCTAAGTGTTGCATCTCCGTACTCGTACTTTGCATGACATACTGCGTGTGACAGTAATCTGGATACAATCTGGACTGTAATCTCAGCTCCAGAAAAGCCGTACCAGGATGAAGAGGCTGGAGAGGTTGTTGGCTGCGGCGCTTTTGACTCTGCTGTCCTGCTTGGCAACTTCCTTCAGAATTTTCATGGCCTACAACAAAACCCCAACGTCAGGCTGCGGCGCTTTTCGAAATGGGATGTAACGTGCCTTCAAGGTGCGCCTGACCTGGTCAAATTGCATCTGTCTGAAGAAGGTCATGGCCTTTTTCAACTGGAGGTCATTGGCTAGTTCCGCATAAGGGGAGTTCTTCACCGTGTCGACGCACCTTTCACACAAAAAGACTATCAAATAGCCTCAAGGCATATGTGGATCGGACTTTAACAAAAAAACAAAAAAAAAAACACTGCGCCAAAAACAAACAAACCAGTCAAATCCAGCTGCAAAAGAAGCCTCGATAGCCGGAGCGATGAGCTTGGCAGAGGTCATTACGTAGTTGTCGGCACGAGCTTTCCTGTGGGAGGTTTGGAAAATAATTCATTTATGCTTAGGCAATGTGGTCAAATATAACGTGTTGGAAAGTGTCAACACATTATTACAAGTCTCTCTCCATTTTGTGCAGCTTGTCGTTCTTGATGACTTCCAACAACATGTTGGATTTGATGTCGTCCTGAAACACATCACAGTGTTTACATGCAACTTGAAAGTTGTTTCATGTTCTCAGTCAAAGAATGCCACTCAAAAGCATTTCCTTCACCGTAGCTGCGATGTACTTGTCTTCGTGCTGCACGTGGAGTGGGATGGCGAGGAGCTTGTGGAAGGCGTTCCTCATGCCGTCGGCGTCGCGGATGGCGTAGTAGCAGAGGACCAGGTTGTAGGCGGTCCTGATGTTGGCGCTCTTGCTCATGATATGCTCGAAGGACGCCACGGCGTCCGAGTACTTGCCCAGCAGCACGAAGACGGTGCCGATGTTCTGCATGATCTTGATCCTCATCTCTTTGTAGTCATCCGAGATGTGGTCCAGCGCCATGCGGTACAGCTTGATGGCCTTGGGGTAGTTCTTCTGCTTGACCCAGATGTTGGCCATGTTCACTTTCAAACGCCCTGAGCGCGTAACAGAGGAAAAACAAGAACGTGATACAAGTTAGGTACGGCTAGCCTACAAAGTCTCTCTTGGAATTTAACAGGAAGTCAGCCATTTTGATCTGAAGCAGACATATTGGGCCACAATTCTAACAGTGATAACATTTGGCTCACCTGCGTTAGCAAACATTTTGTCCTTGATGATGACTTGGTAGCTGTTCAGGGCCTCTGGGTACATCTCATTGTTTTCATACTGGTTAGCCAGGTTGAGCAGAACCTGAGAGACGAGACAACGGCACGCGTCAACAGGCAACGTGGCACACGGGGCCCGATTGTTGCCGCACTCACGGCGTAGGTGAGATCCACATTGATTTGCTCTGCGTTTCCAGACTGTTCCCTTTGTCTCCCCAGCGCTCTCTCCTTCCTTCCAGCCTCTCTGGCCTTCTCCAGAGCCTGTCCACGTGCAACACAAGAAATAATTCTCGAGAAGTTAACCATCGGTCACTACGGTGAGCACAAATTCCAGCGGTGACTGCTGGGCCACTTGGAGAAGAATCCAACCAGTTGCGAATTGCCCATGCTTTGCGCCATGCAGCTCTCTGTGATCAAGTCGTTCACGTTCTTCTCCAAGAGCTTGATCTTCTCCTCCGGTCTAAGACGACAACAATGATGACACACGAGACAGAAATCAGACCATCACGGCTAACACAGTAGCTAGTCCACTCACGTGTCATCTTTCTTTTCTTCCAGTGGTGGTGCAGGGCCTCTACACTGGCCCAGAGGATCAAAGTTTGAGCC
Source organism: Syngnathus floridae (assembly GCF_059516105.1). Classification (NCBI taxonomy): domain Eukaryota; kingdom Metazoa; phylum Chordata; class Actinopteri; order Syngnathiformes; family Syngnathidae; genus Syngnathus; species Syngnathus floridae. The sequence goes on from NC_142420.1 coordinate 2,090,473, forward strand.
TAAAATGACAAACTGGCTACTTACATCGCTATTTGATGATATGGGCCGCACAGTACTATCAAATCGTAATTTGTTAAGGTGTTGGACTCACATGATCGTGTGGGAGAGGACGAATAACCTGCAGCACTTATTGCAGACATGGGGCGAGCTGCTCCACTCTGTGGATATCAAAGATAACGTTCAATGGTTTGAAGAAGCTACATCTGCATTTTCCACCATGGGGTGCTTCTAGGCTCTGTTTTGAGTCCCAGCTGTGTGTTTTGTACAAAAAGCATGACTTACCTGCACGGCTGCCGTCATTGGTCGACTTACTGATGATGGCATGGGAGTACGACACTATCAAAAAAAAAAAACAAGTACTCATTATTATGGTGTATCACAAGTCACGACATAATTAACGACACAAACATTGTACTTACTCCTGAGGAAGAAGTTAAAGGTCGCCCCGCTGTGGTAGAATCAGCAAGTTGTCCGTTGATCTGAATGGAAATTAATTGGAGAGAGCTTCGCTACACATCTCAAAAGTAAAACTATTACTAACCATCATAATAATAATAATACACACTGGTTGTAAATGTATTCTTTTTCCCTGATTGCTCTTGATTGTGTCTTGGAAGCTGGCATCGTTTTCCAACTCCTGTAAAAATGAAAAATAGTCCATCAGGTACACTTATTATTAGAGTAATAATGAAAAAATAAATAGAAATGATCTCACCTTGCAGTCAAAAAGTGGATTATAGTCGTTGTAGCCCGAATAGAGGTCGTCCTCCTTGACATTCAAATGCCGATTGTTCATTTGTGTCTCTTTTAGGTGATTTTAATGAAGCCGACAACGGTGTTCTGAGCCATTAACACTAATAGAATAATGGTCCGTCTTTATGATGTCATCAGTTTGCAGTTCCTGTGATGTCACATGAGCCTTAGTGATGCAAACAGCCACCGTATGTGTACTGTGTGTCTCATCAAATCAGGAGGCAAGTGAACACGTGAATGCCAAAGTGAAAATATGCACGGTCCAGTAATGTAGATAGTACAGCTTGTCCACATGGAGGCGCTACAGGACTATTTGAGATTGACATTAAATTGGAGGATGAACCCCTCTAAAACTAGAGCGTAAAACCCTGTTAATAAATTATTGAGTTCATGAATTCAGAATGGACAAATTGACTCATTTATTTGGCTCCTTTGTTAAGCCATACAGAACATTTGATTATTGGCATAAAAGGTACCTAATGTAACAAGTAGAAGATGACTTATCTTCATCCCCATGAGCGTGCAGCTTTGGTCTTTGCCATCCTCAAAGAGTCCAGAGGTCGGGTGGCGTTCTGGATGGCCCGGTCCTTGTCCAGCAGGGGGACGCAGGTGCATCCCACCGCGATGGACACGTACACCTCCGAGTATGAGTGACGACCTCCGACGCAAGAACCAGACCTCCTGAGGATCACGGAGGGCGCGTAGACAGGAGTGCTCCGATAGTGCCGGCTCTCCTGACGCTGAGGTCCGGTCAAGCAACCTTTGCACAGGCAGTACGCTTCCGGAATGTGACGAGGGTATCGGCTCGGGTCATACGAGATCCTCAAAAGTTATCACACATTGAAAGCAACAGTCACACATCATCACACGTACATAATATTAGGATAGCAAGTGTAGCAATAGTCACCTGTAGGCCCAGGGTGAAACGCTGAGCAGGTTGACCGGGAGTTTACTCTTGCTCTCCGCCGACCACGAACGTGCAGAGGCGGCGTTGGGGCAGCTCAGGTTGACCCTGTCTCGGGGCTCCAGTTGCAGGGCGTGGTGGAATGCGCTCAGCACGCCGACCGAGAGCCGGCCGAACATCTGCTCCAGGATCTCTTCCGGTAGGTCCAGACACGAGCGAGTCCGAGTTGCCTTCTTCTTCACACGGGCACCCACGGCGGCAGCGGTGACCGCAAAGAGCAGCAGCGCGACCGCCGAAAGGAGCAGGACACGGAGTCCGGGGGTCATGACGAGCTTTGCGGTGTCTCGACGACAACGACTTAAGTAGGAACAGATGGTCTCATCGCACCCTCGGCGCCTAAACTTGGGTCTCCGAATTCAATGAGGGCTTCTGTCCTCTGTCCACACAGCAGAGTGCCGCTAGTTCAACAAACATTTCATGTGGAGTGGGAGGGGCAGCAGTTGTGCGCGGCTCCCAGAGATTAACTGTGTCTACGCACAAAATTACTGAAAAGCACACAATATTGGGAAATATTGCTAATCTATTCCGTGGTTCCTTGCAATAACATGCCTTGAATAAAATAAAAATGAAATGCCCCCCTCCCAATAAACAAAACTGTTTTCAATAAGAAAATAATCTATATTATTTATATAATCAACTATAATAATGAATTTATCAATTAATTATTGATTTTGAGCTGAAAGCGGTTGTTGACATGAGTATTTAAAATATGTGACAAAGCTACTCAGGGAGCAACTCATCTTCAAGGTCGTCATCAGCAAAGTCGTCATCATCCGGCCGCAGCTTGGCCCCTGTCTTGGGTCGCTCCATCGGGGGCCCCAGCGGGTCCACATAGGAGGCATCTACGCATGGACAGCTTTTTATTAGCCACGTGGTCTTAGGTCATAGGTGGCGTCTCCTCACCAAGTTGTTTGGGGCTGCTGCTCTCGTAAGGCTCGCCGGAAGCAGGGAGTGACATCACCTGGGCGCCGAGACGCTCGCCTTTGTTGCCGTTGCTGCTGCTGCGGCCGCTGTCTGCAACGCATGCACAGAATTACGGCCCACAGCTGCCTTTCTGGGAGCAAATAAAGTGTTTTCATGGCAAACTATGACATTTTTACGGCCTTTTTTTAGCGATTTTATCCACCTTCCCTCAAAGTTCCCAACTGATGATACAAAGCTACTTGGGAGAAGAAAAAAAGCTATTTCTCAAGTGAAACTTGAGAACGGTGATAAGGAAGTTAGACTGTGTACTATTAAAGTTATTTTCGTACTTCTTAAACAGGAGGCGAACTTTGTAAAAAGTCAAATTACTTTAAAAGGCAAGAGGGAGAATGAAGAGTGCATTTTTTCTCTCTCATGGAATTCCAAGTGTTGCAGACTTTGCAGAAAAGAGGGAAAACTCACATATACATTCAAGGTTTCTCACATTTGGATTTCTGTCCAGAAAGTCAACAAAAAGCAGCGTTCACATGTGATGAAGGTGTGTTCGGGTGCATGGGAAAAGTGAGCCATGGGGCGTACTAATACGAGCTGAACCGTCATGGCATCCATCGTCGGGAGATTTGACTTGATGTTGACTGGATGTTGAGTGTGTTAAAGAAAAAAAGCAGGACTCACCAGCGCTTCCGCCACTTCCCTCTCTCCGACCTCGGGCACTCCCCTCCCGCGCCGACTTCACCCTCTGAAGGAAGAAGAGACGACAAATTTGCGTCAATGGAACATTACATCCATGGAAGGCTTAAATTGTCCGAATTGAAACTGCCAAATCGAGTTTTCATGACATTGATCAGGCCGAGCCAACGTAAGTCATTGACGCCATGACGACACTTTTGGAACACAACGCAGCGCACTCACTCGAAGCTTCACTGACAATGTTGGAAGGCCACTTGATTTATTTTTAACGCCAAACGCTTTGCCGAACCGGTCGGATCGCTACGGTCTCAGACGGTGGATATGCAGGGGAATTTGGGGATGGGTGAGCTAGCTTTCTGGCTCCTCCACAGTTGTCGTGCCGACCACTGAGTGATCTCATTGGAGAGCAGCTGGTTGTGATTTGACAGTCCCTCAAGTCGTACCCGCTGCTCGCTGCTGCTCCGCACGTGTGCGCAGGGCTGCAACGTGTGCTTCTGTTAGACCCTTGCAGAGGTCCTTAAAAGGAGGCCTTCGGTCCACATAGCCTTTCTCTACAGACCCAGACCTATTGTTAGATTATTTCTAACCTGAGCAACTTGCGTTAGCCAAGGGACATGTCTTGGGAAATGTTTTAAGGAGGAGCCTGTTGGGTGTTTGGTGTCATGAAGCTTCTGCTCTCCAAAGAATGACGAAAAAGAAGCAGCCAGATGTTCCTGATCTCCATTGCGGAGCCGCACTGAACGTCTTACTTGGCCATCAGACACACAAAAGAAGGACACGTGTTTTGAATCAGGAAGGGCGTGAACGGGTACAGTATGATCAAGAGTGTTATATAATATTTTACTTGTGATGGCTCACACGACACGTAACACTGACTGTTGCCCTCCGTTTTAGATACCTGCTCTCTGAGCTCTTTCATCTTCTCGGCTTTCTTCAGCTTGCTGGTGTAGTCGTCAACCTCCTGCAGCAGGCCCATGTCCTGACTCAGCCTCAGCAGGAAGCGCAGACCTGGACACACACATGCACACAGGTTGTTCTTCTCCACATTGAGTAGCAGCCATGTTGTGTGAAAGTAGCAGGATGTTGAATTACATTCCACATTTTCAGGGAACTTGCGGTGGATTTCTTTGTATGTGTCCAGAGCTCTCTGGTAATTTCCTGGAAACAAAAACAACAACAAAAGTGTTATGCCAACATGATTGAATACACGGAACAGTTTTAGGGACAAGATGAGTAAATTATGAACATGCCGACAAGGCAGGCAGCCCTCACCACTTCTCCTGTAACAGCTGGCCACCATGAGTTGCCACCTCACTTCGGTCGGCCTGAGGAACACAACAGCGTTGAAATTGTACGGAACAAAGGCAGGCGTGCATCTCGCCGCCTTGTTGACTCACTGCACAAGGATGGCTCGGTCAAAGTAGTGAATGGCCTTCTCGTAGAGCTGCGTCTGCACGTAGTAGGCCGCCAGCCACTCGATCACCTCCATGTTGCAGGGGAACAGCCTGAAGGACTGCCAAGGAAGTGACATCATCATCTTGGTCGTCAGCATAATGAAGATGCCATTTCTACCTCGCAGTAGTAATGCAAGGCCTGCGACTTGTCCCCCTCCAGGTCATGAAGATCGCCCAGCTTGGCCAGAGCCTTGGGGTCATTGGGGACCACACTGATCACCTGCATCAGCCACTCCACCGCCTGGTGGGGGTCCTCCAGGAGCTCGTAGCTGACGCAGTTAAAGAGGAACAAACAAAAAAAAAAGCCCACACGGACAAAAACCAAGGCCAAAATATCCCAATGTTTTTTTTTTGTTTTCCTGCGTTGGAGGATACGTGTCAGCCAGCTGATACATGACCTCGGCGCTGTCCCTGAGGATGGCGTGAAGCTTCAAGAAGCAGTCCAGCGCATCCTCCAGACGATTCAGCTTCTTGTACGTGAGACCTTGGGAAAAGAGAGAAATATGCATTTTGTTCTGCTCTTTGTAGAGGAACAAGAAGGTGTTCCTTTTCGGAGGTTACCCAGGTTCCGGAGGGCCTCGGTGCAGGAGGAGTCGTTCCTCAGCGCCTCTTTGAAGAACTCTGCTGCCTTGGCGTAGTCCTGCTTGACGAACTCCGTGTTGCCTTTGTTGACCAGAGCGCCGGGGTTGTAGCGGTCAGCAATCATGGCCAGGTCGGCGTAGCGCTCGGCCTGTTCGTAGTCTTTCTCCTGCAACATAACCCCACGCAGATTTATTTTTCTCAATTGAAAAACTCCTCTGACAACTCTAAAAAAAACAAACAAAAAAAACCAGACGTACCAAAAAAAAGAGAGCAGACAGGTTGGTGGAGGCGGCGCTTTTCACTCTGCTGTCCTTCTTCTCAAACGTCTTTAGTATGGCCACTGCCTGTTGAACGCAGCAAAAGATGTCAGGGTGCAAAAAGTCAAATCGTTTTCATGTGAATTGTACGTATTTCGTACTGAGCGACAGATTCGGGCAAAAGTCCAAATGCAATGAAGGGAGCAGAAGGCACACGTACCTCTGCCTTAGGCATGCAGATGAGCGTGGGGGGGAGGAGGGTGCCAAAAGACAGAAAGAATGGAGTCAGTGAGAATGAGCAGGAAGCTGTTGCAAAGATGAAAACAGAAGCAAAACGAGGGAGACAAACATGGATCGCCTCACACGGCACAGGAGTGGCCAACTTGCTGTTTGAGCTCTCACCTGGTTGAAGTCCTTCTGCCTGAGGTAGGTGATGGCTTTGTTGATCTCCAAGTCGTTGGCCAGCTCCACGTACTGAGAGCTCTTCACCATCTCCACACACCTCCACATTGACAGGAACGTTTACTAGTCTAACACTTTACTTGACGCAATCATCTTTATGCAAGCCGCACAATAAACGTAATTGAACGTTTTGGCTGTAAGTAAATAGACACAAGACAAACCAGTCAAATCCAGCGGCAAAGGAGGACTCGATGGCCGGAGCGATGAGCTTGGCGGCCGTCATCACATACTTCTCAGCACGAGCTTTCCTGTGCCGTACGATCAATGTGTGATTCATAAAGACCAACCCGCTTAATCAATGTGCTGCTTGCTTTTCTTACAGGTCTCTCTCCATTTGGTGTAGCTTGTCATTCTTGATGGCCTCCATCAACATGTTAGAGCTGATGTCATCCTGAAAGGCACGACAGAAATTAACACAGCGAATCGAATTTTTTTGGGGCTTTTAGCAACAACAATTAGGACGGGCAATCAAACACACACACACACATGCATAGTTAGTGTTTCCCTCACCGTAGCTGCGATGTACTTGTCTTCGTGCTGCACACGCAGGGGGACGGCAAGGAGCTTGTGGAAGGCGTTCCTCATGCCATCGGCGTCGCGGATGGCGTAGTAGCAGAGGACCAGGTTGTAGGCGGTCCTGACGTTGGCGCTCTTGCTCATGATATGCTCAAAGGACGCCACAGCGTCCGAGTACTGGCCCAGCAGCACGAAGACGGTGCCGATGTTCTGCATGATCTTGATCCTCATCTCTTTGTAGTCGTCCGAGATGTGGTCCAGCGCCATGCGGTACAGCTTGATGGCCTTGGGGTAGTTCTTCTGCTTGACCCAGATGTTGGCCATGTTCACCTTCAGACGCCCTGAGCGCGTAACAGAGGCAAAACAACATGAAATGAGTTAGGTATGGCTAGCCTACAAAGTCTCTCTTGGAATTTAACAGGAAGTCAGCCATTTTGATCTCAAGCAGACATATTGGGTCACAATTCTAACAATGATAACAATCATAAAGTTCAACTCACCTGCGTTTGCGAACATCTTGTTCTTGACAATGACTTGGTAGCTGCTCAGGGCTTCTGGATACATCTCATTGTTTTCATACTGGTTAGCCAGGTTGAGCAGAACCTGACAAAGGTGTCAACACGTTCACATCTCATTGCTTACACTTACTTGCCTGATTTGAAAATATGCACTTGGATGACACTTGAGCTAAAAGACGTTTCAGCATGAATAAAGTAGGAAATCATTGCCATCAAGGAGCAACACTCACAGCGTAGGTGAGATCGATGTTGATTTGTTCTGCACTGTCAGACTGCTCCCTCTGTCTCACTAAAACTCGCTCCTTCCTCTCGGCCTCTTTGGCCTTCTCAAGAGCCTGTAAAACACACACGATGACAACTAAGAGCTTGTCCAAATGAATGCTATATTTTTTTTTTTTTTTTATGAAAGGTTAGCCTGACCAATTGTGAGTTGCCCATGCTTTGGGCCATGCAGCTCTCAGTGATCAATTCATTCACTTTCTTCTCCAAGAGCTTGATTTTCTCCTCGGGCCTAAGAAAACAATAACAACAAAAAACAAATCACACTAAGGTTGTTTTTAATAACAGTTAAACGTTCGACTCACAAATCCTCTTTCTTTTCCTCCAGTGCGGGCGCAGAGCCTCTAGACTGGCCAAGAGGGTCAAAAGCTGACCCTGAGCATGAAAATGGGATACATAGATCATCTTTCAGTATCAATACAAATTTATTGGTCAATATTAGACAATATTCACTAAATAAGCTCACCACGTGTTCGCGATGAGGTGAAACCAGCTGCTCTGACCGCTGACATGGGCCGAGATGCTCCATCCTGAAAGCCCCAAGACGTGTAAAAAAATTTTTATGTAAATGTTGATTCCATAAGAATATTTTCTATAAAAAATGCATCAGTAAATAAAGTCAAAACTACCAGCACAGTCCCAGTCATGGGTCGACCGATTGAGGAGGTCATGGCCATCCGAGCCTTAAAAACAAAAATTACATCATATATCATCAGGATAATGACAGAAATAGCAATAAAAAACAGGACTTTCAAGGAGATATTCAAAACACTTCCCAGGTTTATTGATTTCAAGTCAACAGGAATTTCAGATATTGGCAATGATTTATTTATGTAACTGCTTAATTTCATACTTATAAATGGGCAGGACCTGCATGCACCCATTTTGTATACAATGTAAATCATTATAAAATATCTTTTTTTATAAGACCCTCTTTAAAATCATGATCAAACACTCAAATGTCTTCAGGTCTACTTACACCAAAGGATGAGGGTAAAGGGCGCCCTCCTGCGGCAGTACCAGGAACTTTAGCCGTCATCTGCACAGTAGGAGACAGTGGAAGAGCTTCATAAATCGGCTTAACATAGATACACGTAAACAGAACATACATATTGTGATGGCCTTTTCCCGCTCAACTTACGTTTAACTGTGTGAGGTGGTACTTTTGCATAATAATGGCACAAACAATGTCGTTTACAATATTGTACTCACCGGGGGTCGTCTTCCATGACTGGTTCTAACCGCCTCTTGGAAGCCCACGTCGTTATCCAGCTCCTTTAATGGTTAAAGTCATCGTTATTAAAATGAATTGACATTTTCGGGGATTCAACTCTTAAGCTAACTAGCCTACAAGCTATCAGGCTACGTTATGGCTCCAACCTCAGTGTCAAATGTTGGGTTGTAGTCGTTGTATCCCGAATAAATATCGTCCTCTTCTCCCGCCAGATGCACATTTTCCATTTTGGCCCCCGAAAGATTGAAACGCTAGTCGATATGGGGAGCAATTCATATAATTGACAAAAGGGGGTTTGTTGTCAATCCCAGAGTGCAACGCGGCATGAGTGGGGCTAATTTTTGTTTTACGAGACATGATTGGTCCTTAGAGCATCAATCAGCCGAAACCTTCACGCTCATTGGTCGACTTCGTTTCGCGTTGTTGCTATGATACAAGCGAGAGTGACAAAACCACGCCAGAATTTTTAAGGATTATTTTCAGTCTTAACCTAAAATTAAAAAAAACAACTATGCGTGAAAATACTTATTACGTCAGTGCATAAAACACAAAGATACTGGACAGTAGCATTTTGCTGTCAATGCTCCCGGGTTTACACGCGCTGTGAACGGGACAATTTCGCGGAAAACATCACTTAGCCAATCATTGGCGAGCTTCACGAGTATTGGTCAGAGCAGTGACAGGTTTGTGCTTCAGCGTGTTATTTTGCTCGTGTTGTCTTCATCCAAGCGTTAAATATCAGTTAATGTTGACAATTTTAAGTAATTCTTCTGTTTTAAAAATAACTATTTCAGAAAAAGGGGTGTTTTGAGCCTTTTGATTTGCCATAGCAGGCATGTACGTACTGGACAACATGACGTCAGAGTGGGCGGAGGGATAGATTTCACAAGGAGTCCTGCACATCTTTTTAAAAACATTAAAAAACAAGCGTTTCAGACATGAAGATAATCACCATCATTGGCAGGTGAGTGAAACTTCATCTTTCTGTCGTGCATCATGGTGGTCATGTGAGCATGAACTTTTTTGTCGCATAACTTGAATCTGAAATGAGTGTAGATTGTTTATGTTACAGTGGGCTGATAGGTCGGTCGTGGGCGATGGTGTTCGCGAGTGGAGGCTACAGTGTGAAAATCCACGACAACCAACCGGGACAGGCAGCCATCGCTCTGACTGAGATTAAGTTAGTCATCAAAATACATTGCACGGTTTTGACAACGTATGCAATATACGTCTCGCGAGACTTTAACTCAGTGAGAATCTATACATATACAACACACTGTAAAATCTTCCTTATTAACAACATAATTCAATCTATCCTAGAATATGATGAATAGAAGTCTACAATGTTTTAATTTCGGTTTGTTTTTTGTTTTTGCCCCTCTTAAATGCAGAGGATGAATCAGTATGTTATCCAGTCTTTTCCCCCCCTTAAGTAATAGTACAGACACTTGTGTGAAAATGAAAAGTAAATTTCAACTTTCAACAACTGGGGGAAAAAATACAGTTTGTATTTGTTAGTCTGAGTAGATGAATAATTAATGGCTGCCAGAGGCTGGTGGTTTTTTTTTTTTTTTTTTCTCAGACGATACAATGCATTTGTCACAATTTCTGTTTCCAATCCAAAAGTTAAAACAATGAGCCACCTACCCAACGACAGATACCTAAAAATGTATTGCACAGCAACAAACATCTTGCACTTTGTTGCTTGCAACCACTGCTTCTTCTGAAGTCCCTTTGCTACCCTGGATTACATTCTCCTCTCTGCTGGTGGTGGGATGAGTTAGTTTACCAAAGGTGCTGGAAAAACAGGAGTGGAACATTAACAAAACACACAGCCTGTGCAAAAACACACAGCGGCAGGCTGGCCTCACGTGATCGGCCCGTTATGTTACCTTTGAGGGAAAAACAACGCGGCTGTACTCGTGGTGACTGGTGGGTTAAACTTGACAGGAAGCAGATGATGGAGCTACAGGAAGTGGGAATGCTGAGAGGGCAGCTGAGTGCCACGCAGCAGTTGGCCTTGCTCAGCAGTCATGACGACTTGCAGCAGGCTCTGCAGGGGGCCTTTTTTGTGCAGGTATTTGCCATGACCCATCATCTACGAGTTAGTTATTCATAAACTGTCCTTTGAGCTCTCTGCCAATCAGAGGCTTGTTAATGAGACTCAATCTGCAACTACTCAGTTACCAAATTAATCAATAACAATGACGATAACCTATTTATTGTATAGCGACCTTGTTTAATATTGCTCAAATTCTTAGAATTACTTTCGGGTTGAACCAAAATAAAATATTTGAAAAAATCTGCTTTAAATTTAGAAAACAATGATTAACATTGACAATGACAATATTTTCTGACAGGTTAGAGATGTTTTTGTTTTGTTTTCCCTAGGAGTGCGTGTTTGAGAATCTGGAGGTGAAGCAGAACCTCTTCCGGGACTTGGAGGGTCTGGTGGGCGAAGACGTGATCCTGAGCAGCTCCACCTCCTATTTGGTGCCCAGCGCCGTCTTCTCATCGGTGCAAAACCGAAGCCGCTGCCTCGTCTCTCATCCGGTACGTAGCGCCAGACCAACAAAATAACAATTAGCATTTCTCTAGTTTGAGAACAATTACGTAAGATTTTCCTTGATACACAGCATTTACCTCATAATTCAATGCAACAAGGTCAACCCGCCCTACTACGTCAAACTTGTGGAGCTGGTACCTCACTCGGACACGTTGGCAGCCACGGTGGACAAAACCCACGCCCTGCTGACTGAGGTAAAAACAGAAAAAATGGGAAAATCATTTTTTATTGTGACAGCATATCATACTCACTTGTTGTTTTGCAATCAGGTGGGTCAGGTGCCCGTCCGCCTGCGGAAAGAAATTGACGGCTTCGCCCTCAACAGAGTGCAGGCTGCCATCATTGTGGAGTCTTGGAGGCTTGTACAGGTCAGTCTGGTAAATAGCTAGCTGGATGGATGATTAGAAAAATAGGAATGGACAGTACTGATTTCGGGTAAAGAATTTATACAAGGATGATGGATTAATAAATTAAATGGATTGTTATGATGGATCAATGGAACGGATGAGTGGATCCTGTAATTACAGTTAAATTCGCAAGGGGGTGCCAGTGCGACACCTTAAAGCTTTTTATTGAATGTATTGGAGAGAAATGTGGTCCTCATGATGCACTTGCGAGTTTATCAATGTCCTCAAGAAGCACTCGTGCTGCATGAATGTGTGCGTGCCAAATCCCAATAAATGACGAGGCTCATGAGTGTAATCTTTTTGCCAGATGTTGAAAGTTTTTGTAACTGAGACCGCAAGTAGGAAGCATGTTGTCAGCGAGGAGACGTCAGCTTTAGCAGCTGATGACAGTAGCCTTCATTTGAACGCCGTTTGAACACATTCCTTGAAAGCAATGCATTTCACACATGTTGCTCTTTTGACACTTTATGGTGCCTGACAACCCACCAAAATACAGAACGAAAGGTCAGGGCGGCCTACTTTAAAAAAAAAAAAAAACTCAAGACCTACATGCATCGCAAAATGGTTCCTCGTGAGACATCACAAAGGATTCTCTACAGTATTCAAAGGCAAGACATGCGTGAAGGGACATTTGTTCTCCACGTTTGTTATGGGTGCGTGGAAGAACAAGTCTGGAAAAAGGGGACAAAAGTTTGACCTTTCTTTCAATCACATGTCAGGAAAAGAAGTGCATATGCAAAAAGAAATGAAAATAAAGTGTAAATTAATATGAAGGTTGATGAGAGTTCTTAACTTTCTGAACACTTTGGACTTGCAATCTTGTTTGTTTCCCTCAAGTGGATTCTTTGCGTAAAGTGTTTTGTTGAGTCAAGTACGCTTTTCGGTCTTTTAAGATCTTAACGAGCGTGCAAAGAACACGGTCCTGAGACCGGTAGCGGTGTCCACGATACCACGTACATAATACTAATGCTGGTGGTTTTTTTTTAAACAATTGAGGTGGATATATCATTAGATGGATCAATTTCATGATTCAGTTGCAGCAGATTTAAAAGTATGTAATTTTGAGTTGCACACAATAGACTTGGAAATAGATGAATTTTTTTTTTTTTAATGAAGTGTTGCCAGCCAATAGCACGGTGTGAATAATTCATCGTCTAATCGCAACCGACTCCCGCGTCACGATGGCCTCACTTCCAAGAAGTGAAGCCGGCGCTCGAGGAATGGCGGTCCTAACCTCTCACCTGACCTTAAACTGGCTTCAATATTGTTGTGTTCCCGGACTGGAATTTTGCACAGGTTAATCTTAGCGGATTGCACGCTGCGCACATTTCTTTTTGATCCAGCCGGCGTGAGGATGGCGTCCCCTCTGCACGCTATTGCGGAATTCCCGTGTAGGATCGCATGTGAGGGGCGTCTTCGCACCGGGCTGTGGAAGTTCAGGTTCCCTGCGAGGCTCCTGTTATGGGACTTAAGCCTCAGGCTTGCATTAAGTGGCAGCTGTTAAAAACGCCACTCTGATGTTAAAAGTGGACCACGTTGCCCAGAATGCACTACAGCATCAGCTCCTCGTTTTTATCCAAAAGCACATTTTTAAACGGGAGATGTCTCCTTGTTGAAAAATGGCTCATTTCAATGATTAAAACAGAGGTCAAACTTGCCTGACTGGAATGATCTTGTCTTCTTTGGTTATGGTGGTTGGGGCGGACCAACATGTTCACCTGGATTGCTAGGCCGCAGTCACCCTTGCAAAATGTAGGACAGAGGTTTAGTCGCTTGAATGTTGTCCTGTCTGATTTGTGTGCGAGATGAAGACCGAATGGCTGCTGCGGGACGACCGTGTTACGTGCACAATGTGTCGCCCACCAACCAACGCTTGTGTGTGCAATATAAGTGGAGATCACCGAAAAATTGCCCCTGGCTGACCTCTTGAGCATTTAGATGAATATGCGTGGCATACTTCATGTCATTTGGCTGCACTGGTGGCAAGTGCAAATATTTTGAAAGTTTTTTTTTTTTTGGCTCAGGCGGCGTTTTGATGTGGCCGTCCCTAAGGAGCAAGTAACCCAAAACGAAAAGATCAAATGTGTGTCCTTGTTACACAACAGAGCCCCCCCCCTCAGCGAGAGCGACCCTATGCCCCCTCTTGCCCATCCGATTACATAGAGAGAGAGAAGGGGTCCTTGAGTCAAAGCCAGCGTTGGAAAGCAGAGCAGCTGAGAAAGCGGATGGTGATCATTGTGGAGGAAAAGGTTCCGCCCACCTGGCCACTTAGCTAAGATAACAGGCTCGTTGTTGAACGGTAGACTGGAACAAAGAGCGGCCTGTGAGGCCCCCCGCCGACCCTCGCGCTCCCCCCTTACCCCACCCCGTCGACCCGATTTGCTCTCAGCTTTGATTTCCTACATCGTGACAACCTCACCTGAACTGATCCGCACACCGGACGCCACTTCATCCTCGCATGGCCGCTCTTAAAATCCTCCAGTGTGACTCCGCTCTTGACTCATCCTGAACACACACACATGGCATTAATGATTTCAACACTCTTTCTGTAGATCCCGGTCTCTCCCTGTCTCATGACAACCAACATTCCTAGAAAATGACAATGTCCTTTAAATGGCTAATTTTTTATAGAAAAGGCCCTCTGGCTACATGTGTGGTCCTTGGTGACCCCTGTCCTAAACCCTCATCCCTCCATCCTGGACCCTCAGCCAGCCAGTCATCTTGACATCATTATTTTCAATGTTGCTTCATACATGTGTACATTGGTGCGGTGCACAAGACTCAGTTGTCCATCTCCTTCCTCAGGATGGCATCATCTCCGTCCAGGACATCGACCTGGTGATGTCAGAGGGACTGGGAATGCGCTACGCCTTCATCGGCCCCATGGAAACCATTCACCTCAACGCACCTGAAGGTCATGCTGCACCCATTGACTTATTTTTAAGCAATTTATCTTTTACGATGAGTTCACCGTCATGCTCCGCCCACGCAAGATGACAAAAAAATTAGTATACATGCTTCAAATGAATGGAATCAAAAGAACCCTTGGAAATGGCCAGAATGAGCCAAAGATGGCTAACCAAAATTCCTGCTGCCAAGTAAAACTGAAACTCGACAGCATTATTTTGCTTTTGAAACTCTCGTGGACTGGCGGTCACGTGACGCTGCAGCCGTACCGAATGACCCGTCTGCTAAGCGCCAAATGATAACATATAACACGTCGCTGCATACGTTACATGCTATGCGGCTTTGCCGAGAGTGAAACGGCAGGTAGATGGAGAATGTCAGCTGTGGGTGTGAAAGCCACACAGTCGCTAGGCCTGCGAGCGGGAACACTTTGGGGCCCCGACAAAGGCGTCTTTTGATGGTTGACCCCCCCCGACCTCCTCACACCAGTCATCCAAAACTCACATGGCGTCCCAAGCAGACAACCTTGTAAAACTCGTCAAATAGTTCCACAATCAGATGGTAAAGGCAAGAACGTGGATTTCCGACACAATCACATCGCACGGGTACTTTTACTTCAGTGTTAAACTTAACTCTGTTGCTAACCAAAACAGAAGCACCCACAGAGAAAATCTGATAGGTGCCTCCTTCAACGAGACAACTCAACTATTACAACTCACTCTCCCACATTCCGACTCCGAGGGTGGCGTTTTTGTCTCGGTCAATAACAAAAGAACAGGCAAATCTTTACGATGTTACGTCTAATCATTTTCTGCCCTCCAAGGAGACGTTCGTCCTAAGTGGAAAATTAAGCTTCAAGTCGTTGAATGTCAAATTTCCTGGTGTGTTAATGGTCAACAGATTTATTGGAGCGTGGCATTAATCATTCACTGAACGAAATGCCTTTGTCACGAGGAAATGATTAAAGAGTGATCAATAATGGCCGTGACTCAAAGGATGCATCGTGTGAAAGAGTTTTCTGGTTATACTAATCGTCGTTTCATGCGAGCGGAGTTCCATTTTTAGTCGTTATTTCTAAAAACCAAACCAACTTTACATGTTTCTGGCAACAAGACAAGTTTGAAACCGAACACGCATTTCTGTCAAGGTCACACGCGAACATCTTTGAATATCATTTTACGACCAGTATGTGCTAACCTCATCATAGTGTTACATTCAAGCGCTGCTCCACCATGTTTGTAGTCCTTCTCTGATCTTCTCTCCTTCCGCAGGTCTGGGAGACTACATGAGGCGTTACGGTGACGGCGTCCGACGAGTTGCGAGTTCCTCTGGGCCCGTCCCGGACTTCTTTTCTGAAGATGCCAAAAGAATTGTTAGCGTATGTATCCACAAAGACAACACGGACCATGTATTGGTGTGCGTTTTGGCCACTAGGGGCAGTATAATTCAGACAGCGACACAAAAAGAAGTGTTTCACAGTTGATTTTTGCCTATTTTGAAAGACCTCATATTGGCTGGCGATTAGTAAGTCAGACACAGAATATTTGATATAGACTAATGTTTGCATTTTCAAAAAACACGAAAGACAATTCTTGGCTAAAGCGAACGTCCATGTTTTGGTCAACTTTCCGCCAGTTAGAATTCTTTCTGTTTTAGGAGATGTGCCAGCTGATCCCCAATGACGAGCAGCATCTGTCGGCCCGGCGGGAGCGGCGAGACCAGCTCCTTATGGGCCTGGCCCGCCTCAAGAAAGACCACTGAAGACATGGGAAAGATTACCTCAACGTGCCACTGGAATTTATTTCATTGCAGTATTTTTTTTCCTGATTTAAAACAACAGTCAGGAATAGCTGTCTGTTTTGTGGCATAAACATTGTCTAATGGTTTCATTGTGGGCTACTGTTCTTACACATCCACGTGATTTTCAAGCTTTTATTTAAAGGTCCGTTTAATACGCATTGTGTTTCACTGACTGGACATCTGCAATTGATTGTTTAATTGATTTCAAGGTGGGTGAATCCATCACATATTTGTTGAGCTCATCAAATTGTTTCCTGAATGCCAGGTCATGAGTCTCGCACTTATTTGCTGTGACCTCATGCGTCCGTTGCATTCACACACTTTGAACCCAACAAACTTTTTTGGAAACAGGAAAGGCAATTTAGAGATATGTTTGGTAAATATAAAAGACAGAGATTTAGATTAGCAAAATGTAGCCTTCCAAAAAGCTAATGTAATGTCTTTATAAACATCAACAACAATTTAGAAACTTGTTTTCTAAACAAAAAATATATTCCTGGGAATGAATGATTTCATTCAATTTTTGTTTGGGAAAATCTTACTTCAAAAACAATGTACGTTTTTTTTTTTAAAGCCTTTGACTGTTTTAAAACACTATCCTGTGGTAGTATTTAACTTAGTACAGAGAACAAGAATGAAAGATCTGCAAATAGTGTGTGTGTGTGTGTGTGTGTGTGTGTGTAGCCCCACCCTTCCCCTATGCACATTGATGAACATGAGAAGTTTCGTGCGCCTTTGCTTAAAGTTGCTCATCCCAGCAGCACATCGCTTACTTGCTCATGCAGTATCTTTTAATTTAGTTTATTTACTTTTACTTGTTTATAAGACACATTGAATCAAAGGACTACTTTTTATGGAAGATTAATTTTTTTTACTGGACTCTTTCTGCACAGACAGGTGAGATAACATAGTTATGCATCTGACATCTGCTCATCCGATATGCCATGACAACATTATTCACGTTTTTCTTTCTTTTTTTAATTTCTAACAATTTACTGTATTTAATTTCTTGCCCTACTGATCTGATTGTTCTGGCGGTTTGACAGCACTGCCCAGTGGCAATTTGCATCATGAATTTGGCTTTTTTGTTCATGAACTCAATTTCATCATTGTTTTGAGAATTTTGGCCTCAAATGTCTACTTAAAAAAAAAAATAGCCTGTCTTTTTGGGAATTTTTTTGTCTGGGTTGTTTGTCGTTTCATTTCACAGTGTGAAACAATCAGATTTTTAATAATAATCAAGTTTTATAGTTTTGGCCTAAAATGATTTTTGGTCATAGCTTTGTAGCAAACTTTTTTGTGGGTCTTCCCAAGACGGACATGTTTACCAAGATTCATGCTCCAAAGTAAAACTGTGTTCAGGAGGTTGATTCTCAAAACAATCCAATTTTATTTTCTTGGACAAAATGTCTCCAGGCTTCATGTTCCAAAGTAAAACTGGCTTAAGGGCCTGAAATTTCCAAAGAATCTGTGAGACTGTTTCTCAAGGCTGTCTTGGTGCCCCTGCAGGCCATCATGTCGTGGGGCGCCCTGTACGCCCAGCTGGGTGGCGTCAACAAGCACTCCACCAGCCTGGGCAAGATCTGGCTGTCGGTGCTCTTCATCTTCCGCATCACCATCCTGGTGCTGGCCGCCGAGAGCGTGTGGGGCGACGAGCAGTCCGACTTCACGTGCAACACGCAGCAGCCCGGCTGCAAGAACGTGTGCTACGACCATTTCTTTCCCGTGTCGCACATCCGCTTGTGGTGCCTCCAGCTCATCTTTGTGTCCACACCGGCATTGCTAGTGGCCATGCACGTGGCCTACCGCAAGCGTGGCGACAAGCGCTCCATACTGGCGTCCAACGGCACCGAGAAGCCCAGCGACGTGGACCTGGAGACACTCAAGCGACGCCGGCTTCCCATCACCGGCACCCTTTGGTGGACGTACACCTGCAGCCTCTTCTTTCGCCTGGTCTTCGAGGGCGGCTTCATGTACGCGCTCTACTTCGTCTACGACGGCTTCCGGATGCCGCGGCTGGTCAAATGCGAGCAGTGGCCCTGCCCCAATAAAGTGGACTGCTTCATCTCGCGGCCCACCGAGAAGACCATCTTCACTATCTTCATGGTGGCCTCCTCCAGCATCTGCATGGTGCTCAACGTGGCCGAGCTGGGCTACCTGGTGGGCAAGGCGCTGATGCGCTGCTCCGGCCGCCGTCGAAACAGTAGATTATCATACAACCACAAGGAATCGGTGACACGGGACAACACCGCCTTGCAGAACAAGAAGAACGAGCTGCTGCTCTCTACCCCCACCTCGGACTCCTCCATACGCAAGACTGTGTGCTGAAGGGGACCGCCGGAACACAGCGCGACACCAGAAGGTCGTGTTTGTTCCCAATGTGAGCCTAGGTCTGGCCTAGTAGCTTCCAGAACGGGAACGATCTGGATACTAGATGGATCAATTCGTCTCCGATTAATCATTTCACTTTGCAAGCTTTTCGCTATTTAAGCTCTGAAAGCAGTTGGATATAAAGTAACACTTTGTTCCCAAAAGTCAGTCCTGAAAAGAAATGTCACTGTATTATGGAATAGTAGTATGCAACAGTTAACCATGAAATATAACCTCAAAAACGATATATTGTCACAAAAGGGAGATTTTTATCTAAAGGTAATGCAACATTTTACAACACACTGACATTTTCGACTAAGGATTCCACCCCCCAAAAATAAATTGCATATTGGTCACAAAAGTATTTGTATTACCAAATGCAACAGGTTGAGCTGCCAGGTCCGAGGTCGGTGACGTTTTGCCATTTGGTAACAGAAAGGCACAAAGAAGGACCACCAAATTGAAGAATTGTATGTATGGCAATGGCCTAAGGGAACAACTGAATGATGTTCCTCGGGGAAACGTTTGAAGTCTCCTCGTTTTCTGCCCAGAACAAAGAAATGTGTCCTGATACTTTTAACCACACTGTCTAACAATCGTTTCGGGTCATTCCCTTTGGATCCAAAGTATGTGAACGCCTGTTTTGTACATGCATTTTATCTAATTTAGCTAAAAGTATGTTCCAAACATATTTGCTTGAAAAAAAAAAAAAAACAGACAACTGGAAAAGTTGTCATGTGACTTTTGGTTTGTTTTATAATTTATTTATTAACTCCAGTGTGACATTGATGTGGATTTTGTCGCAGCTGAGTGTTTTCCTTGATTTTCACCGAGTCGCTACACTGACACCTAGTTTGTTTTTTGACACTGTTGCTTTCTTACTCACTTTAAACTTGTTTTTGCTGTATTTTTGTGATGTATAATCTAAGTGTGATTGACCATGCCTAATTTTAATGCGAATTAGTAGCTTAAAATGAAATAAATAGGACAAAGACTAACATCAAAGCCTGTATTTGTCTTTTCCTGGGCTAAACCGTGACATAAGCCAGATGAGACATGTTTCAAGTCACATAAAAATGAAATTAAATGAAGTAATATACATCTAAAATAAGGTAAATCTACTCACCTTCTGAAGACGGCATGTAATGGAGCAGGCGAGGGAAAGATGTCGTTGAAGAGCGATACTGCCCCCCAGTGGCCGTTTTAGGCACTGTTGAATTTCAAAAGTTTTGCGTACACCTGTACAAATAAAATGAAGTAAAATTACTTTTAAATTCTTTTTGTTGACGTCAAATTGCTTAGTAATACGAGCAACATGCCAAGTGTCTTTACGGTTTCCAAAAGTGCGTGTGTTACTTGTGTGTTGCGTTGTATCAGCTTTCAACGCTTGTCTTATTTTAGCGGCTGGCGGCGCGCTAATCGCAGCTGACTTGCCAAGCTCCCCCTCAATAACAAGACGAACCTTGTCTTTGTCCTCCCTGCTCCCAAAATAACCCCCCCTTGCCCCCACCGATGGGAATTTTTTTTTGGGGGTGATTGGAAGGGTGTGATCACGAATTACACAAATTATGTAACAAATGATGTCGTAATACGCTTTAACCTTTAAAGACAATTATATTCAATATATTGAATGTAATTTTTCTTAATCAAAATTTTGAAAAATAATAATTTTGTTCTATTTTACCATCTCATACCTGAGATTAGTTTTTTACCCTTTAATGTTTAAAAGTTGGCATGTTCTTATTTGTATTACTCTGACATTTTCTACATATTTAGAAATATATTTCATTTCTGTTTCATGCATAATTCTGTGTTTGCATATTTTCCACTGATGTCATCTGTGTGCAAACTACTTATTTTCATGACACCTTTTGAACTTTTTTTAAGTTGGTGGGGGGGTCAGGCAGGGGCTGAGCACAGGGTGGTGGGCGTGGGGCAACCACTCAGGCACGTAATGACTGGCAGTGCAGACATGAGTGGCGAAAGCCGGTTGACACCTGAACGCACCACGTAACGAAACAAGTTTGTTTCTCTTATTTATTTTCTTATAGTTCTCGGGCACCCAGAGGAGGTCACACCCAAGTACGGGCAGGGCCACACATAGATGGAAGAGGGCGTGCTGATTTTTTTTTTTTACTCCGTGGGAGGGGGGCGAGAGGGGGGGCTGGGACTTCTGCCCCAGGGGCACCCCCAAAGGATGTGAGCTTTTGCCGTGGACTTTAAAGAGCGTCCTTTCTGCTGTGTCAAGGTATGAGCACATCTATGCTTTTTTTACTGGCACACAAGAAACACTGAAATGATTATCATGATATTTCAATATGAATTATGGGCGTTTTAATTAGTCTTTGGAGTGCAAACAAAGCCAACAATGGTGCCTGCTCTAGTGGCCTCTGCTTTGTCACTTTTTGTGTGTCTGTGTGTGTGTTACCTTTACATTTTCGCTACTTTTTAAAGAGCTTGTCCACCTTTTTAAGGGAATTCAAGAGCTGCACTGGAAATTTACAAGATTTAATTAAAGTTATTTAATTTGGGGGGAAAGGCATTACCAGGCCACCGAAATGCCGGGAAATATTTTATTATTTACATTCGTTTAGGTTGCATAATGTTAATTTTCATCATTTGTGCTTCTCGCAGGTGTGGAGAATATCGAGAGCATCAGTCCATGGATTTATTAGCGTTAAAACAGCGACATTATTGTAAGTTTTTCCTCCTTTTAATTTCATAATTAACATGCTACGAAAGAGGACATTGTTAGTTTAAAAAATGACCCTTCATAGCTCAGAATTGAATGATTTGTTGGTGATTTATTTATCTTTCAAGGTATCTTTAAAGCTATGTAAAGGACATTCAACATTTATAACATTTTAAGAATTGTTAAAGGTATTTGCCTGTCATTTCCCCCCATTATTCATGATGACGAGAGATGCGTTGAAATGTTTGAATTTCATCATTTGCCATACGGCATCACTTTGTTTTTTAAAGCGTATATTGAATAGAGTTGACATTTTATTCATTTAAATTTCCGTATGAATTTGCTTTTACTTTTTATAATTCATAATTTGTATTAGTTTTAAAATGTTTGCTTTGCAATTTGAAAAATGTAGTATTTTTTACTTTTTAGTTGGCATTTTTCGTTGGTGCAGCAGGTCATAATTTACCTGCGTTCTTTTTTAACTTTTTCACAACATATTAGGATCAAACATGTTCTGTCCTAATTTTGGAATACTTTAAATATATTTTATGGAGTCCACCCCAACGTGCTAAAAAATATCTGATCATGCAAACTAAAATTGGATCATAAGTATAACTTTTTTTCTGATTGGTACTTTTTTATAGGGGTTCTTTAATTAGTATTGCTAATAATTACAATGAGACATGTACAGTGGGTAGCCAGTTGAAAGGAGGGTGGTGTCGCTATTTGTTCCCGTGTGTGTGTGTGTGTGTGTGTGTGTGCATGTGTGTGTTTTGCAGCGTGATAATGTCGATCTCAGCACATGCCTGCTGGCCAGTGGAGCGAACAGGTGAGCAGGCGAGCAAGCATTGCCTGCCGTACAGAAAGAGAGAGCAAGCGAGAGAGGACAGTTTAGTACAGTAGATGAAATGTGTTGAGGTTTATCGTAAGAGACTAAGTTGTGTCTTTGAGAACAACTGTCCATCCATTTTGTAAACCGCTTATCCACACGAGTGTCGTGGGTGCGCTGAAACTTATCCCAAAAGTCTGAGGGTGGACACCCTGAACTGGTTGCCAGCCAATCACAGGGCACACAATTTGGAGCGCTCAATCGGCCCACCGTGCATGTTTTGTAATAATTAAAAAAAAGAAAACTGTGCGAAGTTTGCATGTTTCCAATTCCAGCAAATTAAATTGGAGGATGTTATTTTACCTGAGCGCCGTCTGCCCCTCTCCCAGACCCGACGTTGTCCACAGGCTGGCAGTCTTGAAGCATGGGTGACTGGAGTTTTCTGGGGCGTCTGTTGGAGAACGCCCAGGAGCACTCGACGGTGATCGGCAAGGTGTGGCTGACTGTTTTGTTCATCTTCCGGATCCTGGTGCTGGGCGCCGCCGCCGAGGACGTGTGGGGGGACGAGCAGTCCGACTTCACCTGCAACACGCAGCAACCCGGTTGCGAGAACGTGTGCTACGATCAGGCCTTCCCCATCTCGCACATCCGCTTCTGGGTCCTGCAGATCATCTTCGTGTCCACACCCACGCTCATCTACCTGGGACACGTGCTGCATATTGTGCGCATGGAGGAGAAGCGCAAGGAAAAGGAGGACGAACTGGAAAAAGCCAACAGATTCCAGGAAGAGGTGAGGGGAACCTTAATTGGGTTGCCAATTTTAAGACTTTGGGACAAAAATCCTTCAGACACGTTAATACTTACGAGATGAGGTTTGAAGATCTGTCCCTCTGCTTCCAGGAGGAGAAGGAGCTGCTGTACAGGAGTAGCGATAGCAGTGGGGGGCGTCGAAGCAAAAAGGCCAAGCCCCCCATCCGGGACGAGCACGGCAAAATCCGCATCCGAGGAGCTCTGCTGCGCACCTACGTCTTCAACATCATCTTCAAGACTCTCTTTGAGGTGGGCTTCATCCTGGGCCAGTATTTCCTGTACGGGTTCCAGCTGCAGCCCTTGTACAAGTGCGCCCGCTGGCCCTGCCCCAACAAGGTGGACTGCTTCATCTCGCGGCCCACGGAGAAGACCATCTTCATCATCTTCATGCTGGTGGTGGCTTGCGTTTCGCTTTTCCTCAACCTGCTGGAGATCTACCACCTGGGTTGGAAGAAGCTCAAGCAGGGCATGACCAACACTATTTCGCAGGAGCAGGAGGCCGCGCGACGCTCCGCCCGTACCGACGCCCGCGAGCCGCAGTGCTCGACCCCCGGGACCGGGGGCAAGTACACGGACGTAACGGCCGGCAGCGGGGCCTTCCTGCCCCGGCCGGAGTTTAAGATGGACAACTTGCAGCAGGAGGAGGCCCTCCGTCAACACGCGCCCGTCGCCCACTATTACATCAGCAACAACAACAACCATCGGCTGGCCGCCCAGCAGAACTGGGTCAACCTGGCCACGGAGCAGCAAACTCGGGAGTTGAAAGCAACGTCCCCCACGCACACGTCTTCCTCCTCCTCCTCCTCCTCTTCCTCATCCAACCAGCCACCCGTGGTGGACACCGCCCACAGTTCCACCCCCAGTGCCACCCCGAGTACCCGCAGCAGCCCGGGCTCCGAGATCAACGAGTCTGATAAGTGCCAATCCACCACCACGGTGGAAATGCACAAGCCCCCCGTGACCACAACACCGGACCCTCGGCGATTGAGTAGGGCCAGCAAGAGCAGCAGCGTCCGGGCCAGAGCCAACGACTTAGCGGTATGAGCCCCGCTCCGGGCCTCCCTAACCCGGAAAGCGACACTTCCTGACGGCAAAATGATACCAAAAGGTGGCATATATCTTTCCGTTTCGCACGTAGCCCACCTAGGAGGGACATTCGTGTGGCTTTGATACTACTAAGTTCGACTTTGAGCCTTCCGAGCAGAGCCCAGTGAAGCGGGTACCATTGACAAGTTAGTGAGCTTTCACACAACTAAGTTTCGGGTGTTAAATGTTACACCTCGGTCCCCTTTGCTGCTGTTTCACTTGTGATACTACTTTTTAAACGCTCCGAGACAGTGACGACCCGGGAAAAGCCAGCTTTGACGCCAAGTATGAAAGGGGCTGAGGACTCTTTCGGGGAAGATCTAGTTTTGTTTTCTTCTTCTAGCTGCACTGAATGGACTCCTGTGGGTGCCCGGTTTTAAATCGGTACCCACAATGCACTGCAGCACCCGCCCCCTGAACAGAGCAACGGGCTGGCCCTGAGGGAGTCTCAAACTGCTAACATGGCACTTGACACAAAATGAAACATTGAATTCTAGACAAAACAACAGACTTGTCATTTTGTAAGTAACATACTTTGACTTTTCCAAACACATCCAATGAAGTTGGCTTCACTTACAAAGTATAACAAAAACCAAAGATGTCATTCAAACACTTTCACCAAAGCGCTATCTTCAGGGCTTTTTTAGCAAAAAGATGCAATTTCTTATTTTTACGCAGCAAAAATGAGAAAAACATTCTGACAGTATTTTGCATTTTTTTCCCTCCAGTTTACATTTTAGTAGTTGATTTGCACATGTAGGAAACAAAATCTAACATTGCTAGAACGAGAGAGCGTCCTCTAAGGAACATAAAATCTTTTTAAAAATGTCTTAACATCTGCTCACAGCAGAGGCAGAGTTTTAAAGAAATTTGAAAAAAAACAAACAAAAAGTTATTCATTTTATGACGACAAAAGTAGAATGTCAGTTTGTGCGTGTTCACATGTGCGCGCGCGTGTGTGAATGATCCTTTTGTAAAGTTGATGTAAATGTTCATTTACCTCAAATGTTTACAAAAACTGTTACTAAATAAAACTTTTTTGTACTAGAGTATTGTGTAGCAATAATTAATTTGCTATTGTTGGATAAGGGTCATATTACAATTGACTTATCAAAAAATCTTAATTATTTGGGTGCAGTGTAAAAGTCGACTGCATCATCTTGACATTGCTAATTTTGGGGAATCGTCTCTTGGGTTGGACATCAGCACGATTACGCTCGAGTCTAACCAGGTAGAGGGCACAATAACAGACACGTGACAAGCGGCACCATGACCCTCAGGCGGGTCCGATACACGAGTGGTCAGTGGCTGCGGAGTGACAGCAGACGAGCCCATCAGCCGTCACTCGCCTCACACACGTCAACGGTTCGCACGCCACACCGACCTTCGGCTGCTTCACGGTGACGAGCGTTCACATGAGCCTGTAGTCTGCGTTGAGCTTTTCAAGTTTGGAAAAGTTTGTCACTCAAGTGGTCGGAGCAGAGTTATTTTTAGCCTTTAATCATCTGACAAATTCACACTCTGCCCACTGGACAAATACCTTACACCTCCTTCGCCCTCCCCCACACCCTCACAACCTTTCTGTATTTCAGGGGTGTGATGACTTTGTTCCTTTTGCGGTCTGGCCATCTTACTAAGTATTAAATTCATATCACAGATTATTAACATTAGAACTATTATAATGTCCACTGATGCAATATTGCAGTCATGTGGCTTGCTTTGACTGATACAATCCGAAAAAGAGGGTGAGGGGGTGTAATAGGGTCGGGGACTTGAATAAGCTCTGCGGGGACACCTACAGGTCAGGCCAGGATTTGTTCCTATAACATTCAGCATCAATTTTTGCAAAACGTTTTCATGTGACTTACAAATAAGATAAATATTACGCTCTTTTTTTTTGCATCGATTCCTGTCTGCACGATATTCATGTTTGAGCGCCTCTTGAAGGGGTGTGACCTAATAACCATCAGGCCATTTCTATTTATGAATAGTGCAATAAACAGCTAAAAGGGTGTTGGCGACTAACATTTACCCTCATCTATCCCCAAGTCATGTCTCATTCCATCATTAAAGCGCCACATTAGTTTCAATCATGTGATAGAGGAGGCCGGGTGGGCCGCCTATAGTCTGCCTCCCCCTGCACCTGCCCCGCGCTTCTCCCACACCGCTGCTGCTGAGCACAGCGCTTTCTTTGTGGCCCCTGAAAGGCTTGGGGATTGTGGCCGAACAATAAAAAACGGTCCGCGGGGGTGACCAAAAATGTTTTTGACACTCGCCGGCAGCACTTGAATAGGGCAAGTTACTGGAGTCTGGCCAACAATGACAAAATACGGCTTAAGTCAACCTTTCTGGTACGAGCAGCCATCCACATTTTTGGAGGGTGGGGGCAAGGCATATACACACAACCCAGTAGTATTTCTACAGTCTTACACTTAGCCAGATGCTACAACTCACCTCTACGGTGCGACTGAAAACTTGAGTTGAAAGTGCCATCACATCGCCCCCAGTGGAGAGAAGTTGAATAATTGAATCATCCGTTATCCCTAAAATCAATTGAGACGACACACCTAATTTCTGGATTAGAATCAGATACCTGTGCAGCATCTAACAAAAAACAAGTACAAATGACCAACATGTTTGAAAGTGAGAAAATAAGACCAATTTATAAAAACAGATATTACCTCATTCTGCTAATCCAAGTAGATTCAACACTTCAGCTGTGTTCTTTCTGTAGCTGCTATGCAAAGAAAAATTGTGAACAATGGAATGATAAACATAATTACAAGTGGACAACATTTACATTTAAAGCATACATTAAATCGCATTTTGAATAAAAACAAGAGAGCCGTGTGATTAGAAAAAAAAGAAAAAGAAAAGATCATTTATTGAAGACGAGCACACACCACACGCGTTCATATTTACACACTGAGGCACATTCACACCCGAGTCAGCGGCGACACCCAGGTTGGCATCGACGCCACCCTGACGGGTTCGCTTAAAGGTTTTCCGATTCAACTCCGGTAATCAGGCGCAAACCCGACCGGCCTCCCTGTAGGCGGACTAAAGAGCGCTGATCTCCGAAAAAGATGCTCCGTTCGTCACCGCAATTCATCCAAAATAAGCTTGCCGCCCAACATTTCAACCAAGCAAATATAGCAAGTAGCAAAACAAATTTGAAGTCATTTTGACGGCAAATCCTCTC
Source organism: Syngnathus floridae (assembly GCF_059516105.1). Taxonomy (NCBI): domain Eukaryota; kingdom Metazoa; phylum Chordata; class Actinopteri; order Syngnathiformes; family Syngnathidae; genus Syngnathus; species Syngnathus floridae. The sequence goes on from NC_142420.1 coordinate 2,117,775, forward strand.
AACGCAAACCTGAGTTTAGTCTTTTTCTTGGGAGGAATCAGATGAATAAAATAAAAACGGGACAACGGAAAAACCAAAACAAGCTGCTCGCCTTTCATGGTTTCCTGTGGAAAATCTCCTTTTTTTTTTCTTTAATAAAGGAGTTTTATGGAAAAAAAAAAAGAAAAGTACAAAAGGAGGACACAGAAAAAAGGAGAAATAAATAGGTTTTTAAAAAAATATGGTGAGTGTTTCTTCGTTGTCCCTTTCGTGACTAGCCCAGTTTACCGCCCCGCCCCTCCTTGTCGACAAAATGCCACCAAAACAGTCCAGCCCAAGTGAGCGTGCGACCCTACGTTGCCTGTTGGTGATGTCGTTTGAGGAGACCCTTTTGGTTTGCTTTCTACTGCGCCCTCTAGCGGCTGCTTGCAAACGAATTGGTCATTTGTATTTGTTTGGGAGAGCCCAAACTTTAGTCGCTACGAATAGCAGTAGGTTAATTTGAAGCGGGAGTGCTATTTGCTCAACTCATATTTTCAGGTTTGTATAATTAGCCGAAATCAAATTGCTCAACATTTTAACGTCGTGTAATGACCATCATTTTTCAACAAAGGAAAATCAAAAAATTTAGATACTCCTGAAAAGGTCGCTGAAAGTTCAACAATGTGTCATAGCTGTCGTTTAACAGGTATGACTTAAAACAACAATGTGCGACAAAAAATACAATAAGTGCATTGTTCATCTTTTGTCGTTCTTCTTTGAACGTTGAATAGCAGCATCATTTTCCAACAGACGCAAATAAGACAAAATGTACATCGAGCTCGCAATGGATGAAGTATTACTTTTCTCAACGTAAATATGTGGGTCGTCCAAGATACTGGACTTTTCCTGAGAACAAATTAAACGGCAAAAGCGTACACAACCCGTGTTAATTCCATTCCTCAGTAAATGCGACAACAAATGGCAGATGTGTGGCTAATTTGGAACAAGTGTGCCATTACTTTTCTCAGCCCAAATTCTTAACAGCCACACTGCAAAAAGCAAAAAGTGAACGTCGACTAAAAGTTACGACATTTCTCAACAGATGTGGGAAAAAAATGTTTGGGGCGGGTGCGCTTTTACTCTTCTCTGCCCAAATATTTGCACTTTTCAAGCTACTGTGCAAATATGGCATTGTTGGAAAAGCAGGGAAATAGCAGCGTCCTTTTTTCCAAACGGAAGGCTAAATGTACATCGCGTGTGGAACAAGTGTGGTATTAGCTAATATTTGCGTGCGCCAAGCTTTTGGGCAAACATTGCATGACTGGATAAAGTATGTTGCGCTGAAACGTAACCGCGGGACAAGTGACAAAGGATAAAAAGAGTGGCGGAATGGGAATGCTGCGCTAGAACCTGGCTCAGCCCAAATCCTTTCATTTTCCAAATATTGGACTTCTACAAACAAACAAGAAAAACAAAAACATAGCTTTTGCATTTGTGGAAGTTTTCATAGTAACATTTTTCAATGAATGTGACTTAACGGACAAAATGCTTGTCTATTTACGAACGTGGGTTCTTACTTTTTTCAGCTTGAACGAGTGCCCCTTCCGGAATATTGGCGTACACAGCAACACTCAGATATAACACTCGGAAATACTGCATGTCCTGCTCTACTAAAGAATGGGATGCTAAGGCAACAGCTAAAAGGCTTGTAGTTGTTGTGCTGATTGTCTTTTTCAAATGTGGCGCTTTTGAATGAATTCTCCAAACGACATCACCAGCATTGAAATCGGGCTTGGCGGCGGCACATCGTTAGCTGGCTAAAACATTCCGTAACTGTCTGGATGCACCCCCACCCCCGAGGAAAAAAAAACCGGAAACACACTGGAAACGTGACACCACTCCCATCCAGTTTTTCCTCACCGTGGGCGGCGTGTCGTGGAGCTCAGCGGTAGGAATGAAGGAGGTTTACATAAGAAAATGTTGGAAGAGCTACTCACTATGGCCTTCCTGTGGATTTACTAACAATCTACGTGTCCAAAGTAGACGTGCTACTCGGCGTCACCTTCCTCCTCCGCTTGCTCCTGCGAGTCCGTGTAAATGTCCCGCACCAGCAGGACTCTGGCGAGGAGGCTCTCCAGCGTGTGGCGCTCTAGCGGCGTGGGGGAGAACCAATCGCCGTCCCCGTCCCAGGCGGGATCGGGCTGGGCGTAGAAGAAGTCCGTGCGTTCCAGCAACGAGGCCGGGCTGCGGCGAGGGGAAAGCAGAAGACGCTTGTTACAAAAGCGCCGGCGGAGTGATTTACTGACATCGCGGCTAAGCGGGACAGGAAGTCCTCATCATCTAGATGTCATCACTGAAGATTCAGGATGTGAACAGCATGGGGTAATAATCACAGGACACCAACTTCCAACATTTAAGAGACATACAGTGAACCTCCAAGACTGACATCAAAGCAAATTGCTTGATGGAATCAGCCATGAGGTACGCAACGTACCACTTGGAGCGGTAGAGCTGGAAAAGTTGTCGCTCTTGCTCCGTGATGGGACCAGGTGATCCCGTATCGTCTTCTTCGCAGTCCTGAAGGTCCAGCTTCCTCTTGCGGGACTCCTTTTCAACTACAATGCAAACAATGCGGAAGAGAATAGTTTGTCTATAACGAATTTGATAACTACATTATTGTCCAATCGATACCTTTTAAAGTGCATTTAGCTCCTTGCTGTCGAAGGAAACCAACATCACGTACGGGGGGGGGATCTTAATGACCAATCAAGGCTCAGCTTGCGAACAATGCAAAACGTACTACAGAACCGCAAAGCTTCTTTCACTCACCCTGAGAGACGGGAGAAGGCACGCGGACGCACTCGCCGGTGGTGACGGGGTGCGTGGCGTCCGGGCCGTAGACGCTGGCAAAGGACAGGCCCAGATGCTGCTGGGCACTGCGTAAGCGCATGCGCTTGGCGTTCAGGTAGACCAGTGAGCGCAGTAGGACGGCGGGCGTGGTGCCGCCCAGATGGCCGCATGCCCACAGGCAGTGCTCGTCTACGCGGCTCCACGCGGAACCTGCAAGGAGGCCGACCATTATATAAAAATGTTAAAGAAATAGTGGTTATCAAAAATGTATTGCCTAATAATAGACAATAAATCCAGCCAAATAAGTAAAACACATGTTTTAAGAATCAAGCGGAATTTTAAGGCTCACCATCAGGAAGCGGGCAGGGTTTCCAGTCCTTCAGAACCTTGTTGAGCTCCTCTCCAAACTCCTGATAGCAGGGGTCGCTGAAGATGTCCTTCTGTTGGCCATTGGTGTGAAGATGCTAAAAAGAACAACAGAAACCACAATATTCATTTTACAATTGTTCAAATGGATGGCTGAATGAGTGTTGATGTGATGTTAATGTCCTCATATTCAAATGATCATCACAATATTCAGGATGTGAACAGCAAAAGGTTTAAATCATAGGACATAGCGACAACATTTCCTGTTGCTAAGTGAAAGGACGCCAACCTTCTGGATGCCGAGGCAGAGGTAGTAGATGCTGTCCGGGGCGTATCGCTCCCCGTTGGGTCGACACACCTCCCTGACGAAGCCGCTCAGCTTGTCGTTCAGCTCGCCGGCGGACATTTTCAGCACGTCGGTCTCTGTGGGATTGACCTGAGCTGGTTCTGCGGTTTGGGGGTCCGCTGCGGGGCTCATCCAGCGCCTGAAGGCGTTGAGGCCGTAGCGAGCTTTCAGGGGCGGCGAGCGAACCGACGAGGTTCTGGCCAAGTTGCGTTCCACCGCCAGCTTCTTGCTCCCCTGGGACGAAAATAGACTTGTGAAATTTCGCTGCTTTCAAACATGGGTGTTAATGGGAATTGATGCGAATAAACCAGGAACTTGCTCGATTGAAAGTCTGGTGTTTAGAATCCCGACTAAATGTCCGTGTGGCATTGTGATTGCTAACACATTAAGGCGCATACTCGTGTCCTTGGCTGAGGTCGCGGTGCCCGCTCGTCCTCCTGCTTTTCCGCATCCTCCTGGACCGCTGCCGAAGCTGAGGAGGGAAACGTCAATCAGAGAATGACACAGCATTTGGAAACCAACAATGAGTCAGCAGTTGCTTAGAAGCCCATGCTGACAAACCACAAGCACGCCTCAGCGCCCCCTACGGACGAGTGGACTAGAGTAATCCACCCCAATATCGTGTTGTGTGGACGTCACAAATACGTTACCTAGAGGGAAGTCCTCCTCCAGGTCCATGTAACTTGCATCGTCTTCCTCCTCTTCTTTCTTCAGGTCCACGTTAACTTCTGTCTTCACCTCCTCCTTCTCTTCCTCCTGCTCCTGCTTTGGGCTGCTGGTGATCATCTCCTCGACTTCAGGCTCACTTGTGTCTTTCTCAAGCTTCACATCTGAAAGAGATGAGCATTTCCCCCCCCCTTAAGATCATCTACAAAGGCCGAATCGTCGGACACCTCTGAAAGACTATCCTGAGTGATTATCAAGTGGTGCGGGCTGTGTTACGTGATTCTTCTATGTTGAGGTTGCGGAGGCCCATTTTGGGCTCGCGACTGCTACCTTCATTCTGATCGTCCAATGTCCCTTCTGTCAGGGATGATGAGTCCTCCTTCACGGCGACGGGCTCTGAGGGAGTCTTGTTTCTCAGTTCCTGGATGGTTTGGACAATCTGCTCTGTGCTTTGCAGGGTGGTGGGCAGGAAGACTGGCACGGGGAGCTGGCAGAGGTGGGGGTGACACGCAGAGATAGTTAAGCAAACCACAAATGTCAACATTAGCACCAAATTTATTTCTGTACTTTCTGTTCTTCTGAATTTTTGTCAACAATTAAATGCGGGCAGGAGGTGGCTCAATGTTTGGTACGTTATTGATCAGAATGATGGCAAGATTGCTGGAACTCTGGAAAGCATTACCCACCACTACTAGTAATACTTGTCAGCTCATGTCTTACTGGTAGAGGCATTGAGAGCGGCGTAGGCGTCAGCTGCGAGTACATGTTCATGGGCACGGGGACGAAGACGGGCACGGGGATGGGGACGGGAATGTACTCCCGCTTCACGCCGTCATCCACATCTGCGTTCACGCGAGAAAGTCCATTTTTGTTGAGCCGGGAAAGTGACGGCTGTGGTAAATAAATGCTCACCCGTTTGTATGGGCTTGCTCTGCATGTGTGGCTTGCAGTAGGTGGCCTTGGTGAGAGAGAGCGGCTTGCAGAGGACCGCCTTGTTTTTGACGTCCCTCATCAGGCCGCCGCCCGCGTACGCCGCCGTGCCCTGGCTCACCAGCTGCGTCGGGGAAGACAAGATTTAGGGGAGCGACATCAAGAAGAATGAAACTGTAAACGTCACTAAAAATGACACTCACCCCAAGTTTGGAAGCTTGTGATTCAATACCTGAAAGGAAACATATAGTTTATGACACTAAAACAAATAAAATGGCAGACACGGTCAACAATTTTCATGTTACGTGAAACAACGTTATAGAGTTGTATTTTTTAAAACAGATCGCTGGGACCATTGGCCCCCAAAAAGTCCACTACAAAACAACTTCACCAGTGGAGAATCAGTCTGCATGCGGTGTTGCCGTGTACCCGTGCAGCTGTTTTCGGGGCCTTTCTGCGTGGCCATGATGGGCTCGTTCTGCTGGCAGTAGAACCTGAGCAGACACTGCTGGTCGCAGAATTGCTTAATCTCCGAGCGCCACATCACGGACTCCGTCAGCTGTCCTTGAACCTTGCAGCAGTCGCAGCGCGCCGCCTAGTGGACACGGAGAGACACTGTCAGTTTACAGACGGTTTTCTTTTTCAGGTTTTTTTTTCTATTCTCATAAGGATGCAATTTAATTCCCATTATTTCCTTTCAACGTGGCTGTTTATAGTGGTTTTTCCAAAGCGGACCTTGTGGTACCAGTCGTGGAACTTCTTAGCACAGGCCTCGCTGCAGAAGTCCCGCGTCATGCCGCCGAGCTGGCGCGTGACGCTTCTCTTGCACATCTGGCTGCAGTGGTTGCAGCTGACACACTTGAGGCCCAGACGTTTGATGAAGTCCTGCTTGAACAGCAGCTTGCAACCTGGAACACAAAACGCATACAAAATGAAGCGTGGTTTATTATTAATAAAAATAATAATAATAATAATAAAAAAAGCACGAGGTGGCGGCTGTTCTCGTTACCTTCGCTGCAGAAGGGCTTTTTCTCGCCCGAAAAGTTGGCGGTGGTGTGCAGCGTCTTCTCCTCCTGGCAGAACTCGCACATGGTAACGATACAATGCAGCTTTTTGTAGTCGTCGCAGCAAACCTTGCTGCAGAAGTGGTACATTTTGTCCTGAGGGACACACACACAGATGTCAGACGCAGAGCTCACCCTCGCGTAACACTCAGTGGGCCTCCACCTTTACAATTTTTATAAAATATTTCTTTGGAAAGCGCCTCATCTGACCTCCCACTCCAGCGTCTCCGGCTTGACGCTGAACACTCCTCTGCAGTAGTTACACTTGAGCTGCACCGTGCTGTTATTGGTGGTGGACAGCGTCGTCTGTCCGTTGGTGGTCGTCTGGAGTGTGGCGTTCTGTAATCATGATCACCAGACTTAGAAAAAAGAAAAAAAAAAAAAAAACACCCCCAAAAAAATCATGACCATCATCATAATGATAACCAAAGACAACCAAGTGAGTGTGCACCTGGAACTTGGTAACGCACTGCGAGCTGCAGAAGTTAAGGACGTTTCCCTCGGGCAGTGTGGCCTGGTACTGAGGTAACGCGTTCCTCTTGCAGAAGTGACACGACGGCTCCGCGTCTGAACAAAACACACGTCGTTAAAGTACAGGGTTGCTCTTTGGGAACAAAATCACATTTAATACAATTGTGGATTTGAATTCATGTTGTGGTTTCGTTTCTACTTTGTGTGGTTATTCTTATTTCCTCAACAGGAATCTCAGATTTGGATCTTGTGTGACGAGGTGTGGCACATTCGTGTCTTAGTTCAGTAGCTTGCCATGTCCTGATTTGATTTCCATTCCCACGAAAAGAAGCTTGATTTGGATCTTGTTTGACCAACATTTGAGTACACGCGGCATCCTATTAGGACTCTAACTGTTTCATTTGGATAAGTTGCCGTTGACTCGCATTGTGCTGCATTTGAGTGCCCCTCTGTCCTGTTTAGCTACTTTATCGTCTCTTGCTAACCTGCACATTTAGTCACCGTCACTTGCGTTTACTCACGGTGGAAGGTGGTGGCGGCCATCTTGGCCTTGTTCATGCAATTGCTGGAGCAGTAGGAGCCCATGGCGCCATCGGCGGATAGGCCCAGGACCACCTCGCCCGTCTTGATCAGGGTCTTACATGTCAAGCAGCTCGCCAGCTTGCTGTGAGCCTAAAGACGCACGCGAAAGACCAGAAAGAAGAGTGCACTTAAAGCGGGCTCTGAAATTTGAAATACTTGATGTCGTATCATTTTGGAGGTGTCCCAATACTTGTGGCTGAGCTGCCGAGACACAAGTGTGGTTGGTTTAATGAGCGCTTGTTGCCAGGCAACAACGACTCCACTTCAGCCTTCAACTTGTGGCAACTACCAAATTGTTCAGCTGAGAGCTCGTTCAGGAGAAAAACTGAAGGAGGAAATGATCGAGTCATTACTGCGCATGAATGATTGAACAAGAATCTACGGTGAAAGCCCTTGACTGCAATGTTGAAAACGTTTAACCGTGAACAAGAACAAAAAACAGATCCACTAGAAATGATTGGGGGGGAAAAATACAAATACAACACAACGTCTTGCAATAAGCCATGGAGTGAAGCTCAAAAGAGTACCTGCTTGAAATCCCTGATGCATTTCTGACAGCAGAAGCGCTTCTGCTGTCCGTCCACCAGCAGGAAGTGGTTGGCGGAGGCCCTGCTGGGCAGGTAGTCCCCACACTGCTCGCAGCAGTTCATGATGAGCCCGTTGGCTCGGCGGTACACAATGAAGCACATGTCGCTGCAGATCTTGTGCGTCACCGTCTTGAAGCTCACCTCGTGGCGGATCTGCGCGCAACAAAGTCTGTCAATTCCACATCCTGCATGCCGACTTCAAGCACGCCCAGACTTGCTATCTCCTGGGAAAAGATCTTGGTTACAAACTGACCTCGGTGAGCTTTCCGCAGACGGTGCATTTGGTTTTGAGGCTGGACTTGGGCGGGTTCTGCTTGTTCTCATAAGCGCCCAGGCAGCCAGTGCTGCAGAACTCCTGGAAGGACTCACTCGAGTCCACCTGGGCCACGATGGTACCTTTCATGTTGGTGATGTCCCTGCAGGGTGGGCGAGGGCGATCGTGATGTTAGCAGTTGCCGCTCCCAAATAGCGCACTCCCTCAAGAACGGCAAGCCCAAACTGACTTTTTACACATGGTACAGCTTTTTTTGGGTGCGGGTTTGTGCGAGAAGGCGGAGAGGCAGGTGGTGGAGCAGAAGAGGTGCGTAGATCCTTTGCGCTGGTATGCCGTCTGACCTTTCTTTAGAGGCTTCTTACAGTTTGCACAAGTCACCTGCGATAAATTGGATGGGAATGTGGATATTTAGCATGGAAAAAAAATTCTACTAACCAATGAATTGGCTGATTAAAATAAATATTTACATAAAACAAACAACGCTTACAACAACAGAGTCTAAAAAGAACAAATATGATTTAAATACGAGGCAAATATGGTTCATGCAACGTTACCTTCACAGTCCTGGGTTGCGGCTGAGTGCCTGGCGAGAAAGAGGAAGACTGTCCCGGAGGTTTGGGCAAGGAAGTGGCGGTCGACGAAGAGTCCACCCCCGTCTGTTTTTGGTTGCGGGGCACCGACGCCGACTGGGAGATCCATGAGTCTGCGGGGGAACAAGAGAAGCCCGTGTCATCTATTTAAAAAAAGAATAAACAAATTATATTAAAGTTGATGGACAGTATGAAACAGGCTTGATCCTACTAAGGAATATTTGTAGCTTCTGTGTAGGTTGAGGGTCTGGCGCTACCTGTTCTGCTATGCGTCCCCGCGTCGCCATTTTGCACCGCTGAGCCCCGCCCCGGGTTGAAGGAAGCGCTCGGTCTTTTGGACGTGCTATCGGGGGTCAGGCTGAAGGCGTTGCTGATCTGCAGACCATTTTCCTCTGCCGGGCCGTCGACTGACTGCAGGAAAGGGGGCTTGTGTTACAGAAGGTCCACATTTTCCACTACGGCGCTGTAACGTCCTGAATGTGGATTTTGCTATCCTCGCATACAGCTGCAAATGTTCGCTCTCAGTGGGATAGCGGCATCCATGTAAAAAAATCAAATCAGGGATCAAAATTTGACCCTAAATGTGTGCACCATGTAGAATTGCCACCTTACCGTTTGTTCTCCCTGCAGGGATGTCACAGAGGTGATCATCAAGTCAGCTTGAGCGTCCCCCGGAAGGGCGCCGGCGCCCCTTTTCTGGCCCAGCGTCGTGACGTTGGCGATGCGGATATCCGAACGTGGTTCCGTGCAGCTGAGGTTGGCGGGCGACGAGCCGCCCTGCTTCTCTTCAGGCTCCTCCTCGTCATCGATGACGATGGGCTCGGCTGCCGAGGCGGGGTTGGAGGGCTCGGACGCATCTGGCGTCGCGGCAGCGGGCGGGGTCACGGCCTCGGCTGCGGGTGTTGCCTCAGCGGGCGACGCGTCTTGCGTCTCCATGTCAGCGGGGCCCTCCGGACACTCCTGTGAAGGTGGCGGCAGCTCGGAGGCCTGCTCTTCTACCAAAACCACGTCGTCATCATCCTCGCCGCCGCCGCCCTTCTTTGGTGCCTCTTCGTCATCTGTTGCCGCGGCAACCGACTCTGGGGCCTCCACGGTGGGCGCCGCCGTGGCCTCCACGTGGTCCCCCTCTGCCGCTGCCCCCGGCGTCGCCGCCACCTCCTCCTCCTCCTCCGGAACAGCAGGATTGGGTTCCGACTCCCCGTCCATCGCTAAGGCAACCACCTGGAACACCCCCGGCACAAAAAAGGCAATTAGGTAGAATCCCGTTTCCCCCTGAGACACCTTCTTCCCGAGACCAGCTGCTGCAGGTACAGATACACCCATTATGAGGAAAGTGTGAGAAAGAGGCTCGTCAAGCACCAATGAATTAATAGAACATGAAATGGAGCTTGAATTTTTGTGAGTCCACTTCAATTCATCAATCAGTATCTTCCATGCAGAATAGAGAGATGTGAAAAGGTTGTCTTGGATGGCCAGTGTGCAAGCTGGAAAACGGACTTTCAACCGATGATGATGCACGAAAGGCGCTTGTGTCATGCCGATAAGTTCTTTTGCCATCTCCAAATATGTTGCTTGATATCAAATCTCCATTTGGTGTGGTTACCTTACACATGTGAAAACGCGCTTTGCTTGCCAATTGATGGGCTCAATTATGTGACTGAGGGAAGTGGATCCAGATTCTGGAAGGAAAGTCTGCATTAAGGGACTTTGTGCAATTCATCAAAGAACGCCTGTGTAAACCTGCATCAGTCCGGCGGAAGCCGGCAAACGACTTTCAAAATAAAACAGACAAAATAGGGCTTTGTGCTAACCGCCGCCAATCCTGCTCCCCTTCTCACTGGCCCATTTCCCCCCCCCTCCCTTGTTGCCGCAGCAACCTGTGAAGCTACACCTTGGTTGCCATGGCAATAGCAAGGCCCACCACTGGGGACACGCTCTCTTAGCGCTACATCTGGCGTGTCGTTTCCCTACGCGTCAGGGGGCCGGGTAACGGCCAGTGAGGGAGGGGAAAAGGGAGGGGCTGTCGTGGACGGGAGGAGAGGGGGATTGCCTTTCATGTCACGTGCTCACGAGGGCGACGGCGGCAAAAGCTGCTGCATCAAAAGCTGACCCTTGACGCATCACAGGCATGATTAATCGATTGCATCGCTTGTGCGTTCCGATGTGCCGACTAGACGGGCTGCAGGTTTAGCGTGTGGCCATTTTGAAGTGAAAAACGAGCCTTCGTGGAGTTGGGGGGGTAGCCATGTGACAGGAAGTGCGGGCCGACATGCTTGGGAGCAGGAAGCCCGTGTTTTTGCAAACTGACCTCACATCCAGGCAACAAATTAAAGACGGCCGTTTCCTAAGTGATACACTGTTACTAAGATTGACATCAATGACTGACAGTTTCACACAGACAGTCCACAAAATGGTCGCCACAGCCTGTGCCTTTCGCACACAACACAGTCAAAGTGTACCTGTGACTGTGGTGGCAGCTTTTAAAATGGTCAATATAACGCATCTGTAAAGCTGATGTTTAATAGCATTCATTCAATTCTGTCCTCAATTATAGTGAACATATTATCCTCAAGTGCAGTTTAGTGTACCATTTGTATACAAAATGTAATAATACAATTAAAGTTACTCCGAGCAAACATCTTACTCGAAAATGACAGGGTGTTGGCTGCAGCTGAGTAAATAACACCAAAGTACTAGATGAGAAAATATGCTATATGTTATGCATTATTGTAAAAATGCTTTTGTACAATTAAAAGGCCTTCCGTCCCTACCAGACGCTGGCACACTCTGCAGTTGGGTAGACTGCAATGCAGAGCTGTCAACACATTTGCATGAAAATAAAGAAAACAAAATTAAGACTTCCAATACAACCCCAACCCAAATCATCAAAATACCATAGCATAATCATTTCCACATCTGGGGCTAAAATAAAGCCCAGTAAACACCTCACACCAAATAATGCTACAGTTGAGTTAAAGATCGCATGCAACAAAACCCGATACCAAAGCTCAAAATGAGATTTGCAAGACATTGGTAAAAATTAAAGCATTTCCACTAGTAAATATATCAAGCTAGATGCTAGAAAAGCTACGGCTGAGTAGTATGCACATCTGGACAATATAAACAAGAAATGCAACACAACATAATATAAAAGATCACAGTGACATTTGCAAGACATTGGTAAAAATGTAGGCGTTATTCCATGTAAATATTTAAAATGGAAGGTAGGCACTTTCTACGATGCAGTACATAATCACAATCAGTCACCCCGAGTAAATTGTATTCATTATTATTATTGAAAAAGCACATTTTGGACAATAAAAGCCTACTCTTGAATATACCACTAGTCCCTACCAGGTGCCTGACCTCTGTCTGCAGTTTAGTAGCTAAACGACTGCAATGCAGACGACATGAATGAAAAATAAATTAAGACCTCAAAAAACTCCCTCCCCCACAGCCTTATGACGTAATCACCAGATTGTCAAGAGGAGGGGGGGTCTTTGTGAACATCGTCATGTTGCCTCAGTGACGTCATTTGCACAACTGGCGCTAAACAAAAACACAGAAGAGGTAAAGGAGATAAAAAAGACGGGCGTCGAAAGTATGCCTACACTGCAAATGGCGTCCGTTCCGGTTGTTGTTGTGGAGTGCGTGTGTGTGTGTGGGGGTGGATGTGAGGAACCGGGCACGAGTGGCGCCACGTTCAACTCTCAGTGGCCGAGCCTCTGAGAAGTGAACCCCCGCCCGGAACCAACTTGGCTGGTCCACAAACTTTCAAACCCCATGCGTGATGAGCGGGAGGGGGGGCGCTCCTAAATTGTGAGGGAGTGGGGGGTTCTACAGAGAAACGTGGTCCAACTGCGCCATTGTGGACCAACGCGCACATATAAACGAGGTTTGAAACGTCACAAGCCGCACATCCACACGAGTGAAAACGACTCAAATGGACTAAAACCGAATCCGGACTTGAGGTTCAATGGCCATTTCGGGGCCTACCTGCTTTAATTGAAAAGTTCGCCGGCAACCGTGGCGCAATCAGGCTGCAATGGCAAAGAGCCACCGATAGGGGCGCCCTTCCCCACCACCACGGCCACCCCCGCCGGCGTTACGTATCACATGAACCGGGCTTCGATTGTGTCATGCGGCTGTAAACAAGCAACGCCAGCCCTTGTGGAGTTCGTGGTTAAAAAAATTAAGGGGGCTAAAAAGCGAAGACAATATCCATAAACATATGAGGAACCCCCTCCCCCTCCTTACACCATTACCACCGTCGCCACCCAGCGGGAAACCAGTGCCTAGCGTCCGCCATTAGGGCTCCAAATGAACAATACTGGGACACACATCGTTCACATTCAACTCTTAAACGTGTCTCCTCGCCGCCCGTGTCAAGACACGCGGGCGGCCGGGGGTAAGGGGAGGCCCGGCGAAGCTAAGCAACGGCCAAAAAGTTGCCCAAACTTTACACTTTGAGGGCTTTTAGAAGACATGGACAAAAAGTGAGAGGAAATTTGGAGGAGACAAGGTTGATTCTTACCGGAGTAGAGCTCGACACGGTGAAGCGCCACTTTTGTGCCTTGACATTAATCCCGGAAGGCGCATGCGCACAACCCAACACCAGCCAATTCAACGTTCGAAGATCGCCGGTGATACAGACAGCTCACTCTCGCTACATTTACGAGCTGAGGGGAGATGTCACGTGACGTGCAAACGTGCGAATCTCCAACGCGTTAAATATCAAATTAATGCTATTAAACTGCTTCTACTCTCCCTTTAAAACTATCACGAAACTATTTTGTCGGAAAACTCAATTAAATAACTCAAATTCACCATCCATTCGTCCATCACCTTCTCAACAACAACAAAAGCATGGCAGCCATTTTGAACGGACACAGAAAATTGAAGCCTTTACATTTCGAAAGCGAAATCACATTCCAGAACTTGACAGCTTAAAATTCATGGCAATACGAAGTAATTGTAAAGGAGAAATCACTGCTTAAAAGGCGAAATTGCGGGAAAAAAATAGAACCCGGAAGTTCCCAGAATTTTTGGGGGGAAATAGGCAGAGTGAGATTCTTGCTTTCCTTGCCCACGCCACACTAATTTCATCCAGTCCCCCACCCCTTCCCTCCTTTAGATCCTGCGCATGCGTACAGCGTGTCATCGAGCTGGCAATTAAATTGCCCTCATTAGGAAGATTTAACCTTGGCCATACCGAGCACATCTGCCGTTTGACCTCACATTTGGACGCTATCAGCGTGGACGCTATCGACGCATGGGTCGAACCGACCCAAAGAACTCAGACTTCGTGTCCAATCAGGATCGAGAATCTAGGGTGACAGAGTTTACCCTCCATTCTGGGAATTAAAAAAAGGACAGAATGGAGGCTGAAATAAGTGTCTTTTTTGTGAGGCGACATTTAAGTACACACGTAAATGAATCACGAGGGGTGCGTTCATGTAAAAAAAAATAAAAATGGCCGAACCAGGTGCGTTCAAGTGACCGCCTCTGAAGAGTGTCGATCGTGTGCACATTTCCATGGCGTCATCAAAGGCAGCAGGGAGGGCAGACTGTGCTCAAGGAGGCTTTTGTGCTCCCACCTCGCATGATTTTTAGCTCAAACATTCTGTTCAACAGAACAAATCAAGACTTAATGTATGATGATGCCTTGGGTAATGCATGAATTATGCCAAGCCAATGCCACTGCTGCAAGTAGGGGACTTAAAAAAACAGCAACAATAACAGAGCTTAAATAAGTAAAATAATTTAATTTATTTTTGTTTTCACCCATCTCCAATGTCTATTTTCAAAAGGGAGTGGTCAAAACCAAAACAAACAGACAAAAACTTAAATTGAAGACGCCCACACACACCTATTATGACATTGTTAAGGCAGAATTGATGAGCCAACACATTTATTTACATGATGTAAATATGTACAAAACCTAACTAGAAAACAAACGCACAAACACTACAACATGTCGGTCATTCATAAAGTGGAGTAACACCATCTCATTGTAAAAATTAGAGCAGGAGAGGCACCATTTTATTTTGTAAAGTTTATGAAAAAATATGATACAACATTTTGATTATTAAAAAATAATGAGCATTTGCTTTTAGACTTGAATGATGAGCTGGATATCATCAGGATAAAAATGATAAAAAAAAAAAAAAACTTCCCCTTGGGGGACGTAATACATAATGCGTCACTGGAGTTGGACTCTGTAGGCGCATATGAGGAGTTTCACCTGGGAAAAGGCAAACAGACACAATCACAAGGTATGAAAGGAGAGAGGTACAACACTAATAAATCCTTCTAAGCTAGGTTGAAAGCCATCATGCTAACATCCAGTCACCTTAGCTGAGGGCGCCTCGGCCAGTCTGATGAAAAGTTTGTTGTTTCCCGCCACAGGACTGAAGGAGTAGATGAAATGACTGTCCTGTTTCAACACAACAAAATGGCCTCGAGTCAATGGCAAGACACAAAATGTCTGACTGTGGCACCAACACGAAACATACCAGGAAGACGGGCAGCTGGAACTTGTCATTGAGCACCACGGCCTGGACGCCGCATGGGCCGCCGAGACGGGCTGTAATCTCGTTGCGGAAGTTGGCATGGAAGATGAAGAGGAGGATGCCCGTACCTGCAGAGGAAGGACACAAAGCTACAGTTAGCATGTTAATCCCCGCGCCTCAATTTCTTCGCCTAGCAACAAGTGACCAATGGTATTATTTTTACTTTCTGCTGGTGGCTGAGGCTTGTAGGTGAACTCAGTGGAGAATTCAGGCCATTCGCACAGGCGGTGACAAGCCAGCGGGAACACGGGCTCCAATAGAATTAGCCGGTTCTCAAAGTAGACCCGGGCCGTGTCCTCGGCCACGCTGGCTAGCCTGTTAAGAGTTGTCTTTTTAGTACGTACGCCACATGCTGCTTCACTAGATCCATAAATAGACTGACATGCTGGTGTGGCTGTTGATAAGGTCGCACACGGCCAGGTAGTTGTTCTGCTTGGCTAAGTACAAGGCGGTGGTCTTGTGCTTGGACTGGATGCTGCAGTCGGCGCCTTTCTCCAGCAAGAGGCGCACGATGTCTGTGTTGCCTCGCTTGCAAGCCTGGTGGGCAGGCAAGGTAAAGACATCGGTCAAAAACATCCATTGTATAAAACAGTGATCAAATGGATCTTCACCTTCATCAATGCCGTTTCTCCTATTTTCGTTTGCGCGTTGACGTATGAGCCCGCCTCCAGGAGGATGGCGACGGTTGTCACGAAATTCTGAAAAAGCAGAAAAGGGTTGAACGCCAAGCACTGTCGTCGACAGATGATGTGAATTACCGCTTTTGTCACCTTTTCGGCGGCGTGCATCAAGGCGGTGGTGCCGTTATGCTGTCGACCGTTCACTCGGACGCCCTTCCTGATCAGCAAACGAAGGATGTCGTCTTGACCGCCCGCTGCCGCCAGCATGCTTAGTGACATTCCGCTGACGTCCTGGGATCACAATACCATATCATGACAACAAAATCGACAATCTGAAAATAGAATGTCCACATTTAGTAGTTCAACGGCAAATTAGAATCAGAGAGCAGTACCGGGAAATATGAAATACTACGCAAAATGTTGTTTTACGTGATGACTGGCGAAAAAAGAAATGCACCATCACAAAATGTGATGGCAAAACAAAAATGTGGGGGACTGTTAAGACAACAAACGTTTTATTGTACAAGCACAGATTCTAAGTTCCTCACATCATAAAAGGCATTAACTGGGGCCAACGTGGTAACTTAGATAAAAAAATTGAAAGTTACAAGTTTTTTTTGGGGGGGGGGGATACTACCATCGACGCTGGAAGAACATGAAACTGCGAGGACAGCGCTGGAAGCTAATAAGTGATTTTTTTTCTAAATTTGTTTGACACAACTGCTGTACAAGGTTACGCTTCATACACAGACAAAATTATAAATAAGATCATTGACCTGAACATGGGAACACAGTGCTACTCTTACTGGGGGCCACAACATGAAACATAGAGAAAAGTGTAGAAATGAACATTTCTCAAACGCGTGGTAAATCATGACAACATTTAGTGTAAATGCAAACAATAGTAATGCTTTAGGTTGGAGCCATTTTCTTGGTATTGATGCAGACTAAATTAGTTGTCGCCATCCACCAGATCCGTTAAGTACCGGGCCACAGAGCTAGGAAGAAAAAAAAGTCCTGATTGTGAGCTTTTCCAAAGTACTGTGATTTCCCTTTGTGGCTGCATCCATTGCACCTGATCCCAACTGTAGTGTTTGGACCGCTGGATCCAGTTTCTAAATGCTTGCTGTAACGTATCCAGACGTGTAGGTAGTGCTATTTAAAGGGACAGATACACTGGACCGTCCCACTCCGCGTTGGACGCTGGAGTTTCGAGTGCTTGTTTGGGTTCTTCGGTTAGTTTCGGCAGAGCCGCCACTAGGCCACGTCTCTTCATGGACTGAATGTTATTGTGGACAAAATATTTGACTTCTCGCCAGGTACGGCTAATCAAAGCCGGCTCGGCCGCCAGGCACGCGTCGCAGTCCTTTTTGCCCGGCACCTTAACCAGTTTGCAAAAGTCTCCAAACTGGCGCCGGACGGCCGCCTGCTCCTCGGTGCTCCACAACCGTTTGTGCCTCTTTTGGGGTTTAGTGGTAGACGACGTTTGTTTGGGTGGGGGTTTTTGGTGAACCGGAGATGTTGGGGCAGCCTCCTCGTGAACACTACTGCCTCTGTGGACCGTCGGGACCACCTGCGCACTCGTGGAAGTCCTCGGCTGACTGGCCGGGTAGGAAGGCGCGGTGGAGTGATTAAGGGCAGCGAAGGAAGACACCATTGTCCCGCTTCGGTCGCTAAAGGTCGACGAGAAGGCAGAGGAAAAGGCCGGGACCACAGGCGGACTCGGGGTGTTTAGCGTGGTGAATATGGGAAGCATGGAGGTGCTGGGAACACCGAAACTGGGAAGCATCGGGGAGTTCAGAGGCTCAGTGTAGACTGGAGGAGGCATATTTGAGTTATTTGACGGATAAGGAGGAGCCAACGGATGGATACTGTCGGTGTCCGACGCATAAACGGGCGACATGAGCGCACTGGTTGTGCTGAGCGGGGTGAACGTGGGGACCACTTGAGTATCGGTGGAGTTCAGCGGCGCGAATGTGGACATCTGAGGCTGACTGCCGTGGATCGGGTTTGCGTTAGGAGAACACAAGGACATGTAGCTTAAAGGTATCTCCGGGGTGTATGGACTCGGGTCTTGCGGCGGCATGGCCACGCAACAGTTTGTACTCGGTCTCGGGTGGTCTGGAAGAGCAGACGGCAAGCTAGCACCCGCCGCCGGCGCGTCATTCAAATGCGTCCTTTGGACAGCGCCTACCAGTTTCTTTGGCTTCACAGCTCTTCCGGTCCCATGCTCCTTTTGCTGGTTACTACGTCTACGCACCGTCTGGATGCTGTTGTGCACATAATTCTTGACGTCGGTCCAAGATCTGCCAGCCAGATCCGGTTCGGCGGCGATGCAGGCGTTACAGTCCTTCTTGCCGGGAACTTTCATCCTCCTTATGAAATCACTCATGTGATGTTTGACGGCAGCCTGCTCACGTTCGCTCCACGGGCGCCTCTTCAAGACGGCTTTGGACGACACTCCTAAAAATAAGACACCAGTTTGTTGTGAAAACCTGAAGTAGAAAAATCAGAATCTCTGGAACAGAAACTCCCTAAAGACCCCCCCCAGTTGTGCATAGTAGTGAGAAAGGCTTGTCAACATTTTCCTAAACGGCTTTATTTTGATCTGGGATTTGTGTTGATTTATCAAAAACATTCCAGAATTAATTATTTAACTGTGAACTATGTTTTGATTATTTTTACACAATGGACCTATGTAATGATCAACAAGTTCTTGCCATTTCTCAGTCACTGAACACAATGGACTCATCTGAAATTGCTCACTTCGAGAATACCAAATGAAATTTGCTCACCATTGCTGGCTGCGATCGACGCTCGCGTGCGGTCCAAGCGGAGCAAGTGTTTACTGGCCTCCTCCAACTGCGTTGCGTTTTTGAACAAGGCGTAGCACTCCTGGCTGCTCTTCCCCAGCAGCTCGGCAACCCGATCCAGCTCGCCTTGGCCGAGGCTCATGAGTTGCCAGCAGCAGGCGATCTGTTCCCTGAGCACGGGCGACAAGAGCGCTTCGGGGTTCTTCACGCCGCATTCCACCGCCGCCCTGCGGAAGCAGTCCAGTCCTCGGATGAAGGAGTGGCCTTCGGTTCGGGCAAAGAGGTACGGGTTGTTTTTGGACACGCCTGCGTTTTGGCGATTTTCCACCAGCAAGTCCAGTGCCAAAGTCATCTTTTTGGTGAGCAGCACGAGCGTGTTCCTGCCAAACTGACCTTCCAGTTCCACACGAGTGAAGTGTCCCCATATCTCAAGCTCCAGTTTGGTGCATTTCTTGATTTGATCGGCCAAGGGCACAAAGGCCCCCCAGAGTTTTTTGCCGGCGTACGTTTGCAAGAGGAGCCGTCCGATGTTGCCCACACGCGTTCTGTTGAAAAGGCAAACGTTGGCTAGCGTGGCCTCGCTTAGCTTCTTCCAGTGCGCCACGCTGGGATTGTGCCTCAGCTCCCGCATAGCTTCGTTTCCCTCGTCGGCAATGAAGCGGTGGAGTTTGATGAGGTCGTCCATCACGCCGGACACGTCTACCTCGGCCACCGGAACCTCCGCTTTGGAGGATGAGGACGTTAAGGATCTGCGAGAAAAGCAATCGCTCCATTTGGTATCCACCAAGTGTATGAAGGCCCTCACCTCGCCCTCCGTCAGCCGGTCTTCGGTCATGCGACTTTCGCCAAAGACGATCTCGGCGGCCCGTTTCAAGGAGTAGCCGATTTTGGACACCAGGGAAAAGGTTTTGAAGCGACTGCAGCTGGGATCAAAACCGCTGGCTTTTTTGGCGCCCTCCACTGCCAGTTCGAACCTGGACGGAAGGCACATTTGGTGCAGGTAGCGCACGCCGTCATCGAGCTGGTGAACGGCGATCATGAAGCGGCCCAGTTGTCGCATCTTCTGTCCGATGTAGGCAAACTGAGACTTGTCGTGGCCATACTTGGCCAACAAGGCACTGCCGTATTTGCAAATGAGCGGGTCGTGCATAATGTGCCGAGCGATGTCGTCCTGGTGCATGGTGCGGATGATCTCCCTACAGCCGTCCGTCAAAAACTCCGAGCGAGGCAGCAGCTGTGAGGTGGCACTCTGTCCTACGCTTTCAGCGCTTGGGGTTTCAAAAGATTTGTCGTCGCCCTTCCTGGCTTTGCAGGAGCGCTCGTGACGCCACAGGTCGGTTTTGCGGTAAAAGGTGAAGCAGTGCTGGCAAGGGAGAAAGTCCCGGACACATATTTTCGGACTCTGCGCCTCGGTCTGCGTGGCCACTTCCTTGTCTTCCCATTTCCGCAGAGCTTTGGCTCGTTGCTCGTAATCGCCGTTGTCACGGATTTGGTCGAGCATGGTTTGTCTGACTTTGGAACCTCTCGGGAAGTGAATGGCGTGGGCCACGTCGGTTTCCTCGGCGTGTTTCTTCTCTAAGTGCTTCTCCAAGTGGCTGAATGGCATTTGGCAGTAGAAGCAAAAATGCTTTTGACACGGTTCCTTTTCCTCTTCGGTGCTGGATTCCGTATGGACCACCTTCCTGCACGTCCGTTGACTGGACCGGGTAGGCAGTTTGGCTTCGGCACGTTTCCTCCGGCAGCATTTTGTCGCTCTGCCGTTGTCTTTGGTCATCTCCTCGGATGAAACACACGCTAAATTGTTTGTCTCGGCTCGGACATTTGCTTCCGCTTGGTCGCAGTCCCTCCCATCTGCCATTTGGTTTGCAACATCAACGCTCACATTGTTGACTTTTGGGTCCTCGGACTTTTCTGCAGTTTCTGTTCCTTGACCCGAACCGTGTTCTGATGCCGATGCACCGTTCTGGGGGTTTTCATCTGTGGCGGGAGCACTGCTCTCTTGCGGCCCGTTTAAAAGGTGCGACATAAAAATCCCATCCCTCTGACTCCTCTCATCAAATGACTTCTTCTCGCCCGTTGTGGTGCAAGCCTGCAAGAGAGCAAGTAGACGTATAAGACCGGTCTCCAAAATCAAGAGCTCCCTTTGAAGCGGTCGCGACCACGTCAACAATCATATGCACATGTCCCCGCGGCCGTGTGACGCACCAGCACCTTGGCAATGCCCCGCAAACACCCAAACGCTCATTCAACCAGGCTCTCTGCTCAAAGGTGAGCAAAAAAAAGTCTCAAAGACAAAACAACACAGGTCTAAGAATCGCCAGTACAAAGACCACGTCACCCATTCAAAGGACAAGTTAATGGCTTTATTGGATCAAGCAGGATAAATAAGCTTGTCAATGGCGTGATGGTGTGTTGACCATGAAATGGACAGAATAAAACTTTTGGGTGTTTGATTTGACCCTCTGAATGTGTCAAAAGCTAGAATTCTGAGGACATGAAGGGTGATGGGCGCATGTGCTACATGATTATGATGTGTTCTTGTCTGGTGTGTACCTGCTTCTTGGCCACTTTCTTGAGTCTTCCTTGGACATCTTGGTCACCTGAAAACATAGGACAACGTCAAGAGCTCCTAGAGACAACCAGAGGATGTAATAATGTGAGAAAGAAAGAGCATTATTAGCATTAGCAGCTATAAATATGTTCAAAAGCTGACCATTGCAGTCGATTTTTTTTTATTGGTCATACACTCCAAAAATATTTCATACAGTTGTCTACAGAGTCATAGTAGGATGTTTTTTTTAATAAAAAGTGTTGAAGCGTTACACCCTTTTTTGGCTATTATTCTGAAAACAACTATACATGGATTACATTACTACTTTATCAAGAAAAAAAAAGAAAAGAATAAGGCTCTTACCTGAAACTTTCACATCGAGAAGGTCCTTGGATGGTGTCGGCAGAAAAGTGACAGATTTACCCTAAGCCTGTAGGAATTGCCGTTTTGCCCTTACAAGTCACAAGATCTTGAGAAGTCCCCAGTGCGAAAAAAAAGAAAATAAAAAATACACCCCAGAGGTCCCTTTGCAATCAAAGCGCAATGAACCTTGTTAATGTCGTATTTGACAGGACAAAATGCTAAGCATGGACACACACATACACACACGGCAGGGCAACCAAGGTGCAAAGTGCTGACTCGTGTTCCACTAATGCAGGAAAACACTCGCGGCTGGCCGTTTGCTCAAATGTAATGTTCGACCGATTGATCTCATTTATTTTAGCAATTTTTAGCTAATCAGTTGATCAATATAAGGGGTAAATGAGCAGCAGAAATACACAAACGTGAGGCAAATAGGAAACATTCTAGAAACAAAAAGCAATGTTCATAAAATGATTCACTCCTGCATTTGACAGCACAATGGCGCTCAAATATGCTTGTTTTTTACTTTGTGGATGGATCTTACCTCCTGATCCAAGTTGTACTCCTCTTTGGAATTGAGCGCCAATTTCACCGCCACGTAGTCACCGCTTTTCACGGCGTCCCGCAACTCGCCTGCGAGGGAAGAGAGATTGAAAAATATTTTCACAATGCTGACAGCTAAAATGCTGTTTTCTGCTTCTACAGGGTCCGGCAAAATGATCTGTGCTATAGTGCTGCGGGAGAGCTAGAATGCTAACATGCTAATGTTGATATGCTGATATACAGCTAGATATAGTACCAACAGGAGGAATTTTACTCTGTAGTCTGGTGCGATTCAAAACTGATCAAATGCTAATATGCTAAAAGCAGGCTAGTGTGGGGGAAAAAAAAAAAACTCACTCTGTGATAACGGAGGGCCTGACAGGATCTCGTCATCTCCATTTAGATGTTTCTGGAAATCGTCCAGAGTCATCCAGTCAAGGTTGAGATCCATGCCCAAACTCAACGTGGCCGGGCCTTTGTCTGTTTGTAGGAGTGGGAAAAGACACTCAAATCAAAAACCTATTTCATCTTCCGCACAATAATAATTATCAATCAGACAGTTTTTGATTGGCCAGTCAAATTGGGTAAACTCACCAGATTTGTCAGGGCCCTCCGTTGATGGCTGGTCCACGTGGTCATCAGACACATTGAAATGTCTGGGCTCGCTGTCCTCCCGTTTCCTTTTCTTATCTTCGGGTGGTCCCTTCCTGTCCAAGCCAGGCCGAGTCTGGTTGTCCTCTGGCTTTCCGTCTCCGGTTCTCGACTTGTTCTCTCCTTCCAGCTCGTCGCTGTCCAGGCTGAAGCCGTACCCTTGGCCTGCTCTGGGGGCAGCTGGGCGTACGGAAGACCAGGCTTGACGTTATTTGAGAGATACTTGGGATCAAAAAACACTCAGGGACTCTACCTTCAGGCAGCTTGGACTTTTCCGACCTTTCGGCTTCTTTCAGTGTAGGAGACTCTTTGACAGGTTTGATTTTCTCAATCTTTCCAAGGATCTGAAAGGGAACTTTCTATTAATTGCGGAACACATTTACACACAGGCGCCGGGCCTTTGAATTCAGAAATACATTAAAAAAAATGAATGTGGAAATACCTTGGATGGCTTACTGGCGGTCTTTTCTGCCGGTGTCCTGCGGGGGGCTCGGTCTTTGGCCTCGCAGTTGAGAAGGAAGGTCTCAAAAAGGTTGGTGGAGCCTTTGGGATCCTCCCTGGCTGCCTCGTCCTCCCGGGGCTTGGCAGCGGCGGGGGCGGCGGCAGCCTTGGCGGCCGGGACGGCCTCCTGGCTTTTGCTCTTGCACTTGCGGTGCAGACTCGAACTATCGCTGGAGTCGGATGATGGCGGCCCGGCATCCTCACGGACTCTGGAGGCGGTCAGCGTCTTGAGCTTGAGGAGGCTGCTCTCCTTCATCTTGCTCTTCTTGTCCTGCGTCAGGTCTTTAGTGGCCTTAAGTTTGACGTCAGGCTTCTGTTTGGGCTTGGAGCGGTGTTCGTCCAGGCGAAGCCTGTCCTTCTTGGCAGACGAGTCTGACAGGCCTTCACTGAGGTCCTCGTCCGAAGACATGACGCTGTACTCCTTCCTGGCTTTTTTCTTCTTGGACTCCTCACCACCTCTGTCCTTCCTGTGCTTGCCATCTTTGCTCTTCTCCTTCTTGGCCTTCTTGGGCAGCGCCTCATCTTCATTGTCTGACTCAATCAGACGTTTCTTCATCTCGGTTGTCTTCTCCTCTTCCTCGTCCGTCTCTGGAGCGGGCAGAGGCTTGACCTCATCTCGCCACTTGTCCTTCTTTTTCTTCTTCTTCTTGCGAGGAAGTTCCTCCTCCTCCTCCTCCAGCTGCTGCTCCCGAGTCTTCTTCTTCTTCTTTTTCTTCTTGACGACAAGCGTGTCGTTAGGAGGCCGGTCCTTGTCGCTCTCACTCTCAGAGTCAGCATCAAACACGTCACTCTTGGTGGGCAGCGTCTTGGGGGAAAGGAGGGGGTATTGCTTCAATTTTTTGCACTTGTATGAGAGTTAACATGTTTTTAAAAAAATTATAACATGTTAGAGGACAATAGTAAGAGAAAATACAATATATATCTCCCCAAGCATATCTGCCAGGCAAAAAAAATAATATATATGTGAGGCGGGCTCACCAGAATGGGCTTCCTGTCTTCGGGTTCCTGCTTGTCTTCTGTGGCAGCCTTCTTGTACGCCAGCAGGACCTCTCGACAGTCCTCCAGGTGGCCTTCCGGCTCCCAGGTGTCGTCATCTGAGCAGTAACCTTTCCAGCGTACACGGTACAGCACCTCACCCTGGAAAAACATTTATCGCACCGCTTACATGCTGCCTAAGATATTTTCAGGATTTAGTATTGTTTATATTATAAACACTACAAACACTATAAGAAAAACTGTTATAGTACAAATCACTACTATAAACACAAAAGAAAAGTCTTCACAAATAATAAACACAATGTACTGTATTTCTGACTCTTTATTGACATGATAGGATTTAAACAACGTTAGGTAATAACGCATTATCATCATTTTAACATTTCATGTCCATTGGCGCGACATCTAATGGAACAAAAATGGACAGCGCGTTGTTGCTAGCATGGCGAGAACGGCTTCACAAAGCCGCCTCCGTGAACATCAACAGACGTGAGACAAGCCGCTAAGTTAGCACCCATTAACATCAAGACTATGGTTAGCCTGTTAGCCTTAACCGCTAGGCTAGCCTGCTAGCTTCGTTTGCTAGCCTTACCTCCTCCACACGCATATCGATGATTCTCTCCACTTCGTACACGTTCTCCTCTTCGTCCTGCTCGCTGTCCACCGGCTCCATTTTCATAACTTGGCCCTCCATCGTCACGCTCGCCCAAGCTTTCTTTTGGTGGAATCCGACCTCAATGAGGCGAGGCGATGGAGAAGGAAGAAACGATGGACCTGACAGCGGGAACTGGCTAGCGGCTACTGCTAGCCAAGATGGGATCAAGCACACACCCCCAACTGTGATGCCTTCACGGACCGTCCGGTTCACATGCGGCGACCTTCGAAAATTACCGCGTGGAAAAATTCTCAAGGCTTAAAACTCGTATATTCAGAGGTATTCAATTACAAATCTTGAATAATACACATTTTCTTTTTAATGACTCAAAGGCAAAACAGACCCATAACAATGGGCGGACCACAGGGGGGCTGTCGCCCCCACCAAGATGGATGGCAGCATATTGGGCATGTCATTACTTCGATACTGAAAAATAGCCCAGTATTGTAAAGTATCAACTCAAAAACAAAAGCGTATGTAAGAAGTTAAAATATTTTTGCGACCCAAAAAAAAAATAAATCAACACAAATTGGATTCCTTGGAAAAGCAAAAGTACCTTGGCTCTGTTAATATTGAAAAACACTGAACTGCCACACATAAAAACATTCACAGGCAAATAAAAAAACTTTTTTTGTAAGACTTCAAATGCCAAATATAATCTTGAGATCTGCGAGGGAAAGCTTGGTGACAGCGTTCCCTGTTCCGGACAGCACGCTCTGGGCCAGTTGCTTCTTTTTGGTCTGCAGCGTGGCAATCTTCTGCTCCACTGTGCCCTTGCACTCAAACCTGCACGCAAAAACCAGTCCTGTAGAATCTAAAGGCTTGAGGTTCAAGAGTCAGTGTCCAGTTTACCTGTGGATGGTGACATCTCTCTTCTGTCCCACGCGGTAGATTCGGTCGCAGGCTTGGTCCTCTAGGGCTGGGTTCCTGTCAAACACCACAAAATGACTTTTCAGCAAAACATACCAAAGTATCAGGGAAAAAAATCCTCAAATTCACTCCAAGAAAATATTTCTGGAAATATCCCCCCCGCTTTGCAGATCGCTCACCAGTGCATGTCCATAAGGAAGAGATGATTCCCGCCCACCAAATTGAGGCCGACTCCTCCGGCGCAGAGAGACACCAGCATCACCTTCCAGAAGAAGATAGAAAGAGACGTTTGGAAAATTAATGACTGAAATTGCGAGCAGCAGAGGTCCAGAAAGTAAAAAACTTTAGCTGCAGGTGCTTCTGCGAAAAGTCACCTGAGGTCCCTTGGGGTTGCTGTTGAATTCCTCCACCAGGTCCATGCGGCGTTTAGGGTTGACGGCTCCATTGATGACGCCGTAACGCAGGCCCATCTGCTTCAGATGGACGGCCACGATTTGGAGCATAGTGGTCCACTGGGACACGATCACGCTGTCTCAACAGAGCGTTTTGTAAGTCATACAGAGGAGAACACAAAGGTCCCCATCAATGTTTGTGATACACATTTTGGGGCTGAGCTAGCACCATACTTGCTTATTTTTTATTCCTAGTTACCTTTTTTGGTTGTCACCTTTAGCTCGAATGGCCTCCAACTCTGAGACAATGGCAGAAATCTGCAAGAATTTTTTTATTAAGTAATTACCAAAATGGATGCTTAGAATCAAAATGGCCGCCGCGTAGTTTGTTTCTTGACGCCTAATTTGGTGTCACCTTTCTTGGGTACAAAATGATCAAATTGATTAAGCATGCGCACTGTCAGGATGTCGCATAGCATCTGTTGCAGCGGTGCCATCCTCATGCCCACCTTGGTGCTCCTGCTGCCCTCCTCAAAGAGCCGTGAAGGGAAACGTGTCCCGTTCAGGCCCACCGTGTCCTCGCCGGCATCTGACGTGGACGTGAGGGACAGAGCGTTGAGCTGCTCCTCCAGGGACAGGACCACATCGTCGCCTTGCAGCTCCGAAGCGTCCAGAGTCTGAGTCAGATGGAAGGAAGTGAAGATGGGCAGCGTGTGTGTGTGTGTGTGTGCGTACCTTTTGGAGCAGTGAAAGGTGGCAGCAGCACTGTCGCAGACGCAGCAGCAGGGATAAGATGTGGGCGGTGCTGGCCGTCTGCGGAGGTTGTTGGGACGAGGGCACAGGCGAGTCGGTCTGGGACGAGGCAAACTCCTGCGACACTGAAGGGGAGCAACGGGGAGGTGTCTTCATCTTATTTTTTTCGTTTTTAAACTCAGTTGACGCCTTACCCTTATCAAAGGGATTGGAAGCAGAAACGCGCTTTCCCTTCATGTCGCTCCCTTCGTGCCTCTTCAAGTAGTTCTGCAGAGTAGATCTAGAACCAAAAGAGCAGTTCAAGTATGCTAGAACTAGACAAAGGAAACCTAAAATGGTCTCCTCAAAGCAAAATGGCGGAAACAGAAGTATTGTTTTGTCACCTGGACTGGGCAAAGACCACGTCATAGACGGCTTGCTCGTCCTCCGACAGTTGCAGTTGATGCACTTTACAGGTCCGGTCGGGAAGCGCCACCTGTTGGCCAAATATTCACGTTGTTTTAGTCAGAGGCCTGCGTGACAATCCATCAAGATTCCCTACCAGCGGTTGTCCAGAAGAATCCCGCTGGTCTTTGGTGCGTCGCAGCAGCAGAGTCCTGGTCAGGATGTTGAGTCGCTCCCTGCCGCGCTTGGAGCCGTTATCCACCTGCGCCTTCCACAGTTTGAACTCGTCAAACGGAGAACAGCGCAGGAACCTTTGCAGGGTAGTAAGACAATTTCAAAAGATGGAATTTCACAGGGTCAACAGCTTCCAAGCCAATAAGAACATCGCAAATCGGATTTGATTGGAAGTCAACAAAATATTATTTATATTGTTGATCGGATCCAGCTGAAACATGAGAACTTGTGCTTGGGGGAGGTAATAACAAAGGCTGGTCTTACTTGAGCAGCGAGTACATGTCCAGCAGGTTGTTCTGGATGGGCGTTCCGGTCATGGCCCAGCGGGCGGCCGCCGTCAGCTGGCACACAGCCATGGATTGCTGTACCTTGGGGTTCTTGATGTTGTGCGCCTCATCCAGGATCACCCGCGCCCACGCCACACGTATGAGGGGGCCGCCGGTCGCCACCGCCGCCGCCTGAGGAAGCACATGGAGACACAAACTCCTCAAAGTGACTTCTTAGACTTGTGTATTGCACAGATTTAAAAGTATTTCGCGTAAAAAGTTAGCATGCTCTACTGTACTTCCTACCCACCGCATTGTTGGCCTCCTGGTTGGGTTTGTCCGCCTCCTTCTGGCTGGGCGTTTCTCGGGACACCAAGGCGTACGTGGTCACCACCACGTCGTGTTGGGCCAGCCTGACAGACACCATTTGTGAGTCAAAGTGCACCGGCCTTAGCGTTAGCGAGCATGTGCTTGAGCTCACATTCGGGCGTTCTTCTTGCGGTCGGGCCCGTGGTACAAGTACACGCTGAGCCGGCTCCCCTTTACGTGTCGCTCAATCTCCTTCTTCCAGTGGTGGACCAGCGAGGCCGGGCAGATGACCAGGGTGCTTTTGGACGGCACCGCTCGGCAATCTGGATGAAGTCCAATTTATTATGATTTTGATTTTTAATTCCAGTTCCAGGCTGTTTGCTGCAAATGTTACCAGTTTTTGACAGCCAGGTCTCATGCTTCTCCTCCTCCTCCTCCTTTTTCTTGTCTTCTCCGTCTTTAGCCTTTGCGTTGATCTTCTGCGCCAGGACGAGCGCGATCATGGTGAGCGTTTTCCCCAGGCCCATGTCGTCGGCTGAGGCGACAAATGCGACGCGTGTCAAAAACAAATTTCAGTTGATGATGAAAAACTGTGGAGTGGCGAGACTTTACCCAAAATGCCTCCACACGGATTTTGCGCTTCCCTCCAGAGCAGCCAGGCCAAAGCTCTCCTCTGGTGGGCCAGCAGCGAAACCTTGAGCCCCTTGGGGTCCGGAGTCTCGGCGTCGGGGGCCGGGCAGGACTTTAGCGACCTGTGCAGATGGTCAATGGCCTCGCTTGTGGCGTTCTTCACCGCCAGCAGACGGTTGTCCGTCATACGGCCGCCGTAGAAGGCCTGGTGTGCTACAACGACCACATGAATGAATATTGAGAATATTTTTGTGGGTATCGTCATGCTTTAGAAAGAAAAAAAAAACATTCTCGGTGAAGCTATCTACCTTCAGGCATCCGGGCGAAGCCCTGGCTTGGCTGAAGTTGCTGCCTTTGGGCGGGAAGCGCTGGAATGAGGATGGTGGCGCCCGGGCGGCTGGGGGCGTTCTCACCCTGGCTGCTGGTTGGCATCTCATCTGCGGGACTGAGGTTGAGAGACTCCAGCGCCGCCTCCAGCTCTTGAACCTGAGTCCTCAGACGCTCGCCTTTGTCGGGCAGCGCCGCCACGTTCACCGCTGCCAGGGTGGCCTTGAGCGCATCGTACGACAGATAGCCAAGATAGTTAGTGCCATTATACAACAGTCAGAAAAGTAATGAAGTTCAAAATAACCGAGGCAACACTGTTCTGGCTCACCTTTTTCTGCTGGAGCTGAGTGGACAGCATCCTGTGCATCCCCCGGGGGTCCCTCGGTGGATCTTTCACTTTGGAGGCCGGCTGAAAGCCAGAGTAGGAGGTCAGTGGCTTCTGGATGGCGGTGGCGGTCTTTTGAGGGGGTTTTACGGACACCAGCACCACGTCTTCGTCCTCTTCGTCGTCATCTTGGAACTGGTTGCTTTGACGGGGTCTCCATCGTGCGTTGTCCGACCCTCCCGAAGCAACCGTTTTGTTTATTGGCGCAGGCACGGAGGCACTTGCTTTGGACAAACCTCCAGAGGCAACCATTTCCTTTTTGAGCACAGATTTGGAGGCACTTGACTCCGATACGGAACTTACGGAGGCGGCCATGTTGCTTTTGATGGCCGTATCACTTTTGGGCACAGAAGTAGAGATTTCTTTTGTTGCGCAGTCTTCAGAAGTGGCCATGTCGCTTTTGGGCACAGACGTAGTGACGCCGGGGGTGGCCATGTCGCTTTTGGGCTTCGAAGTGCTTGGAGGAGATGTTTTATCGACAGATTTTTTCTTCAACTTCATCCCTACTGGAAGATGTTTGGCCCTGTATGTGTCGTCATCTGTGATTGGCCTATCTTGCCCTTCATCTACTGGACTTTTCTTCGCCATTTTGTCTTTGCTCTTACTTTCTATTTGCGTCCCCTTCAATTCTTGGCCCACTTTTTCTGGAACTTTAAAGGGGTTTCGCACAGGTGGCAGAGAAGCAGCTTGTGCTGTTTTTTCACACTTATTCTCTTCGTTCTCCAGCTGTAAAATAATGATGGACATTGACAACATCATCTGTAGTAGTTTTTTTTTTTTTTAAACCTATTCTGCGCATTGGAGTAAATGTCAAATAGGGTCTTACCACAGTCCAAGGTACATGTCCACACCATTGCTGCCCGGATTTTCTACCTTCCACACACCTGTAGAACAACCTGAGGCATAAAGAAAATACAATGTCATATACGAGTCTGCAAAAACTCATACTAATAGCAACTTGAAGTTTGATAGTTACCCACCTGCACTGCTGCTGGCGAAAAGATAACGCTTGCAGCTCAACCATGGAGTCCTCGTGCAGAAGGCAGTGGGAGGCCGAGATACTGAAGGGGAGGAGGACGGGTGGATGATGCTATCAACTTCAACTCGTTGTCCAAACAAACTAACAAAACTGTAGAGACACATTAAACAGACCTGGCCACTTTGATGAAGTCACAGCCACGCTTGTCCAAACACACGTAGAAGCTTTTGCCTTGACTTGGTCCATCTTTCACCCCTGTCTTTAGCAAACATACGCTACCTGAAAGACAACACAAGAGTAATTGTGGGTTAAATAAGAACGTAAAAAGAAGCTAAAACCGTTTAATGCGTACTATACCGTGGACATCACACGTAACTTTCTCCATAATTGACTATCTGTCCGAACACGGTTCGAAAGAAGGTTCTCAATTTTTTTCAATTTTTTATTTTTTTATCGTATCGACCAATCAGTGTTCGCCAGAAGGGAGTTTCAATGTACGCGTTTCAGTATAAAAGCAATCCTCTTAATTTCAGCTACATTTGTCGTAACATTTACAGGATTAGAAAATTCCAGTTTTAAATCAATGTTAATGTGATTTCAAATATATTCCATGACTTTCTTTCGTTGAATAAAGATATTTCTAGAACCTATGCTCTTATTGTGAAAAAGGGAGTGTACAGAGGCGCTGACAGCTTCCAAGTTTTTTTTTTAAAGCAAAATAACTCTTTTGTCTGGTTATCTTATCAAAGTGCTGTATATTACCTCATTAGCTGCACCCCAAAGGATACAATATACCCGACATTATGTAGAATAAATTATTTTGAATAGTCATTCCTTAATGGTGCGCTTCCCCTTTTAGCCAGCTGATGGCGCTCGCGACTTTGCATTA
Organism: Syngnathus floridae; assembly: GCF_059516105.1. Classification (NCBI taxonomy): domain Eukaryota; kingdom Metazoa; phylum Chordata; class Actinopteri; order Syngnathiformes; family Syngnathidae; genus Syngnathus; species Syngnathus floridae. The sequence continues at coordinate 2,149,145 of NC_142420.1, forward strand.
GTACTGACGAAATGTGCCGCTCTTCGCTCTTAGTCTACGTCACTCTCGCGGTCTTTGTTTTGACATGGCGGCAAGTTCGTAAAGTTTACTTTTATAGTAGTGAATTTTTAAATAGCTCAATTATTTCACGCCGACGCCTCACTCGTCTGCGTTGAAGGTAACGCTCACCCGTGTACGTGTGTGTTTTGATCCACTTTCAAGATGTCGATCGCCTTTTTTGATGTATTTTTTTAGAGTGCAAGGCTCCGCTGGTCTCTTTTCTTTTTGCTATTCTCCTAATAGCGATTATGATTCACGTTTAGTTGGATCGGTGTCAATCTAATCCGCCCAGGACCTGCACAATCGGTACCAATAATAAGATCCTCTCGACATGGAGATGATGTGAAAACAAAGTGCGGTTCGCTCGTCTTTACCTGTCATCAACAACTGTTGCTCGAATCCTGAATTAAGGAGAGCGAAGAACGTTGTGGCGACATCATGTCCTCTCCCATCGCTGGGCGTCCGCGCTCGTCCTCAGACTTTTTGGCCCGCTGGATACCGAGCAGCACCAGGGCTGGTGTGATTCTGGACCCCGGGTCTCTACGATACGACTCCCCAGATAGTGCAATGTCCTCAGAGCCGGAAGACTTCGCCCCAATGACCGCTTCGGTGGACAGCAGCTGCCTGGGCGTGCCTGGGGGAGACATGGAGGCTGACAGGCCGGAGGGGACGTCCAACGGCTCGCAGGTTTCCGTTATGATGAAGCTGGACCAGGTAGTCATAATATTAAGTGCACAATTCAATGAAGGTTGTGGAAGAGGGTTTTATCTGTGCATACACATACATACAAATTGTCAGAATGGTACTACCCGAGGCTAAAACTTTGATTTACCTGTTTCAAGATTGTTCAAAACTTAAATGAAGGTTTTTTTTTTTAAGTCTTGCACAGTTGCCAAATAAACCTTGAATAAGATCTGCATTTACTCCTGCAGCTGAGGAGATGGCAGCAGCACTTGCAGGAGCAGCTCAAAGTGGACCAGCTGGACCAGCTCCTTCGCCTTCAAGAGGAGCAGCAGCAGAGGGCTCTGGGAGTCTCAGGCTCCAGTCCTGAGCACAACCACTCTAGTCAACACCGGGGAATCCAAAAGAACCACCGCCAAGAGGGAGAAGCACGTGCGCGGCTCCAAAGTGGTCAAAATGGCATCGAAAGGCACAACAAAGAAGGTGAGAGGTTTTTCTATTCATTGTTTGCAACCTTTGTGGATGTGTTCTGAGATTTTCACTTTTCTGTCTGAGATGTAAGCCTCACAGTAACGAAGGCTTCACTGTACAAAAAGTGACGGAAGTAAACCAGAGTGTAGTTTTGTGTCCCGCAGACCCAAAGCATGATGATGACCTTCCCAAACCAAGCACAAATAGCCACCACACTGAAAGAAAAGATCATCACATGCCACTAGACAGGTAAGATGATAGTGGTTTCCTTTTGTTCTTTTTCAGAACGTGTGTGTCTGCTTGTCCATTTGTTGTGTCGGTATACCTTTGTCTGGATGTGTCCATTTGTGTCTGTCTCTAGGCCAATCCAGACAGGCAAGCAGACGTTTGAGGAGTTGTTGGAGGAGCAGCTGAAGTTGGAGGAGCAGAGGTTGAATTGTGCCCAGCAACCGCAGGTCAGACAAGTGTTCCTATTGAGACAAACATCATCTGTCAGATTCCACAAAGTGGAACATTGTGATGGAAGTGGAACTATGTCTCGTTATTTTGACAGAATCCAGAAGGAGGCCAGTCGGCGGCGCCCCCTAAAAGGACTTTTCTGAGGCGAGGCGAGGGCTTGTCTCGATTTACCAACAAGGGCTCTTTTCCAAAAAAGGACTCAAACAAGGCTCGCAAACAGTCAAGCCAGGCCAGAGTCGTTGCCCACAGCAACTGTGAGAAAGCGACGGTCCAGCGGCTTCCCGTCCAACGCAAAACCGCCACTTTGAACACAGAGAACCGCCCGAGAGAAGAAAGGGACCGAAGGGTCGAGATGAAAGAAACGCGGACCAAATTGTTGGAATGCCACCAGAGACAAAACACAGGCGGGGAGGTGAGAAGAAACAAAGTGGCGGAGGACAGTCGCCCTGCAACAAAGCAGGCTGGCGTGCAGGCGGAGTCGCCCGACGTCCCGCAAGAATCACCAGAGACGTCATTGATGGAAAAGCGCCGTTGGGAGTGTGAGCGCAATCTGGAGAGCATGGAGCTGGGAGAGTTTGAGCTACTGGAGCAAGCTGCAGAAGAGTTCTCCTTCTCATCTAACTCCTCCTTCGTCGGCAAGGTGACAATTGGTGTCCATTTGGACTTTCTGGGTTCTACTCGTCTAATTGCCACGTTTGTTTTTTTGGGACCTGTAGATTCTGGAGATGGACCGCGAGAAGCGGAAGCTTCTTGGTGTGGCTGGGCTTCACCACAGACGACTCTCATCCACACCCATCAAGTCACCAGCGGCCAGAGAGCAAAAGCACAGCCCCGAAATTAACGGTGGCGCTGTGACGAGCCATGACAACGATGAAATGAAGGTGGAGGACACTTCATCAAAGGCCAACACTGATCTTAAAGAGCCCGAAAGGGCAGTCACGCCGTCCGGTTCCTCCGGCAGCAATGACTTCCCCGCCCCGTTGGAGCTGCCATACGACAAGCGCTCTTACCAGGATGACAACGACGAGAGCGAAGACACGCTCAGCAGTATCGGCAACAACGATGACGACGAAAGCGACTGCTCCACGCTGGAGGATGACAAAGACGCGACAGCGGGCCAAGTCATTTTTGATGACGACAACACGTGGAACGAAATGGACGACACAGCGGTCGGCGTCGAACCCGTTCCCACGGAACCGACCCATCCGGAGTCACAAGCTGCCACTACTCTGCCTCCTCCTCCAAAACTCATGATGAAACTGTTCCCTGCGCTCAAACCAAAGACTCAAAATGCATTGCTTCCTCCGCCTGAAGTTACCGCACCTTCCCCACCTGAAAAGACAGACAACAAGGAAGGTGAGCATCTCGCACATTGAGAAGAAGCACAACAGAAAATGGACAATAAAAGTGTGTGTCTTTGCTATAAAAGGGCCGCAGATGCAGTCCACACAGTTGAGGGAGCGACTGGTGGAGCTGGAGATCGAAATTGGGCGGTTCAAGAAGGAGAACACGGCGCTGGCCAAGCTCCAACAGGAGAACGAGAGGAACCGGGACAACCTCAGGTTGTGGGATCCTAAGCGATGACCACGTCTCCCTATCCTTGTGGCTCTATTAACACTTTGGGTTTTCCAGGAAGGAGCGGCTGGCGTGGGAGCAGCAGCGAGCTGAGCAGTTGGCTCAATTTGAGGAGTACAAGAGGGAAGAAAGCAGCAAGCTCCTGCGAGAACGTAAACTTTTTGAGAAACACGCTTCGGCCGCTCGAGCAGTGCCCGACAAAAAGGAACGTGAGGAGATACAGGTACACATGAATTGAACCATTCTTGGATGCAAAAGTGTTGGTGAGCCAATAAAAAAAAGTCAACTGGTGCCTTTGGAGTTGTGTGTTGTTCTGAAAAAATTGAATTGAACGCAATGTCATTTTGTACCTTGAGGCTCTGAAGCAGCAGCTCAGTTCCCTCCAGGAGGATCTGAGGAAGAAGGAGAGTCGCTGGTCAGCCACTCATCACCGCCTCCGCCAGCAGATCGAATCGCTCCGCCAGGAGAACGACGAGCTGAAAGATGAGGTTAATGCCAGCCCACCCCCAAAAAGCATTTCCAAAGCTTAGGCTTGATTCTGTCTTTTAAAATTGCTTCTCAATCTTATCTCTCGAGGTGCGCATGCTGGAAAAACTCCGTCTGAGCGCTTTGAAGAACTCCGTAGACGCTGAAAAAAACGTCAAACGTGCACCTCCTGTTAGCAAAGGAGTCACATTTGCTGTGAGTACTTTGTCCATTAGGAAAAGTTACTACGAAGCACCTGAATCGTGCAAAATACCTTTTAATTCCCCTCCTTCAGGATCCTCTGGACTCTCGGAGTGTCAGCCCTTCACACGGCAGCACTGCAGCGCCCCCCAGAGGCAACGTCACTGAACATGCGGGTAAAGGTGAAGGTGCCTTGAAAGGACTCGAATGTTCTGACAAGAATTGTGGAAAGCGTAACGGTGGCCCTGACAATATTGTATCCAAACAGGAATGAAGAGCAGCTTGAAGAAGCCAGCCGAATCCACCTCCTCCTCATCACATAAAGAAATGTCAGAGGAAAAGCAAATGACTGCCAAAGATAAATTTCCAAATGACCAACATTCGGAGAGCTCCTCGCCCGTAAGAGATGGCACTCTGAAAGTCTCTGGTTTTTGGATTTGTAAAGTTCAAGCTGATAACGATAATGATACTTTGTGATTAATTCAGATTGTAAGTGAGTCAAATGAAGAAGAGAGAAGTGAGAATCTGTCCTGTGAATCTGTTCAGGAAGTTATCACTCATCCGGACGGCAAGGTAAGACAAAACCTGACTGACACACGATGGATTCACAACAATTCGAGTCGTCTTTACAACAAAGAGAAAAAGCAGCAATAATTGTCTGACTACTTTATGACTGGCTGTCTTCCAGGTGGAGAAGGTCCTAGCTAGTGGCGATCGCATCATCGTGTACCCCAATGGGACCACGAAGGAGGTGTCATGTGACGGCGTGACAGTCAAAGTGACTTTCTTCAATGGTGACACCAAAGAGGTGACGGCTGACCACAGAGTGGTGAGTGCAGCCCACTTGGGACACCTAACTGATGTGTAATTTGAGCTCCTGAACAAGTTGTCCTCTGCTCCCCAGTTGTACTACTACGCTAACACCAGGACGACACAAGTCACATATCCTGACGGCATGGAGGTCCTGCACTTCCCCAACGACCAGACAGGTCAGCCCATCATCAGAAAATAATACTGTATATGGTTTTCTAGCTCGATTATGTTCAAGGTGGCATCCATTTTGGGTTTGCAGAGAAACACTTCCCAGACGGCCGTAAGGAAATCACATTTGCAGACCAGACGGTGAAAATTCTCTTCCCAGACGGCAGTGAGGAGAGTGTCATGGTGGACGGAACAGTCGTACAACTCAAAACGTACCACAAAATTACTGATTGATCAGAAAATATATAAAAATGACAACATTAGACGCTGTAAAACTTTGACTTTACATGTTAAATTATAATTATTTTTAAAATACTTGATTATTGTGGAAGTGATACTTTATTTCCATCAAATTGTATTTTTTCGATGTGCATTGAAAATGTATTCATGCTACTGTTCCTGTAAAATTCTACCTATATTTAGATCAAAGTGAAAACTAGGCAAAGCGTGCACTTTGGCCATTTATGACGTCTCGGTGGTCAACAGGGACGGCACCAAGGAGATCCATTTCAACACGGGACAGAAGGAGGTGCACACGGCTGACTACAAAAGACGAGAGTACCCCGACGGCACGGTCAAGACCGTCTACGCCGACGGACGGCAGGAGACGCGATATGCCGGAGGACGACTACGCGTCAAAGACAAGCATGGAAACGTGTTGACGGACGAGCGGCGCTAAACCTGATCTCGATCAAAACCAATCGCAAGGAAGCTTTCTATTTATTACTTCCGGTTTGGAAATCCACCTTGGAGCGTTACAGCAACGCTGATAAGAAAAAATGTTCCCTCAGCACTATGCTGACTTCTAAAATCGGTGACTCTAAAATTGCCAAAAAGCAAAGCCATTATTTTTGTATTTGTACATTTGTATTTCTCTTTGTTTTAAACAATTACCATAAATGAATCCTGCTTGCTTACTTGATGCGTACAAAAACAAAAGCTAGGATGAACTGACGAACAACACACTTTAATGACTTTGAAAAGGCTTTGTCATTTAAATAAACAAAGTGGCAACTTAAAAGGACTCTTGAGAAAGTGACAAGAGTCAAACTACTTTTTCCTTTGGCGAACGCATTACAGCTTGAAGGTAAAACATAAACCAAACCATGTGTGGTGGGACCTTCAGTCAAGTTGTGCCAAGCCGCTGGCCAGCAGAGGCAAGAAGACTGCATGTCCCTCCTGGTTGTACAGCAACACGGACGGCTCAGCGGACGACGCGTCATCATACTGGATGGATAGACAAGGCAGTTTGTTATTCGAGCACAACTTTTTCAACACTAAAGCAGATGAAAATAAAACAACATACCTCCATTTAACATTCTAATTCCCTTTAATCACCTTATTCCACTAAAATGATAAGATTTCCAAATGGCCACTTTATCCTATTAAAACGATTCCAAATTTGAGCCTCTGATGAACTAGAGTGGGCCCACTCCGGTTCGCTCCCATCAAATTGTGACTCGACGGCTGCAAAATGCAAAACGGCCTACCTTAAACTCTGCTATGAGGTCTCCGTGCAGCAGGTCGATCATGGCCTGTGTGGCCTTGACGCTCCACTCCGGGCAGTAGGGCAGCACCTGGCCCTCCGTTTGTATGCTGGGAGCCTTGAAGCCCGCCAGGTGCACCTTCAACGCCTGGAACGGGAAGCGCAGCAGCTCGGCCGGCATCTGCCGCAACCTGGAGTGAAAAACGGAAATCGGCTGAGCCCACTGTCGGTCGAGGGTGTCGCGATGCGATCGTACATGTTGCTGGGCAAGGTGTCGTTGGAGCCAAAGTCCACGTGTTGGACGAGGATCCGGACTGGTTCGGCGCTGATGATTTCCAGCATCTTGGCTCGGTAGTAGTTGCCGTCGCTGTACTCCGCCAGGCATGGGCCGCCTGATAAGGGTAGCAATTTATAACAGGCTTTCAAAATAGTTTGCTGAGCCTTTTCAATGTTACCAAGAGGGAAGCTGGTAAGCGGCAGAAGACTGAGAACATCAGCATTAATCCGTGTAATGCACTCTTGCAGTGTTTCCCCGTCCACCGTTTCGTGGGCCATGTCCTCCCAAAACAGAAAGACCTGCACCGGCGACATGTGACGTGATGAATACGTTTATGGATATGTACCGGTAGGTTCCATAATTTCATTGCGATTACCTCGTTGGGAGTCTGCAGGTGCTTCACGCGGACGTACAAATGCTCACCCTCCTTGGGCAAATCGGGCTCCGTGAAGGGGCCCAACATCACTTCCCGTGGGCCAAGCAGACCCTAAGACAAAGTAGCAGAATTTGAAATCTGAGTGGCACACTTTGAGAATCACGGATCTACCCAGAACCAGTCAGAGTACCTCTGTGTCGATGTCCCAGATGTCCAAAATGGGCACAGGAGGCAGAGGAGGTGCCTGCAAAAAACAATAAAAATAAAACTAGCATGACTTGTAGGTGGCTAAACACAAGATAAATTAAGTTTCTTAAAACTGAAACAAGGTTGTAAATGATGACCAAACAAGAAGCAATTTTTTTCCCCCATGAAAAAGTAATACCATAGCTATGGAAACAAGGCTACAAAAGCGCAATTTGACATCAAAATAGCAATTTCCATGGAAACACAATCATTTGCCATACCGGTGGTGTGGTCTGGTCAAACAGGGCGTGTTTGTGGTGGCACAAGATGGTGCTGAGGCTCAGTCCATCCAAGAAGATTTCAACCGTGAGTGGTTGCCTGGGGTCAGTCGGCAGCATCTGACAGACACACATTTACATAGCTTTGTTTGTCTGGGCGTGTATGCGTGTGTGTGTGTACCAAGATGTTGACGTCTACACGGCGATCCAAGAGCATCTCGGTGAGAAGTTCTATGGCATCCTGATGCCAAATACCGCCGATCTAAGGACAAGAACACCACAACTCTGTCTTCAGCAGTATTGCATGGACATACCCAATGTTTGGTCTCACAGGGTTGGTGGCGTGGAGCTGACAGGCCACGCAGAGTTGCGGTATGTCTTCACACAGTAGGCGGGGGTACACGTGGACCACCGGAATGTTCTCCACCAGGCCGTAGTCCACATATTGGACCTGCAACCACCATAATGGTTCTTTCATAGTCATCATTGAAGATTTAACTCAGTCAGCCAGTTTGGTTTGTATGCTGCAGTGTTTCAGGACCAGCAGGGGGAGACAAAGAAAACCCACCTTGACGTGTCCTCCCAAGACCTCCAGCAGCTTGCCCCGGTACCACAGCATGTCGGGTCCAATGACAGCGCATCCCTTTACAGTCCTCCAGGTGTACAGCTTCTGATTGGGCAGCGTCTTCATTCTCTGATGGATCTTCTTCCTTAGATTCTCCAAATGACATTCTGAAGAAAAGCAACCTCCATTGAATCCAATGTCCTTCAAGTTCTCACCAGATAAATTGTTTGTGTTACCTGCAGTGTCAGTTCTGGCATAGATGAGTCCGTCCTCTCTGACGGCAGAAATGGTCATGTGGTTGTGGCCCAGTTGTGGAAGCTCTGGTGTTTTATACAGATCTGTTTGAACCTAAGCACAAAAAAACCCCCAGCATTCACTTCCATGTGAATTTTGGGTGGCTGGTTGGGGTTAAGCACCTTCTCAACGGCCCTGATTGTGCGGGGGGCGGGTCTGGGGTGATAAAGTTTGGAAAGGTACGCCGGCAATGGAGGAGCTGCTTGTGTAGGAGTCTCAGCTTGTATGTTGGTGTCACAAGAATGAGCATCAGTTTCATTTGGCTTTTCGGGAGGAACAGAGAGCTCACTGCCAAACAAAAACAGAGAATACTGGCTTTGTAATATTCAACACCTGTAAAAGTCTTGAAACCCTTCTGTGCATATGTTGGAACAACAACTCACACGGACTTCCTCTCCCTCAGGGCGAGACCCTCGTAGGCCAGATAGTCGGAGACATTGACGAAATCTCCAGTCTTGTTGGTACACATCAATGTGACGGCTACAGGACGCTCATCCGTCAGCTCCTGGTAACGTCAGAATACGTTAGAGCAAGTACAGGTGTCAGAGGAAGAACGTGAGCTTCAGACCTGGATGGTGATGAGACCTGTGGCTCCTGACAGGTTGCGGTGCATGAAATCACAGGAAGTGGCGGTCCAGGTGGGTTGGCCCCCTGCTGGCCTTTTACAAAAAAAGCACATTTAATTTTGGTCCCTATATGAAGGTGAGAATCACTAAAACTGTATGTGTTTGTGAGTTACTTGATGTCCGTCAACGAGCACTCCAGAGCAAAAGAACCCTCCAATGAAGCCGGCAGTGGCTGCAGGTTGCTGACGTGCAGTTTCACCTTGTTGCCATGGTCACAGCGCATCACCTTTTGCCGGGCAACACACGGCAGACCGAGTCACTGAAAGTTGCACGAGTGGCAACTTTCAAAATAAGATGGCACACCTCTGCTATGTCATCGAACGAGACGTCGGAGCAGATCAGTCCTCTTTCCCAAATTTGGTTGACGCGAGCAGCACAGAACATGTTTGACTTCCACACCACGTCTTGAAGCTTTGCGAGCTCACGCTCCTTCTTCAGAAGCTCATTGAGCCTGGAATATGTTTAATACAGACTCAGAGAGGGAATTCATCTGGTAAATTATTGTCTGGCAAATTGACAGATCAAAAGACCGCTCGGCCCACCTTTTAAGTTGAGAGTCGTTGTTGACAAACTGGACGTAGAAGCTGCTGGGTGAGTTGATGTGGCTCACTCGCACTTTGGCGTCCTTCAGGCTGCCGGGGAGGTTGAGCCGAGGCTGGAACTCCACCTCTGCGTGAGCGTTTAGCTCCAAAGGCCCGAGACCATTCAGCTCAAGCGGCGAGTCCCATATGGCGTCATCGGCTACCATGTTGGTCTTAAACCTTAGACAAGTGGGATGATGAAAGTCAATTCATAGTCAGTGTTTGCGAATCTATTTCGTAACAAACATGATTATTATTCTATCTTTCATAACGATACCCAGTTTTGGAGCACACCAACTGCTCTTGAATTAGCACTTCAGCTACGTTGGTGGGTGAGTCAGTTGGGCTGCTCTCAAGCAACTTGACCGGTAGGGGTGTTTTCTTTGACGATTTTACTGTATGGCAGACAAGGAAATGAGTCCAGCAACATACATGTGCACTTCAGTGAATTTTTTCAAAATCAAATAATCAGCGAACGATTTCTAGTATTGTAAGCTTGATTGATTGAGTCAATTGACTTGACCTGTAATCGCAATGGTGAACAATTTTCCATGGGTCAGGCTGTTGAAGCGTTTCACACAGGCGTCGCTCCACGTCTCTCCTGCCAGAGGAAGCACGTCCGACAAGCAGCACTGGATGGCCTACGTAACACGGGCTGGTTTAGGGACACCGCATGGATGAGATTGAAATCAACGTAAACGCTCTTACCAATGCCGGCAGGGAGAAGAACTCATCCTTGATCTTCCTCAAGTCGCTGACCAACACCGTTGTCATAAATCCCATGTCGATGCAGAACACGTCCACCATTCTGTACCCTGGATTACCTGAAACGTGCACAGATAGCAAATAATAAAGCCTTTTTTTCTCATAAAATTGTTTTTGTAATATTGATGACTCGACTATTCAACTATGTGACGAGTGTTGTCAATTAATCGGTTAGTTTGGACACCTCTAGTCCTTACCTATGACCTCGGCTCGGTACCACATGTTTTCGTCAAAGCGGGCAACGCAGGCCTGTCCGATGACGGGACAGTAAAGCAGCAAGCTCTCTTCTGCACTCTTGTCGTTGTAGCACTCCTGAAGCCTGGCTTTTAGCAACGAGGACTCCATGTTGTCGCTCTGCTGGTCGCAAACATGGATGAAGAAAAGAGATCAGGTACAGTTTCATTTTCTCAGTTGATAAATTGTATTTGAAGTACATGGGCAGAGTGTTGATGTTTGTGTTGGGTACCAGCTGAATGTAGAAGTCATCAGGGCTGTTGATGTGTGTCACCACTGCGTTGTGCTCCACATTGATTTTGGGTACGACAGCCGAGTAGTACTTCAGCGGCCTCCTGCTCTGCTTCACCGGATAATAAAACCTGACGGCGGCGATGACATTAAGGCAGTGCTTACAAACTATGTGTATACTAGTATGTATAGTACATATGCGTGTAGTACCTGGCCACTTCGGTGAACACCAGATAGTCCCGGATGGAGATGGGAACGTCGTTGGATGGTCCCACAGGATCTTTGCTGAGGTCTACCAGCAGGGAGTCTCTGTCTTGACCAAAGGAACTCATTTCCACCACGGCGGAACCCACCACTTTACAGAAGGCCCTCTGAGCCTGGTTGCTCCAGCCCTTTGACTAAACACACGGCAAATTGAGGATGTCAAGGATGACGTTAAATGCGCAATATTAGCGGGATAGATGGTCTGACCAGGTCGTAGGGGACCAGGCCCTTGAGGGAACATCGGACGGCCTGAGGAGCAAAGCGAACCAGCTCTCGGTTTATCTTCCTCAGGTGGTTGTTCACCGAGGAGACATCCCTACAAAAATGAAGAGGAGGGTTGATGAGAACGAGCCGATTTTCTGCCTCGTTTTTCCCTCTATTCTACAAACGTATACGGACAAGCTAACCTCTCGATGGTCAAGCTCTTGGTGTAGCCGTGGTCAATAAAGAAGATGCGGATGTGGCCGAGTTGGTCGACTGGACAGATTTCCACGCTGCTGTCACGGCCACTTTGAAAGACCGACAGCACTCTGGTGCGGCACCAGAGACCCTCTTTTCCTTTTGCCAAGACTATGGAGCCTTCAAGGAAAGTTACACGTTTCTTTGCGACAATCGGCAACAAACATCTGTCGTCGAAATCGAAAAACGAACGCACCGTTTTGCACGTTGTCGGTAGTGGAGAAGCAACTGGCGTCCAGTGTGCAGAAGGTGTTGATCTCCTTGGACAGGATGTCACTCTCTTGCTTCTTGGCCGCATAGCGCACGTAGAAGTGAGTGGGGTTGACCACATGAGTCACAACCACCTTTTGAGCAACTGAGGACAGTGCGGACAGTCAAGATTTATTTTCAAGTTTCAAACACTCGTCTCTGTTGCTTGTAATTTGTATCTTCATTGATTGAAGACTTAAGGGAGCAGAAGAAAAAAAACAAGCTATTTTATTTCTGATGCGTTTTTAAATCAATCACAACATGTGCATGTCCTGGCTGCTCAATACAATGTGAATTGATTATCTCCATTTCTATTGGGTAACATTGTTCTAAGGTGACTCGGACCCTGGTTTTTAGTTTCAGAGTATATGTTTCATACCATTTTTCGTCTGCCCGGACAAATGCGGGCTTCCTCTCCTGCGTGACCTTCGCTTATCTTTGGCCAATTCTGGACCAGTGGGAGGGGCACCTGCAGAAACTTCAGATTCCGAATATGTGATTAATCCCTACAGAGAAATTAAGGACACATGACAACAACTCGGGGGTCTTTTAGATGTGGACATACCATGTTGATTCTGCGTCTCTATGAACTCCTTAACGATGACATCAGGGGGGGCGTCAACTTGAGAGGATGCCTTGGAGTTGTAGCAGCTGCTGCCACGAGTCGGGGTCGGAGAGCGGCAGCGAGAAGCCGGGCTCCTGCTCGGGCTCATCCTCTGATTCCTGCCCCTCAGCGGGCTCTTGGCTCTGCCGTGGCTGTGGTGGCCATAGCTGCTGGCTAATGACTGAACATGAGCCTGCCCGGGAGGCTGTTGGGCCAGCTCACTGCTCAGTTGCTGGAGGCGGGGTGGCACCACAGACAGGCTAGATGATCAGGGATAAGACAAATGCGGCAATGAAATGATAAGCAATAATAGCGTTTCCTAAACTGTGACTCTGTTCGAGTCTAAACTGGCCAATGCAACCTAAAATGGGATCTTTCTCGCGGTTCTCATTCTAGAATATTCCATTGACATGCTTTCTTGCATTCTGTCAATTGAGAGGAAAACTGATTTGATATACAGTTGAGTCGCTTGACTAGCTTGGTTGCTACAGTTGATTGAACAATGGCTCCTGAATAAAATGAGGATGAAAGGACTCACCTGTTTGGCTCGCCTGTGTCCATCTTCATAAACAGGTCCACACTCTGGTTCCCCCACTTGGACCTGAACATAACGCTAAACCAAATACATGAGTTATCACTGGCGAACTTCTTATTGCCTCGCCTTGTAAATTTTTTCTGGCGAACAACGAGCATTGCTTGCTACGGTTCTTGTTCTTGTGTGGCGCAGATAATTAATAATGGCGTGATTACAAACCTCACTCCACAGCCCATGGTGATGCACTTCATGTTGAAGGACTCCTTGTCTATGGGGGCCTGCAGAGTCTCCAAAATCTGTCATACAAACAGAATAATTTAGCATTAACTAGCAAATATTAGGAATATGTTTCCTGATATCTATTTCAAAGCATTCCTGTGATTCAGTGTGCTGCATTAAGCTTCCAAACATGGATGAGCATGTTACTGGCTGTATTTGAATTCTGTAATGATGGTAGCTCTTGAACCTACAAGGTTTGAGAAAAAAGATGGCATCACGCACCTTGTCCAAGTCGGTGTAATGTTTCAGGAGGGGCATGCTTTGGACATTCTTGGCTTTCTGCACGGCGTTGTCTAGAACGTCCATCCTCGCTTTGACTTTGCAAAGTTCGGCATGTGTGCTGGTGAAGTGAACATCCAGTCCACTGAGCTTACTCAGCTGCGTGTTTCGCCTTTTGGACACAAAACAGCATCAGTGATGAATGTCAAGGCTTTATTCGAAATTTTGTCACGTTACAACCTGATTCCATCCATTTATTTTGTGAAAATGGATTTTCGAGAGGGGGCATTCCAGAATAAGGCAAATGGAACAAAATGCGGGAAAAGCTAAGTGCTGTGAATACTTTCCGACGCCATGCCTTGCACGTTCGTACCACTTCTGGGTGGCGCGCATCGCCCTGTCAGCGGCCTGGGAGATCTCCATCTCTAGTCGGGCTTGCTCAGTCTTCACTTGCTCTGCCAAGCCTGCATTTAAAGTCTGCACGGATGCGCCAAAAAACACACATCGAGCACTTCCACATGTCGAGAGTATTCTGGAGAACTTAAGTGTGTGTGTTCCACCTGGTGTAAGTACTCCAGCACGGCCAGATGTTCTGCAGCAGTGGCCAACGCTTCATCCACAGCCTTTCCGCTCTTCTCAAGGTTCACCGGCTGAGGAAAACATTTCTTGACTACATCTAGTCTTAAAGGATACCTCGCTTTTTTGATGTGCAGTGAAGCCTAATCTATGTAGGACACTGACATGAGGTATATATATTTGTTATTCGTGAAAAACAACTAATATTACTGGAGTTATGAAGATGATGTCTTTAGAAGTTCTGTATGTATGTGCTATAGTGCATATGACGTGTGACGCATGGCATGGTAGAAAAATGTAAAAAAAAAAAACAAAAAAAAAACAGACAACTGAGAAGTTGACAGCACATAAATTGTACCTGCATGGCATCCACAGTATTGTCGCTAATGTCAGAGGATTTCGCTTGTTTTTTCCGATTGTTTGATTTGTCCAACCTGGGACACACAGAACCAAGTTCCATTAATTTTGGTCAAATTTCAAAATAATGTAATAGAAATGAAATATTTTTCTTGATGGACAATGTAGAATTACATGAATTTCTCTTGGGGAATAATGTAAATTTTGTCAAAATATGGATGCAATTTTGATTTCAACAATTTCACATGAAACGAGCCAATCAAACTGCATGGCTTGGCGGCTCCAAACATAACCGCCCAGCCCTCCCAAAATATATATTTTTTCCAATAACAACAACAGATAAAGAGGTCTGCCCTTGAAGGCCCAGACCTGCCTTTTCATCTTATTCATTCTGGTGGTGTAGACGATGCCAATGATGCGGCTGTCCTCCTGCAGTCCAAACACGCCGTCTTGAGGCAGGACCGAATCCACCTGCACAAAAGGGCCTTCATTAGCACAGGCAACAAATACAGAGAGTAAAAGCACTTGAAGGCCCCATCAATGTCGTTTCACCTCACACTCGGGACACTGGACCACATTATCACATTTCAGCGACTCCAGGCAGGACGTGCAGAAGATGTGACCGCATACGAGCGTACGAGGCAGATTGCCTTCAGGTTGATTCTCTGAGTGGAAAAAAACAAACTCAGTTTGGTCAGATTGCAACCCAAAAAACTTAGAGGTGTGCATTAGGTGATAATCGAAATAAATATTGATGAAATCACAACGTCAGCGTGTGACGTCATCAAAACCCAATTACTGCCATTGAAAAGCACAATGTAATACAAACTTTTTTTTGTCGTTAGCCGGCCCTAAAACAAATTAATCCGCTTTCAGTGACAAACAAAACGAACTTCAACAGCTAACCAATGACACTTGGAACTACCTACAGCATAATTTTGAGCATATTTCGACACTGCCACGTTAGCTTAATCGTAGCTCGCGTTGCTAGTTCATCGTACTCTAACACCGCTACTTGTACAAACTTTAATGTAAAAACACAAATCAATTTATATACCTGGCAAAGTATAGGCATTCCCACAGAATTTGCAAATGATGGAGTTGGGTTGCTCCATTGTATTCTCTTTCTTTCTTTCGTTCTTTCTTTCTCTCTAGTCGTTTCGTTAATGGCGACAAGAAGCCCGCGTTTTTTCTCCCGAGAGTTCAGTTTACAGTGCAAGTCGTACGAGATCACGTGACTCAATTGACACTACTGACGCAATATGCGTGCTGTACCTGCATGTAAAAATCTTGTAAATTATTTTATTTGGAAAATTACTTACAATATACAAACTTTGCCGATCGACATAAAGCATAGTTTTGGACAGAAACGTGAATTCATGGCCCACGTAACGTAATGCAATTGTTAACAATTCAAAGCAATGCATGGATTACTCATATATTGTAATAATTATTTCATTCATTAATGAAAACAATTTAAGAATGAAAACAATTATTTGAAATCTTATCCAATTGCCTTACGAAAAACAAACTGACGCCAGATAAAATCCAATTCTGAACACTTTCATTTTTGACCACTAAGAGGCGCTAAACACCACATAAATGTTTTTAGGCATAAAATGAAGCCCTCTTGAATTAATCAATACAAAGAACAAGTGATTAACCTATATTATTCGGGTAATTATGGGTACAAGAAAAACGAATTCCCAAACCACCTTTTATGGCTTCGTAGTTAAATTTATCTCACTTTTTAAATCCCTAGCTTTGATCAACAAAGATCCATTTGCAAAGGTTGTTGGGACGTTTCCTAATTTAAGAATGTTAAAAGAATAAAAATCTGAAAAAATACTGGAAAATGTATTTATATTTGGATTTATTTCAAAATCAAAATAACAAAATTAATTAAATTAATTTTTGTACTTATTTTATTTTTAATTGATAAATGATTGTTTCTCGAAAGGTAAAGTGTATTCTGGATTTTTGACTGTCAATTTTCACTAATGCACAGTATGTTGTACACTAAATGTTGAGTTTGACATGACCACTTTTGGCCCATCAGCAATGCCTACACAACTGTAAGGTTCTGTTAAGTCCTCATGGTCTTTGTTCTCCACATATTTCCTTTGTTTCCCACTTTCATTTTTTTTTTTTACTCCATGTGAGCGCAGCTGCCATCCTCGCCTCCGCCTGAGGACAGCATCCGAGTGCAACGTTTCATCCGCTGCGACATCTACCAAAGAGCAGGGCAGGGGAGACCGACATTAAAGGTAAATAAAAACGTCTGGCCAAACGTCATCCCTGTGTGGGGATGACACGATTGCACGCCACCCCCACCTTCAAACCTGGTCCATGAATGTTGATGGAAAGTGAAAGGTGTGACAGCCCCCGTAGGTGTCAAGTGTTGGAAACATCATTGCGGAGTGGAGTTCAAATTGTGCGTGAAGGCAGCAAATCTTGCTGAAGGTAATGTTGACACAGAGGGGAAAGTGTGTCCATAACCATAAAATAGGAAATGGAATTGAAATATAGGGAAGGAAGCGTCTGTCTCTCTCTATCACTGATGGAAGTCATTTTATAGTCAGATCAGAAATATTTATTTTGGTCTCATTTTAAAATCACAAAAATCTGTCATTTGAATAAGGGTGTGTAAACTTTTGCTATCCATTGTATGTCTTACTACCAACACAGAAATGGGGGCGGTCAAATTTGTCAACTTTGCACTTTTCTGCTTTCAGCGGTAGTATGAGAGCCATAACGGATGAAAAATGAATGATTCACGAGATGAAGTGCATATAGTTCGTATCAGCCGTAGTAAATCTCTCTTCCTGCATTCCAGCAGATGCATTTATCTTCAGCGGAGCATGACGATCATATTGAAAGGGGGGTAGTGAATTTTTTTTTTTTTACATGTGTGTGTGTGTACCATGATGGAGGGTGGGTACATGTGTTTACTATGTGTAATGAACCAATGAGCAGGCCACCCCCAGAGGGGCTCTGAGGGGGGTGTCAGTTGGGCTTGCCCCCCCTCATCTTCCAAATGTGGGTCACTGCCCATCCTCTGGTCATTTCCATCCTTTTTCTCCCAACCATAATTCCCCGTATTGGAGCACTTTAATCGCTCATTAAGGACTCCCTTAATTAGGCGGCGGCTTTTCGTTAGCCTTTAGTCCCGGCAAGGCCGCATTGTTGTGATCCAGCTATTTCCTGGCTTCTCATCTCGATGTGTTTGCGTGCACCCCAAAGGTCTTATTAAAAAAAACACCCCCGACTCCCTTCCGTGCCTTTGTCTCTCCAGCCCGCACACATCCCCCTCCACAGGTCGAAAGAATGAATTGATCCCGAGTGACAGCGGGATTCCCAGTTAAATGTCAACCTTCCAGCCCACCACCGCTAAATGTGACCACAAGAAAACATAAACAACAACCTCTGACAGCGGTAAATCTCCAGGTTGGACTTCATTTCTCCATTCAGTGGCAATCAGAGGCGAGGGAGGCCGGAGATTTTCTTCAGCAGGTGGGACGGTCGATCACAGCGGGGATCGCCAAATTGTGGCAAATCTAACAATGGTGTTGCGATTAAATCCAGGTCATCTGACACAGTCGTGCTGCTCCTTTCTTCACCCTATGTCCCATCAATATAAAGTACAGAATTCCATTATGCCATGCACAAATGCTAAAAGCTGTATGGCATGGGGTGGGGGGGTTGATGCATCTCCCATTCAATGGTCCTAAAATGGAGCCATTAACTGGGATCTATATGGGCTCCACGTGCGCATTTGGCAGCCTGCATTACTTGTTCCATGTGGCGTGCCACTTTGAGGTCACCGAGGCTATTCTTAAAAGCACATCAGGAAGCTGTCAAGTGCGCACATAAGCAACCGATGGCGCTAACTGGATGTCAACCATGAAAATACCAACAACACCCGCAACAGAGTTACGTAATCACTGCCAGGTCAAACCCGCAGGTATGACGCAGAGAACTTGTTCTTGGACGCAGTATCAACAAACTGAGAGAGAACGTGACATTTTAAATCATTTGAGAACATGTCAAAAAGCTCTGGCGGCATTCGCTATTGCTAGCTTAGTGTTACCTAAAACACACGTACGGTAAATCTAGAGTAACACTCCCTAAACTTAAAATATTCACAAATACACCCCAAATGTGACCTAAATATTGCTGATTTTACTGAATTGACCAAATTGACCATGAGCCAGACAACAAGTGAGGCTTGAGGCATTTTCAGTCGACAGCGGCAGAATACAAAATGGCCGCTGCCTGTTCTGCTTAATGAATATTCCACCAACACAATCTTAACCAGAATACCTACGTGTCTTTGACCTTGATTCTTTTCACATGGCTCGGGTACGTTGTGCTTTTCAACACTGTTTGTTATCAACAAAGGCTCCGAGCCAAAGTCAACCGCCTTTTGTGCGTCAAATTCTTCCATCGTACAACAATCGCTCACCCGCACATGACAAATTCAAACAATGGTGGGTGGAAGAGGAATTCGCATAGACTTTGGTTTGTGTTTGATTTAAAAAAAAAAAAGGTATGCGCGAGTGAATTACAATCTGAGGTTTTATTGTTATTTTGGGCTTGGAACGAGTCGATTGCTGGCACGTGAGGGGGTTGCTGGAAACCGCCGAGTGTTTACATTACTGGCTGACCTACATCACGCCAGCATATCTGAAGAATTAGCCGCGCTTTGCTGGCGTATTTACACAGTGATTCATATTGGGCTGCTTTTCTTTCACTCCTTAAACAAATCAAAGCGAGTGTCGCAATGTTCCTTCGTGGAGCTCATAACGCTTCTGGCCGGAGGCCCGCTAACGGAGCGTTACAGCTGAGACAAAGGCGGTGCACGAGCGCTCGCTGATGTCATCGCCTTCTCCTGACAGTAACAGATTGTTTTCCCGCGATGTTTTCCACCTGCTGTCACGTAGATAAGTGGAGACGAATGAGTTGCACATGTGGATACAGTCCGTGGCGTGAATTTTTTTTTCGATATAGAGGCAGAGCTAAATATGTTAAACTTGAGTTCCTTGGACATAAAACGATGGAGCTATGCTATTTGTAGCGCATCCGTCGCTCTTTTTTGGGAAACGCAGACCCCTGTTCCTCCGCCGTTCCGTCTCCATCCGAGGTCAACCACAAAACCACCGGCGCAGATTTTTGGCAGAGAGCCAAAGGCCCCAAAGCTTCCACAAGGCTGCATTTACTACTTTACAACATGCCTGTTTCTGCTAAGCTAGCGGGAGCTTTCAAGCCCAACTAGGAACTTTTGGAGCATCAGTTGGTGTCAGGACCGCAGCAATTGCTGTGGAAAGTGACTTCCGGGGTCTTTTATGAAGACCGAAAATGTGCAAATATTTGGGGTCAGCCAAGTTACTTCGACTGTTGAGAAGTATTTGGGAAAATATACGTTTGGGGAGTATTTTGAGCGCATTAAGAGACAGGTGCTCAACCTTCAGGGTTTCTCTTTCCTCCCCCGGTCTCAGCTTAGCGTAAGATCCTATCGCTCATCAAAACAAGCCCCACCCGGTCGGCGGCCGGGCCGCCGAGTGAGTGCGGCGTGCTCGTGGATGAGCTCACGCCGCTGGGATGTGCCTCAGCTGCGTGCCGTCCTTCATCCTCAGCAACTTTGGGGAATATTTGGAGTATTTAGACAACTTGCAAGTATTTTGTGGACTACTTTGAGACCATTTTGATGCAATTAATAAGAGCGTAGAGACTATTTACTGTCCGCTTTTCTGCTGACTCAGAAAGATTTTAGTTCTTGATATGTGTAGCTGTCACAAAGTTTTCCTGCTTAGATAGCAGCAGTAGAGGAAATACCACAAGTAGTTGTCAAGGTGCATTCTTTGGCTTGAGACACTTTGTACTCGGCTTGAGATGGCGCGGGACGTGCGAGGTGAGCAGCGTTTTACGAGGCGGCCATCATTCCCAGGCCAAACGTGGCGTTTTTTTTAAATTGGTACTTCCAAAGCGCTACGAAACAATGCTAAACACAAAGCAGACGGTTCTCGGTGGCGTCAAAAAGTATTGTGACGTCTGGAAAATGCCAGAGGTTTCATTCAAGGGGAAAAAAAAGGCTTCAAGGAAGCACGCGGGGCCGAATCCAAAACCTCAATCCTCTGTCCCACGTTCCAGCTCGGGACCGCACAGTTCCCACCCGGTTGGATTTATCAGGCTGGAAGCACTTCTGAACTCTAATAGACAACAAACGCCTCCAAAAGACGCACTGTCGTCATTTTTTTTTTATTTTCACTGTCAGGTTTGTGCGAACCGCAATACGTGATTGAGAGGCTTCGAATTCAAACGCCTACAGATATAAAGAGTCAATAAAACACCATGGAGGTTTTGCTTAGTTGCGTTAGTTTAACAAAAGCCTCAAAAACCTCGAAAAATTGTCTTGGATGTTTCCAAAATTGTACTCAAAACCAATGGGAAAGAAAATGTTAGATTTGAAGACTAAAATGTATCTTTTGCGTTTGAAAAAAATAATATGGTTACTTCTATCGAGGACAATCTTTGCTGTTCAAGCCTGACGTAAAGGTGAGCCAGTGATTGCGTAACAAACGTGATTATTTTTTGCTTTACAGAAACATTTACGGCACGCCGTCAACTTTCCAGCCCTTTGCCGGCCTGGCTTTTCTTGACCGCATCGTACGTGTGTGTGTGTGTGTGTCCGTATACTATATGAAAAGCGATATAAATAGCTGCATAAATCTCCCCAGCCACTAATCAGCATCACCGCAGAGGAAAACCGTCATCATGCGGTCAGAGAGTCTGTGATTGGCTGAAGAGGCGGAACCTTAAAGGACAAACAAAAGTATCGGAACACCAACGGCTTCGTGCGAGCTTCTTTCTGGCAATGTGCTTGATTCTATTTTCTGTCCTAAATTAGAACTTCTGTAACAAAAAAAAAAAAAAAGTACAACACGAAGTTTCCTTCATGCATGTCCTTGTTTGGTTGCCAGTGACACACACGCATGACTTCGAGTGTTTTCCACTCACCATTATGTTTGGCTGCATTGAAGAAAAAGAACAGGCCCAAGATAGCCACACTCATCCCTCTGCCCGCTTTCTTCTTCTTCCTCCTCTTTTCTTCGTCCAAGCGTTACGTAAACGCCGTGTCCCCCGGAGGACCCCGCCATAGTTGGCTGGGCATGGGCAGCCCCTGATTGGCAGCAGTAAAAAGCGTGTGCACACAACCTACACACACACACAAACAAACAGACAGAAGCGCTTAATGAAATCTGAAGGCCTCGGCTCAACGAGCAAAGCCGGCCCCAAGGGGGAGCGTTTGACCCCCGCCGCCTGACTTCTCACCATCTTCTCTACATCACGTCATCTTTCTCGTTACAAAGACGCCGAAACAACACCAAATTCTTAAGATGTTTAATAATGGCCCAAAAGTGTTTACTTGAGAAATGGACAACTTTGGAGAGCTTTTTTTGGTAGGTCTCCTCCTGATTGCCGTGGCTGCCAAATTTCACGCTGCTAAATGTGACAGAATTCAGGGACTGAATTTTCAAAAGAATTCATAACTATGCTTCAAAATTTAAGCTAAAATATCTGCTTGAAACAATAAAGATGGCCTCCTTGTGTCTTTTCAGGCATCTGTGGAATATTTGGTGGGTCTACTCATCTTAGACGTGGCTACCAAGTTTCAGGTTGTTCCGTGAAACCGGCTTCACAGGCTTAAAGAAAAATGATCGTGGTTGATGGCTTTGTTTGACGATTCCAGCAAGTCGTCAAATTTTACCGCCACGTTCTCTTCACGCACAATTCCGAAAAAACAGATGTTTCGCAATTTGGCGCCGTTGCATACCAGGTTTTAATTTGGTCGAAATTGTCCAAAATGACTCAGAGGAGGTCTTCCTTGAAGAAGCCCTGGAAGCCATCATGCAGTGTTGTAACAAAGTCATTTCACAAGATGAGAAAACAGCTGTTATAAAACTCTACTGCTAGCCAAAATAATATTTTATATTAGTCCGACTAAAGAAAGGGCTTGTGTGCCTCGCATTCCTACGAAAATGATCTGGCCCGACACCCCGATGATTTTCTACAGAAATGAAAAGATGTGAGCCTCAGCGATACGACTTAGCTGGATAACAGATTCCGATTTACGTTCCGAGCATGGCGACTTTGAGACATCATCCAAAATGTCCCCCATTGAAAGCACGGGACTTCCATCAACCTGCAGAATGCTTATTCCGCTCAAAGAGTTGAATGAGCGGACACGTTGATCCCGTGATTTAAAGTGTTTGTCCAGCCGTCGGCGGCGTGACGGACGACAGCGGCTCTGGGCGGGATGACCATATTTGGACGTCAATAAAGCACATCGGCGTATTCCGGGCCAAGCCGTATCCACGGGAAACCCTTGTGTGTTTAGCAGCTGATTTCTTTTTTCATAGCTCATCCCGTGAATATGACGCAAATGCAAGTAATCATGTAAATAATTACGGAGATAATGTCAATAATGGAGCGGCAGCAGGCTCACTCCAGTCATGACAAGATTCATTACAATAACAAAATGAAAAAAAAAAGATTCACTCGAATTGTGACTCAATTTACAATTCACGTCTATTCCAATACGATACAGTCCACTCGAAGTGCAATAAAATTTATGTGAGGTTTACTTTTGACACATCTAGTACAACAATGACTTTGACCTTGGAGTAATCGGAGTGAAAAATGAGCGCCGTTGCCAAGAACGTGTCGCTAATAAATGCTGCCAAATCATCATTTATCTTCATTTTCCATGCGCGTGAACTTTTTGGTCACCTTCACGGGCTAACCTCGACACATTTTGAGAGAGCCGAGTTCTACATCCGTCAGTCAAGAATTCGATAAGATCTTTTGGAAGTATCGCCTTTCGCAGAAATATACTTTCAGCACAGGGGAGTGTGATCTATGATGTTACCTGTCAAAAATATTAATGTGTGTGTGGGGGGGCAGTAACCTTAGCTATATTTTTAAAAGTTTAGTCATCCCCCCAAAATGTGTGTTAAAATCAGGGCCTTGTATTTGCAGGTACCAACGGGGCTAACACTAAGATGCACGGAAACAAAAATTATACAAAAACAGTCATGCCATGCCTCAAATGTAGCCTTTGGCGATAGTTACGCAGCTATGTCGCTAGCCAAAATGCTAAGATAATGCAAAATATGCACTGTTCATAAAACAAAGCTGTCCTGTTGTTAGCTCATTAGCCAAAATTTAACACAAAAACATTTCATGGGCGTTAAAGGAGCTAACAAAATGCTTTTGAACGGCGGGAGTTATGAAGAAGATATTTTGGACTTGCTGGGAGTCCTGTGATGTTCGCTGACGCTAATTAGCCGTTTTGTGTCTCGCTCTGGTGACTGTCTGATTTTTGGCCTTTTGAAGGCTCCGCCGCGGGATGATCCAATTAGTCGAATCCGGCACGGGGATCAGGGGTTGGCCGGCCACTCGGCCGGACCTGCGTGAGGCCGACCACACCGGGCGAATCCACCTCGACCTCGGTGATGATTCCATAAAAGAAATCACTCAAGTAGAGATCCAGAGAAGTACTGTACTGAACAAAATTTTACTTCATTAGTGTCCACGTATGACGAGTGCTTAGTTTTGGTTTAGTTACGTTACTTTTTGTGAATGTTAGCATGTTGCCGTGACTGACAGATCAAAGTCTGGAGCGTGTCAGCGAGCAGTCGTAATCCTCTCAGCTCGCCGGCCTCATTCCCAGACTTGTAATGCTTGGTCATGATGTTTACGTGGCCTTTTGTCCTTTTTGTCACCCCCCGCGAGCCCGCAGCCACCCACCTCCTAATCGGCCTCCTATTTGATCAGTCTAATCATGATAGACACATTTACCAAATTTCATGTACCTAATTAAAACTGGCTTTGAGGGCAGAATTTTCGAGTAAAAGTCATGAGCTAAGTTTGGTGGTGTATTCTGTACATCTTCAAACTTTGCTGCCGTGCTCCGTCCATTTTTCTAGCATTCCACCATCAAATTTGCTAGTGATGTCATTACGATAGCTTGTAATGCTGCTAAATGAATCAGACGATCAGCGCTTCCTTTTGAAGGAAGGCTTTTGCGTCATCAGCCCACATTTCTGGGTCAAAGCGTGTTTGTAATGTATCTTAAGAAGCGAGTTAACGTCCTTGTAAGCGTACTTGACTTCTGAAATCCAAACACAAAGTCGCCGCTTAAGAGTTTGTTATCATTCCTGTCGGAGAACTGACGGTCGTTAAAGTTTGGCGTGGAAGAGCTGTGAAATTGGCGCACGAGGGACAAAAGTGGACGTTTACTGACAAGAAAATGTCAAGATATAATCGGAGACCTGGTTTAGTCTGCGTGTGAGCGTTTGAGTGTGAGCTGCGGTGTACAGCAGCGACCGCCGACCGTTCCATGTGCTACTATGCCGCATACATTTTATTTTGCATCCTGCACGGTGACTATAACAACTCTCCACACCCCAGTTTTCATGTGACATAAGCTAAATATTTTCCAAACATTTTCCAACATTATTCTGGCCTACGCATATAAAGAATATCAATCCACCCACCTTGTTTATGCCCTCTCTGTAACCCCCCCCTTGGAGCCCACCCGCATTCACCCCCTCTCCACCTGACTAGCCAATAGGACCAGGCAGGCTGGTCTGGGTGTGGGCTGAGCCCGGGGGAGGAGGTTGCAAGGTAGGGGGAACTGACCGGACGGGACCAAACGCCCCAAACGAATCGGCCAGCCAGACGGCCAAGCAGGCAGCGAAGGGAAACATTTCACACCCTGGTGAAGATTCCGCCCGCCTTCTTCCCCCAATGGATCTACACAACTTCAGGTTCGGCCACACCTGAGAGGAGAAGCCGGGAGACCGATCCCGGGTGACTTTTCAAGCGGGGGAAATGTTTCAGGAGAACTTTCCTGACATGGACAAGCAAGAAGAGATGGCGAGGGGCCGTGCTGGAAGCTGCGTGGAGTTTCACAGCGTCAGGGTGAGTGCCTCTCACGCGCGAGTCGAAGTGACGGCTGACCACGGCCGTGATGATGACAGGTCGCATGTGGGAAGTGATGGAGGTGGGAATCTCACAGAGTTGCAGGAACACAGTCAAGTGTTTCTACTCGTGATGAAACGAAACGCTTACAAAATGGCGCCAGTCCGCACTGTCCGTTTGTTGATGGAAGTGGAACTGGAAGAAATGGGGAGCTTTTTAGACTTTGGAGAAAAAATTGTGGGCGTACCCATGCTGGACATGGCAACCTTAAACCCTAACCTAAAACCACCCCTAACCCTGAATTTAAAAATAATAATAATAATAGATTTGGGGCAAGCTGAACTTTTTGTGGTGTCTTCTTCTCCCCAATGGAGCACAAGAAGTCAGCAGCAGGAGTGATGTTGACAGCCAGCCAAACATCTTTGAGAATTCCGCACACAAAGCTTTATTTCAGAAGGCAAGAATCTCCAAAGTACGGATCATTTCGGGATATCTTGAAGCCTTCTTGCTGCATTTCATGTGTTTGCTAAACATAAACATGCTGGTGTAAATCTGAGGAAAGCGGATTGATGATCTTCATCCAAATTGGAAACGGCTCTGTAATCCCGTTTGAAGCGCAGCTATGAAAATGTCTTTTTCTTTTTTCATCCGTCACGCTAAAGGATATTTATGATGGAATGAATCCAGAGCAGGGATTACCTCCAAGGAGGATGAATCTCATGAAGGCTTTACACCGATGTACATATTTTTTGTGACCTACTTCTTGCCTGTGGGCGACTTTTGAGCTGGGAAACAAGTAAGGAAACAGTCAGGTGGCACCACGTGAGGTCACCGCCAGACTCAAAGGAATGTGTGAAGCGACTTCCACCGCACCCGCTGCGAGTAATCTCGCCTTTTATGTTTTGACAGACAATTTGGCTCGCATCCATCTATCCATTTCTCCTCTTGTGACCTTGCTATAAATATTAGCTACGATTGTGCTAACGGCTAATAACGCCCCCATCTTAGTTTGACTCTCATGACTTTTAAATCACGTTTCCGCATCTTGCCGAGCGGCGGTCGTGCATGTTGCACGTGTTGAGGGGGGAAAAGCATCGGGGAGGTCAGTGAGGTCATCAGCCTCGATTATGGAAGCACGCACATACATGCGCGTGCGCGTGCCGTGATTATATGAAGCTGGGGAGCTTTCATTAAGTTTGCTGGACTGGTTCTGGTGTGTCATTACCGCTCCTAAGTCATAACATGCCAGACAATACTGATCATGTGGCGTGTATACACTTAGGCATGTATGCACAGCCATGTGTGTGTGTGTGTGTGTGTGTGTGTGTGTATAGGACAGTTGGATGTATTCAAGCATGCATTTATTCTCGCATGACTGATTTAAGCACTTTTTATATTATGAGGATGATTTTCTTCCCCAAATTCTAACCTTTATTTTGATCTCCCTCCATCAGTTGATGAAGTTACAATCATTATGGGAGCGAGCTGGATTCCGAAGCCCGAGATTCAAGTCCCAGTTAGCCTTGTGACTTTTGAAAGCGTTCACGTCGACTGAAGTCCCAGCTGATGACGCCGCGATGCTATTTCACGTGTTTCAGGAAGATGTGTGACTTCATTCGGACTTAATTGACTCCAGACCTCAACTCGACTATGACCTGTCCCGGTAATCAGCAGACCGCTTTTTCCTCGAACAAACAAAAAGAGTTGATCTGACCTATATTATCCGGTGCTAGGTGGGCTCCGACTTGACCGACTTTAAGCGAGAGAGCCCCGTTAGACCTTCAGACGGGTTGTGGTGACTCGGCAGGTTGTGCAGTCTGAGATTTCAGGGTGGCGGCGGGAGGGAGGGATTAGGTCAGCTGTAAGAGGCCGGGGGATTAAGTCCGACTGACCCTGCAGAAGTGGACGAGGGGAGGAGGAGGGGCTTCGGGTGGAAGTGAAGCAAGTAAGGACGTGATGGAGCGTTTGATGAGATGGCCCTTGGCACTTGTTAGAGAGGTGGTGAGAGAAGTATCTCCCCCTGCTGCTCAGACCGAAGCCATGAAAGCGGCAAATAGGCATTTTTATGCTAACATTGGCAGATTGATGCCATTTCTGGACTTTCTTCGGCCAACAATCACATCCCCGCGGGTTCGGTATTCTCCGAGCTTGTGGAACTGTTGGAACGGCCCTGGTTGGACTGCTTGCTTTGGCAGCTCAATGACGTTTACGCGTGTTTATCGAGACAAATCGCAGAAAATAATGATGTGCTGGCTAAAATCAATTTATGCTGTCATACCACAGCCAAATATTTGCCGCGTTGGCTCCATTTGTTGAGTTGGACAAAATATCAGGCGCGGCTATTGTGTCGGTTCTCCGACCTGATGTTTGTGGCCGCTGGAATTCACGTTTAGTACTTTGTAGTGATGAACGCGACACACACACACACATCCAGATGTGTGGGAGTGCGTGCGTAATAACACGATGCCAGCGCTGTTGTTCTCCTTACTTGGCTTTGCTCCGACGCGCCATATGTTTTCATTTCATGTCATGACGGCGCACTTGACCCCCTGCGGGGTGGGCCAGGGCGGGCGGGCGGGTGGGGGTGTTCTGTCACACTTTGCAAACACCTTTCAAAATAGCAACACTTAAGCATGCGAGTTTGTTCAAGTGCGCAACGTCATAAAGACGGAGGAGGTTTATGATGACGTCATCATTAGGTCAAATTAAATCTAGCTTTTTCCATTTCACTAATCAAAACTATTTTACACAATTTTACATCTATTCTTTCTACATTAAGATACAAGTTAATGGATTTATTGTTCATAAAGTAAAAAAGAAAGAATGACTTAACATTTTTATTTATAACTCAAACGTAGGCTTTGAGCCCAAACGTTTGTCCCCCCAAGATCTGTCTGCCAGTGAAATGAAGAAGCCATGTTGTCTTTGCTTCAAAATATTAGGGAGCCCCTCCTCGCCCCCCTGCCTCCAACCCAAATCCCAAGATCAGCATGCGAAGCTTCCTCGATGCGACCTCTGAACTTTTTGTTTATTATCTGACATGAATTTGGTGGGAACAAGTCGAGACGTCCTAACCTTAGGTCGCCGTGCAGGTTTCACCTGGTGGTCCCGGCCCCCCCTCCCAAGGTGGAATGCGGGCTTTAGACCTCTTGGCTCCTGACCTCTCGGATGCGATACGAGACCGATGCTGAGAACGTGACGGCTGACTGACACGCACGCGGAAGCAGACTAACAAACTTATCTCGCGTTGATTAGCTTTGGTGGCTCCACGTCTGGATCCTCCAGCTGAGAGCTTGAGAGCCCCGTCGAGCTTTCAATTTGGGTTCTTAATGGAGCCCCCGCCAGTCTAAACACAGTGTTGAGATTAATATTACATTCGTGAAATAACAATAAATCAATTTTAAGTGGCAAGCATTTTAACTTTATAGCGCCCTCTGCTGTGGACTTAAAATTGACGTAAAATTGCCGTTGGGCTCGCTCTGCTTAGCTCACATGTCGCGTGATGGCTAATTACGCAAGCACTACTTACATTCGTGAGAAAGTTGGGTCAAATTGATGCAACATGCACAGATAACCGAGAGATACAAATTCAAACTTGAGAAAGCTAAAATCATTTGTCCACTGTTTTCTCAACCATAGCGTGACATCACAACAACAACAGTCGTAGTAGTCGTAGTAGTAGTAGTAGCACATGGCAGCACGTCAGCAGCATGTCAACTCTCTGCAGGCACACCGCACTAATCTGATTAGTCAGGTCACAGGGTGTGTGTGTGTGTGTGTGTGTGTGCGAGTGTGTGTGTGTAAGAGGACAGTGGCCAGGCTCAGACGTCTGCTTTTCTGTCTTGTGTCTCCTCCCTATCATGGCATGTCTGTCTGATTCTCCAGAAGGGTCTGAAACCAAAACATCTATTTTGTTCAGCCACTTGTGGGAGGCTCCCTAAGTAGCAGTAATGGTTTTCTTGGGAAGCTGTTTTGGGCGTGCTTGCCTGGTTCTTGTGGGGGGGGGGGGGGATATTTAATTTTTGTTGTATATCAGGGATAGGCAACTGGCGGCCCGCAACCATACCCAGAGTGGACTCTCAGTGTTTACGTCATACTACCTACAACTTCTCATATTAGCTTCTAATACTTTTGATACCACAACTTCCTCTTGTAATGGTGTCCTACCAATATTACTTCTGCTAATAGCGCCATAAATTTAGCATAATGTTTTTTCTTAAAGCAGGTTGTAAAATTTGTGTCTGACATCACTTTACGGACAGGACACGGAAAAGAAAGGAAAAGTCTGGAAAGTTATTATTGTTGTCATCCTCTGGCCAGCAGAAACAGTTCAAACTGCGCAGGCAGGCAGGCCGGCAGGCAGGCAGGCAACGCACGCGGCGTTTCCAACCACAACGCCGACACACCCTGGGCCCAGTCTGGCGCTCGGCTCTGGATCCTCCAGACGCACCAGACTGCTGCTGTCCAGAATAACATCAGGAAACAGACGGGTCGCCTCGAAAAGCCTCTGCAGCGGTTCTAACTTTAGCTGGACCGTCATTTAACATGCTGAGAACTGCTTTGAGTATTACAGTTAGCACTGTGGCTTGTTAGCAAAAGGTTACAGAACACTATAGGCGGGATATCGTCAACTTGAATACATATCAACTTCAGTACCTTGTCCTCGACTCAACTTCTTTTGCCTTTGTGTTAAATTTCAAATGATTCAAACTGCTAGTTCAACTACAGTGACTTCAAAATAAACAAGAAACTATTGGAATGAACAATACCAATAGCTTGGAATTGATGCATCACATTGAATGCAATAGTCTTTAAATATAGCTATACAATACAGTAATAAATTGATATTAATCAATCATTGAGGAAATATTATCCATTTTTATCTATTTGAATGTAATTATATGTTGATTGACTAAAGTGAACATAGAAGAATGATATTTTAGTGAAATTAATTAATTTCATACCTGTAATTTGTTCTTTAAGCGTCTTTATATTAACATCTGATAGTCAAGCTAACATTTCTATTTCCGATCACTTATTTGTCCGCAACTACTGGCCTACCAAAATAAAGCATACTATATAAAACGGCCCCGACAGTTACGATGTGCGGAGTTACTACATTTTATTTTGTTAACAAAACGGAAGTATCTAATTTAACACCATCTACCTTGATTGTCATTGGAGTCTTCGAGTCGAGAGGCGCTCAGACCAAATTGCGCCCGCTTGGAGTAAGCAGCTTCTCTCCGGGCTTGTCTCTTGGCGAACACCCGCCGTCATGGATCATCCACGGGCTTGCGTCCAGCTGTCTGCCGGATAAAACAACAAGTTAATCGGACCGCCGTGTCATGGGAATACTGTTCGCACGGGGCGACCGGCCCGGTGGATCTGTTTTTTGATGGAAAGCATGTCACCGCAGCAGCAGCAGCAACAGCAACAGCAGCAGCAGCAACAGGGTCGGATCGACTCCGACTCTGTGGCCGGGAAAAACGCGCCGCTCCCGGATAATAAAAAGGTAGCGAGACAAATCTTGTATTCACCAACTGCATAATGGTTTTGACATTGTAGAATTGTTTTTAAAAGCATATTTGTGCCAAAAACCTTTTATTTTTTGACAATTGCATCCTTTGCTGATTGCGCTTTTGTGTGGAATCTAGAACTTCTGTGTTTAAACGGAAAACAGAAACTAACCAACCAACAAATCTAAATTATATGGGAAAACTATAGACTGTGTGTGCAAGACAAAACATTGCGGAGTCACACATGTCCCACATGTTAACCTATCCTATTGTCACCTTTTTATGCTCAAATGTTGGTTTAATTGTAAAATTTCGCAATTCTATATTACTTTCCTGGGCAGATTTGTTACAGTTCTGATATCATTTTTTTTTTGGGACAAACATGTGACATTATTGTGCAAAAAATAGGTTAATTATAAATGTGATTATTCAGCACGGTCATCGTGATGCTTTATCAGAGAGACACATTTAAAAAAGCACACGCACACACAGACAATAGATTGCTTAAATGATTGCTGCATTAATCATGCTTTAAAAAATTACCCATGTTGATTACTTTTGGCTTCGTTACATCGACAAACGCACGCACAATATAATGATAAACAAATTCTGCAAAACAGCGCTCCGTGCGGCCTTTTTTAGAACTGCAGTTTTAATCCTGAGTCTTAAAACTAGGCCCTAATTGATTTTTTTAGTTAGAATTCCAACGCATTTGTACTGTTAAATTAGGTATAAAAAAATAATTATATTTTACTGTATATAATAAAAGAAAACGATTCATGTTGCGCTTCTTCAGGGGGTGTTCAGAATAGTTGCACCCTGGCGAGCTTTTGGCAGTCGTTAATAGTTTGTGCTCAGGGTCACCAAAGAGCTCACGAATGTCGAGTTTCCACATGCTGACATTTATCTGCATTTTTGTCTCAATGACGGATGGGCTGCATGCTAGCCGAAGTGCTAGCTGACAGGTACCTACAAGAGCTGCACAAAAATAAATGCTGTGTTTTGATTGACATGAACCAAGAAGGTACTAATTTTATAATGTTCAAGATCATTGTGGCTCTTCTAAAGTCAGTCTAATATTTTGGTGACAGGAGGCAGCCAAAGTATTCGAACCATGTCCCGTCGTGATGCAATGCGACGAGGCGATGTGCCAACTTTGGACTTGTTCCTCTTGTTATGTCAGAAGTGTGCAGCATGCCGCTTGTCAGCCACTTGACAAATGTTACCGTTGTCTTCAGCAAACACCATCATGGCAACACGTTCAAGACATTCAAGACACAATGTCTTTTGCCATCTTTCTCTGAACATAGACAACGGCGCCTTGCCGGTTTGTTCCGTGACCAGACTTTAAGCGAAGGGTGTTATTGGAATACGCAACAACGAAATGAAACATTACACACAGGCATATTTTCATAATCCTCAGATTATTCCTGCAGCTCGCTGAGAAGCCGTGACCGTCTCCACGTTTATCCGTTCCTATCCTACACTTCCGTGAACATCAATTGTGCATGAAGGAATGTTGTCGACTTTGCGCAGAATCACACACACACGCTGATTGAAGATTGAAGTGGTTCAATCGAGTCAAGTCTATCAACAAAAATTGTGTTTCAATACGTTTTTGTCCACAGACGACTTTTGCTTGCTACTTTCCATCCTGAGCTCAATTCCTCTTTTTTTCTTCTCCTCCGTTGTGGCCACTTCTCTTTTCCTTCCAGCCGCCACACTTCCCCTCAAAAGTCTCTTCTGCCACCCACCCACACACACGCACACACACACACACACACACACACACACACACACACACACACACGGATGGATAAAAGTTGGCTTCCTGGTGGTATTTCCTGTGAGGACCAAACCGATCACATGTGTTTGTGTCTTCAATTTGTGCGTTTCTGTTTGTGTAGAAGATGAAGACTTTGGCTCAGAGAAGACAATCTGCTCCCTCATTGGTCATCAGCAAAGCGCTGACCAGGTCCAGAAGCACATCAAGGTATGCAAACACAAATGCATTGGAGGACACGCTTAATGAATGTGCACAAATACACAAATACATGACCAGCATGCACAAAAGTTCACACACCCACACACACATGCTGCTTTATCTGTATTGTCACACTACGATCTCATAGTTACGTTGCCGAGACAGCTAGCGTCCTGCGCTAACACTTGACATGTGTTATGGTGCAACCGTTTTTTTTATATGATATTGACTCCCAGGACAAAACGTTCCGTGAGAGGGTTGACAACCAAAGTTGAACGCCCAGGGATAAGGCGGGGGTCATGTGACCCATCCAGAGCTCCGTAGCGGGGGGGTGATTGACATGTTTATGTGATACAAGACTCTTTGTGGCACACGTGTCCAAATCCCTTCAACTTCCTCCTGATAAGCGGAGCCAAACGCACCGGGGGGAACTTTAATTAGCCGTGCCTGCACCAGCCCTGTTTCATACACTGCCAGCTTTGAGAGGGAGAAAGAAAGAAAGAAAGAAAGAGGAGGATCGGTCGGTGTGTGTATGTTTATGATTAATTTGTCTATAATGTGAAGGCATGCACATATTTCTGAGTGTGTGTGTTTGTAAAACAACCTGATCGCTCACACCTCAAGTTATATGATCACTTAATGAGCCTTTTGGGTTTGTTGTTATGCAAGCGAGCCTCACGCTTTCATCCAATCACATAAGCTCATGCTGGCTCACTGGTCTTTCACCACTCGAAGGAAAGTACCGGAGTGTGCACATCTGTGTGTGTGTGTGTGTGAGTTGTAACCTAGCAACGTGTTTTCCAAAAGGCAACACGACATTCTGACATCGTTAAAAGTGAAATTCAATAATACAGTGAGGTCACTTCCTGTCGGCCTGGCTTTCCCATCAGGAGCCCCCCCCCAAATACACAGACCCCTGGATTTTAAGTTAGTGGCTGACGTCACGCCAACTCAATATCACACACACGTGCAGTTCATCTACGTTTTTGTAACGCCATCATGCAGGACAATTTGGCAGCGTTTTTTAATGCCTGTAGCAGAAGAAAAAAGAGGAAGTTTCACCCCAGACACGGATGTGAGTCAAGCGGGTGGGAAGACTGGAGAAAGTGTGAGTGGTTAACTTTCTGTGGTCGCCTGTCAATCAAGTGCTGTGAAAAATGGATTAAGTCAAATTTTGCCACCATGCTCGGCTCACACAAAAACATCAAAACTGAAATGTTTCACAAATATGCGATTCAATTAAGGCTAAAATAGAGCAGAACTGATGAGAGCAGCTTGAGCGCACGGGCAAACTTCCAGAAATGTTCAGTCGACCCCCAAAAGTGATGATGCTAATGCGGCTTGAGGTGTGTCCGGCACACGTTCGTGCGAGGCTCCGGCGTGCGTTTGTAAACACGGAGGAGATGCAGATAAGCTGACATTATTTGTCCAAACAGGAAAGGACGGAGCTCTCCGAGCACTTCCTGACTCGGTTGTCACGACAACCGACCATAGCGGTGCGAGGACGAGACGCGTGATGGTGGTTGTTTGCTTTCAGGGAGAGCTGCCTGACTCCGGTGAGTCCAGAGTCCTGCGGTCTGGTCCAGAGCTTCCTGAGCGAGAGTCCGGGCCAAGCCTTCCTGGGCCACGTTCAAGTCCAGATGAAGACGGGCCTGCAGACCCAAGACAGACATCTCTTCCTTTTCACTGACACGCTCGTCGTCACCAAGACCAAGTCAGTCCACTTCATTGCTTGCCTCCATCCTACTCTCAGTTTTCTTCCTCTCACTTCAGTCTCCCTTCTTCCCGCTGACCCTCCCTACCTCTCTACTCCCTCGTTACCTCCTCGACTTCCCCGTTCACCTCCCACCCTTTTAACCCACTTTCTTTCTCCCTTGTCTCTCTTTTTGGCCGTGACGTCGTCTTCCCCCCCTTCTCTCCCTCTTGAACTCCTCTAACCTCGTCAAGTCTTCGCTATGCCTCCCTCTGCTAAACGTGTAATTATTTTTCGGCCAATTAAATCCATATGAAGCCTGGCGGCGATCAAAGCTCAGCGCGAGGGCTCCCCACCCAGAACAGTGCACCGAAATAGAAACTTAAAGAGCACGTCCATATTTAACACACACACACACATGCGTGCCTACACACACACGCACGCACACAGCGTGAGGACACAGCAGGACCTTTGTGGTCGGTTCCATCCGGAGCTGACCCCTTGGCTATAATTGTCTTTATTACACAGTGGCTGGAGTGAACGCGGGCCAACTCGGAGGATTGTTTGACAAAATGGCCGCCGTGCATTGACGTGCACGGGCCGCAGTCGGAGCGTCCTCTGTAATCACGGCAGCGGCAAAAATGTTCTTAAATAGCGCGCAATCATTCATTAGCGTTGGGTCTCTTTTAAGGCTTCACACGTGCTTGGCTTTTAGTCTTAACACCATCTGCTCGCACTGATTTCTCCATTTAAATGTTTTGATGTAAATATTTTTTGAAAGACAAAGGATAACGACGGCACGGTGGAGCATCGGTTAGCACGCTGGGTTTGAGTCCAGCTCCCGATATGGGCACTCTAAATCGTCCGATGTGATTGGCTGGCACAGAGGAAGAAAAGCACTTTGGATAATGGATGGATAAAAGATAAGACGTTCTGACTTCCTCCCGCAGGTCTCCGTCTCACTTCAAGGTGAAGGCGAGAGTGCGCTCGTGCGAGATGTGGACGGCGGGCTGCGTGGACGAGGTGTGCGAGGGCAGCACCAGCCCGGAGAGAAGCTTCGTTCTGGGATGGCCCACCTGCAACAGCGTGGCCACCTTCAGGTACGTTCTATTCCATAGCTTGAAGATCGAAACCTCAAAATTGATGGAACAGGCCCTGAAGGGCGGCGCACCATTCCGAACAATCCTCAGCTAAACCGCAGCGCGACAGGCGAACATCAGGCGCACACACATGTGTGTTTACACCATTTACACTCTCCGGCCCCATGGCAGCCAGCCGTGCCGTGACGTAACATTCTCGCATTCCGCCTCAGCGGGAATCGGCTCGTAGCTTCAGCGCAGCGTAACACAACGGCGTCTTTCGCACAGACGCTCCCTCTCGTCGGCATTATTCGTATCGATGGAATGCGTGTCATTTTTTTCGTCTCTCGTCCGCAGCTCCGAGGAGCAGAAGGAGAAATGGCTGGCGCTCATCAAAAGGTAGAAAAAGATTTTGGGATTTACTTAATTTTGTCAATGGGAGGATGAAATCTTTTTTTTGTTTGTTTTCTAAATCTTTGACTTTCTTTGTCAGTCGTATCACCGAGGGAAAAGAGAAGGACGACCCCAAGACGGTCCCGCTCAAGATATTTGCCAAGGATATGGGAAACTGCGCTTATGTAAGATTGGTCTTCTGCTTATGATTAAAATAATGATGATGAGTACTTGGGGTGGGGATGTGAAAAAGCAACCATGTGTGCGTTTGCTTAGGCCAAGACGCTGGCGGTCAACAACACAGACAACACCAACGAGGTCATCAGCATGGCACTCACGCAGTTCGGGATAGCTGTGAGTCCTGCTTTGTTAGAAACTTGAAATCCAAACCCCGTCTCCAGACCTATGACTTGAAACCCAACCTTGAAACCCTAAGCTTGATTTGAAACCCCAAGCCAGGCTTGAGTTCCTGATCAAAACCCTAACCCTGTCTTGAGACCCAACCTCCAATCTTGTCATATAAACCAAAACATGTGTCTGAAGTTTTAAATCTCAACACTGCCTCGAAACCCTAAGCCTGTATTTTGTTTCGTAGGGTCACATGAAGGATCACCGCTTGTGGGTGAGCTCCAGTAAGGACGAGCCTCCGTACCCGCTGATAGGTGAGGACCACTAAATGCCTTATTCTCACTTTAAAAGCTTTCATGTCCACGCTTCAACTCGCCCATCTGGAATCACAGTGTGCCTTTGTTTGTTTTTTTCAAACATTTCCAGGACGTTTGTTCCTTTAAAGCTTTGATGTGGATTTCCAAAACATCTAGTCGTTAGGGGCGCGGCATTCATTTTTTTTGTGCAAATCATTCCCCCGTCCAGGCCACGAGTTCCCGTTCAGCATCAAGATGAGTCACGTTCGAGACGGCGGGAGCGCTAGCGGAGATGTGAGCGGTCCCTGCGATTGTCCCGAGGTTCAGCTCCTGGACCGATGTCTGCCTCCGGAAACCCAGTGTCACTTCATACTCAGACCCAGCAAAGTCACCCACGGCACGGACGCCTTCGCAGGTCAGCGACCAAAAACACTGCAGCATCAATGGCGTTGCTTTGATCCGCATAAAATGGCGCCTTGAGATACAAGTTTCATTCACGCCGTGATTTCATCATCTCAATACAGCCTACACACAAACACGACGTGGTTACCTCGCTCCCTGCCGTTTTAGTCCGTAAAACGATATTTTCAAAGAAACAACAACTCAAAAGTCAAAATATGGGAGAAAAGCAAACTCATGAACTTGGAGGCGATATCGCAACCTCCTCTGCGGGGGAACACCCGAGAGAGAGAGAGAAAGTGATGTGTGTGTGCAATGTTGCCTCACTGCCAAAATGTTTTCACTCTGACTTTAAACCCCCAGAAAAAAAAGTGAGTAAGAAAGAATGTGGGAAAAGGGAAAATGGAAACGTGAGCAAAGATAACACTCTTGAAGGTCAGCGACCAGGCGGGAAAAAGCAACAGCCGACGGCGGGTAAACGATAGGGCAGGAAACGGGACGGGACGCGAGAAAGACAAACAAGATGGACGCTGACGGCAGGGAAACACAAAAAAAAAAGTCCTGCCGGTGTCAGTGAGGCTTGGCAAGAGACTAACAATTTATGATGTAATCATGTGAAAAACATTGGAGCATTTTAGAATTGAAATCTGAGTTATACAGTAGGGTTTTAAATTCAAGCCTGGATTGGGGTTCCGGTTTCAAGCTAGGATTAGAGTTGTAAATCCTGACATCAACTTCTTCCGCAGACGCCGCCCCGCCAAAGTCGTTCAAGCGTAAACGCTCTCTGATCAACTGGCCCTTCTGGAGGGGCTCCAGCAACCAGCTGGACGCCGCGCCCCCACACAGTCCTACCTCGCCCTGCCCCGTCCCGGGTCACCTCTTCGGGCGGCCGCTTGCCTCCGTCTGCTCGGTGGACAGTGGCCTGCCCAAACCAGTAATGGTGAGCGCAGTCCTGGCAACTAAACGGAAATGCTATCAATTAGCATTGCTAACAGCTAGCATGCCTTGCACCTCAAATAAAAAACATGCTGTTGTTAGCTCAAAGCGCTAACCTCACACTCAACTGACTCCATGCTAACAATAGAAATAAAATGTCTTGGTTCAGGACATGCTGGTGTTCCTGTACGTTGAGGGTCCGTATACCCGTGGCGTGTTTCGGCGTTCGGCGGCGGCCAAGGCATGCCGGGAGCTGCGTGAACAACTGGACGCCGGGACAGACAATGGCGAGATTACACGCCAGTCCGTGTTTGTCGTGGCCGGCGTCCTCAAGGTAAACAGGTTTCCTGAGGTGACGTTTATATAGTTCCCATTGAGCCTCACCTAACCCTAACCCTACCATCCTACAAAATTGAAATAACCCTCAAAATCAAAATTATTAAATGTGTTTTTATCGCAGGACTTCCTTCGCAGCATCCCCGGCAGCCTGCTTTGTTGTGACCTTTACGACCAGTGGACGGCGGCTATGGAGAGTGAGGGAGGCGACGACGTGACCGACAAAGTCTACAGGTAGCAATAAGTTAGCCGCGAGCTAGTCCGGTTTTTCTTTGATCAATAGAAATGACGTCGTTCGGCTGTTTTGTAGATTACTGCGTCTGCTGCCCGCTGAGAATTTTCTGCTGCTGCGCCACGTGGTTGCCGTGCTGCACCGCATCCAAGGCTTCGCTCACGACAACCAGATGAATGCTTTCAACTTATCCGTCTGCATTGCTCCCAGTATGCTTTGGGCCTCCATGCCTGGAACCCCCGAGATGGAGGGGGAAGGCGCCAAGAGGGTAAGAGAAACTTCTAAGGTAGCAATTAAGAAAGCTAAATACGAAACTGACATTGGCTGTGATAGACGTCTGTTCTTCCATCCACCATATTCCTTATCAGATATTAGTATGCTAAAAGCTAAGCTAACATTTAACTTTGGTTTAATCTTCGTTCCCCTGACAAGATAAACCACAAGGCTAATCTGATTAACATTTCAGGATGCTACAAGACAAAACAGCTCTTGATGCCTAACAACATGGCTTCTTAAAGTACTTGGACGTACAGAGATCTAACATTTGACGTATCGAGGGAATGCTAAGGCACTAAAGTTAGCACGCAATGTCAACAAGTCTCTTACTACAGTATGTTATTATTATGGAATTACACTAGTTTGCTTTTCCAGTGTATGTGTGTGTGTGGACGGCCATCCAAGAGATGGGAAAAAAAAAAAAAAAATCGTGACATGTCAGCAAAAATAACCTCAGCAGCCACAAATATCTCTTTAGCAAATACTCTGCTTTCGACATTTTCCCTCACGGGGTCCGAGACTGTAGCCAAGTCTTACTGAGGCGCACCTCCAAAGAGTCCTGGCTCGTCTCCAAACTGGACGGGAGTCATGTGACCGCGCTGTTATCAATTGTAAGATACTTGTGACGATTGATCTCGTCAATATGTACTGTTGAAATAATTCATCCGAAGTACAAGGGGCAGGTAAATGAGAAAATAGGTCACATGATGGGACTCAAGTGTCAGGGTTCTTGAGTGTTTGTCGATTGCTGCAAATTGGTAGCTGTTGCAAAGGACTAAAAAGAATTTGTTGCGATCGCATATAAGGATGTTTTGGCTTAATCTTTTCAACAAAAATAAGCAGAAGGAAAGAGGAGGATTAAGAGTATGTCATGAGGATAATATACACTCCGCTCGGCAGTGGCAGCATATTGGAGCCACATTTGCAAAGAACACAGTGGACGTCATCCAAAACCACAGAATGTGGATTCCTGGATCTCGCTCCTTCTAATCTGAAACCAGGCGACCGGCTTTTGTCTTTTTTTTTCTTTGTAAAAAAATGGACAAAATGGTGACATCAGAGAGCAGGCTGGCTGTTTAC
Organism: Syngnathus floridae; assembly: GCF_059516105.1. Lineage (NCBI taxonomy): Eukaryota > Metazoa > Chordata > Actinopteri > Syngnathiformes > Syngnathidae > Syngnathus > Syngnathus floridae. The sequence goes on from NC_142420.1 coordinate 2,189,012, forward strand.
GCGCAGCGGCAAACGGCATCCAGACGCACGAAGCCGCAACATCTGGAGCCAAACAAACAAAAAAGTGACTTGCGTTTCCATGGCGTCAGCGAGGCTGACTTGCTTGTGTAAACACACGCCAGCCTCTTCCTCTCAAATTTTACTTGAAATTTAAGCCATTGATTAAGATCCAGAACGGTCTCGTGAACGCCTAATGCTGGTCCTACACCAAACCACTTTCACGGTCTCAGACTAAAAACTGAAAAAAAAAGATTTAGAATTAGGGAAAACCTTGGTTGAACAACTATTTTCTTTGTTCAGTCGTGCTTCATGAGTTTGAAAACCCCATTTTTGTTGGTTTTTGAATGAATTTATTCCGTTTTGGATGGAGGCTATAATAACAGACTGCGGAAAAAGTGAAGCACTGTGAATACTTTCCAGATGCACTAACTACGGCAACTATCATCCCATTTATGTCTGAAAAGGATTTGGTGAAATTAAAAACATGTAAACTGGTCAAAGTGAAGAAAATATGCAATTCCTGCCCAGATTCTTAGCCAAAATGATGAGGTACCATATGGGGGGGGGGGGGGGGGGGGGGGGGGCTTGTGTTTACGCGGTCGGCTTGGAATGAGCGCGTGGGTGTTGAAAAGGTGGAAATTGTCAGAATGAAAATATGTGAGGAAACGTTTGGACAGCTGCACCGATATTGGCGGGAAAAAAAAAAAAAAAAAGTTATTTAGGTCAGGAACTACTCCAATAAACATGCCTCGTGAGCAAACACTCCACTAGTGTTGTCTGATGACTACGAGGTGTGTGTGGAGGAAGAAAACACTCCTAACGGCAAAATTGCTGTGGAACAGCCAAAAGTTGCTGCAGATATTTTACCTGCGTCAAAGAAATAGGCAACGTGAAAAATGATAATTCAAGACAAATGTAGCGTATTTGCTAACGACATAGCGCTAAACAGAAGATCCACCACTTCCTCTGCCTGTACCACAAAATGGACATTTACTTGCTGGTTCATCACTTTATCGGGCGGTCTCAAAACCCATCAAATTTGTTTTGGAAATAACAACATTTTTTAAAATGTGTACATTTTGACATTAGTTCTCTCGCCTTAGGTGTGCGAGCTGGTGCGCTTCCTCATCGAGAATTGCGCCGCCATGCTGGGTGATGATGTCACTTCCCTGTTTTCCGCATTCAGCCCAAAGGGCGGCGGCAGCGAGCACAGCTCCGGTGAGTGATCAATTGTTGTGTTATGCTACTACACAAATATGGAACATTTACACATTCATTTACACTGGCTGGTTCCAGATGCGTCGTCGTTCCAAATGAACGACTCGTCCTACGACAGCCTGGAGAACGAGCTGAACGACGAACCCGAGTCTCCGTGCCAGGACCAACTGCCTCTGCGCGACAAACCGGACAGCCGCAGCCGCGATTCGGTCCTCACGCTCAGCGACTGCGAACCGGATGCCGAGGGCCCCTCCGCCGACCTCCTTCTGCAGCTGCCTCCCCTGGCCAGACCCCGTCGCTTCAGCCCCGCCACGCGCCAGCCTCGCGCCCGCCACACCAACGGAGCATCCTCGCAGAGCGCCGGCCGGAGGCTAAGACGTAGCTCGGAGCCCGCCTTAGCCGTCCTCGCCGGGGGGCGGCAGCCGCTACGCAAGGCCAGCTATGATGCCGCCATGGAGGGAGAGGAGGAAGAGGAGGAGTTCCTGGAAAAGGAGCTAAACGGGCTCCACCTGAACTCGGACCGCGACCAGAACGGCGGGCGGCGGAAGAACAAGCACGTGCCTCCGCCTCCGCTGCGTCTAGACGCCAGCTGCTCGAGCCTCTCCTCACCGGCCACGTCCCCTACCGGTTCCTCGCTCAGCTCCTTAGACTCTGCTTTCTCACAGTACTCCACCGATTATGGCATCGTCCCGACAGGAGACGGCCCCCTCCGGTCTCCACGCTGCTCCCCGCCGCAGAAGGATCCCCGCCCCGGCCACGGCGCCCACCCCAATATGTGGCTGAAGAAGGACCGTCGCCTCTCTTTGAAGCAGCCTCCCAACGGACATGCGAGTGAGGAATCGCCGCCCACTGGGACCCAAACCGGGACGCCCAACCGGCAGCCCGGCAGTCCTCCATCCTACCAGCAGGCGCTCCTTCAACTACAGTGCACCTCGCCCTTCTACAAGGGGGCGGACAAGCCTCTAACGGTGCGAGAGCTCCGCCTCCTCCACAACACAGGAACTGACGCCAGCCAGCCCCCGATGGGCGTTTTTTACGGACAAAGTGCCACCACTCTCATATTAAAACGCCAGAAGTCTCACTCTCTGACGCCGCCTGTCCAGAGCCGGACTCTGCCCCGCCGCCGGTCTGAGCCTTCCTGCCACCCCTCCAAAACCGCAACCCTGGACAGACCCCGGGCCCGCCTGAGGGTGTCGGACATTGAGCCCCTGTCGCCCTCCGCCGACCGTACCGTGCAGGACTACTTTTCGGCAAGTGGGGACGCGGCGGGCACTGCGCGGAGGAGCCAGGAGGTGGCGCTCGCCATCGCCCAGGCCAAGAAGGAGTGGCGGAGTCGGCAGTGTAGCGAGCCGAGATTGGACGATTTTGACCAACTCTTCTTTGCCGAAGAGTCGTACGTGTAACTACCAACTTTGTACATAGCCACTTTTTACCAGCTTTGTATTACTCACTGTTGTCTAAATAGCATTTACGGTACCAGGGTGGGAGATTTCCTATATTTCTAAAAAGGTACACATGCACTTCCTGCTTAGCGCCAAGATAAGATGCGGTTTTGGTTTTGCTGAAATGAATGATATCACAAAAAGAGGCAACAGACGTTCCATTTGCATCCCGCCAAAATAAGAGCATTTTTACTTGACATACTGACAAATTAAGAGCACGAAACACAGTTAAAACCTTTAAAAATGACAATGTCTTCCGCAAATTGAAGTGCACTTGCTGGTGCCACTTGTCTGTGCATACTACAAAATAAGAGCATGCAGTTTCCAAATTGTGCTTTGAAATTTATCAGATTTATCCTCAGCACACAAAAAAAGTATACGACTTTTTTAATGATTAAATTAAGCCAACAAATATGTATTTATTAGGAGAAATCAATGTCCCTGCTTCTGGGTTTTTTAATGTGCTAATTAGGGAATTTTCCAATATATTATCTTGTATAAAAAATGAATTCATTTTGTAACTGTATGATTAGTTCCCCCACATTGTAAAATTGTATTTATAATACAGAAATATATATGATAAATATAAGTATGATCTTTGCTATGTAATTAAATCAAATTGTATTTTTGTACATGTGCTGCTGCTGTTGCCATAGAAACTATATTTGCTACATATTTCTATTGTGTACAACATTTGAATAAAATGCTCTCTTCCAAGATTCCTTTTGATTTTAGCTGTACTGTTAGCTTTTGATAGCATAACGAAATCGAAAAATATTTGATAATGACGGCCCTAGTTTCAAGTCAGGGTTATCAGATCTTTGTGTGCAGCAGTAGGAAAAAAAACAGCATCCCTGGCGACTGGCTGAATTCTTTAGCATCTATTTAATTATCTGTTTTATCAAATCTAGCATAATTATTAAAAATGCATTGTAAAAAAAAAAATCAAGGGGCATTTCAACGCCCGGCTAAGAAGCTGCCTCCTAAGTCTTTGTGCGGAGTCGCCGTCAATCATAATTCCAGCTCGTAGCTCTGCTGGTTTGTTATGTAAGGTCCACAAGAATGTCTGCGGACAAGACCCGGCAGCGTCTCCTAATTACGGCGCTCGGCACAGCAGCGGGGCCGTATTTGCGATTTAAATACGGCCTTTGACACCGAAGGGAAAACGAAGCAGATGGCAAATTGTGTTTGACTGACAGGCCTCCTTAAACACTTGCACTGTCTGCCCTGTGCTGTCCTCTGTGGGTTTTGATGACCTAGGACAGAAGGTCTCATGTTTTCTATCATTTCTGTTCAGTCTCTCCTCTTTCTTGCACACAATCCACAACATAATAGGCAACGTTTGGCGCTAGTACCGATACCTGGTGTCGATACTCGTCCAAATGTTTCACGTAAAGGTGTTATATTACGTCATCGGCGTTTTGATTTTGATTGTTATATTCTTTTCGAGTGGATACAAATGGTTGCAACACAGGCCACACCTGTCTGTCTGTCAGTCAGTCAGACTATGAAGGAATGTGACCTCGGCCAAGGTAAACACTCAGCGTTAGCTACATATTGAACGTACACTTGAAAGACAAGTCGTGAATGGCAAAAAAAATGATCAATTGTGTTCTTATTTCACAAGACAGAGTACAAACTTGTATAATGGTCACACATTTGCCATGTAATAATCACTGAGGACAATGCATTAGGTACACCTGACTACAGTATTTAACAAGCCACGATTGGGGTTTAAAGTCAAGTATGGGTTTTAAACTTTGGAAGTAGGATCGGCTATTGTCTCTCGTGCGTCGTGACGTCATCCATCATGACAGGTCAAACAAAGCAACCGTCGCCACAGTAAAGTCATGACGTATTCAAAATTAGTCCATAGCCAATTTCTGAGGATAAATGAAGCGGATGGTGGTCTTTTACTGACACCGTGTGGACAAAATTGGAAACGTGGCGGAGGACTCGATGAGTCTGGGTTGCCTTGGCGACGACGACGTGTCGAGAAGACAAAACGACCGCACGGTAGCAGTGTTTCACAATGTAAAGATGAAGCTGAATGCCACAGCCTACCTCCAAATGCAAAAGGTTGTATTTCGGCTGCAAATGTAAACTTTAAATACTGTCACATCAATTTTGTATTTAGCCAGAAAAATATTATATTTTCCAAGACAATGTATGGTCAGCTTTTTGCCCACAAAAAGTCTACTTAAGGCTATAAAAGCTATATTGTACCTTATAAGGTTACATGTTATTGAACTTAAAAAGGTTAATAGACAACTTTAAACCTTAAAGAAAAACTTATAACTCATTGTAGCGTCTCTGAAATATTTAAATACCCCAATCTACCAACTTTTTCCTGATCATAGTTGAACTTTCTTATGCAATATTAGGAAATAATATACAAGTTGAGCTTGTTGCAGAAGGGAGGGGGGAGTGCAAGGCGAGCAGAGACAAGCGAGGCGAGAAGCGAGTGAGGCTGAGGGGGAGCCTGCTCACAGCTCACCACCACCACCACGCCTCGCTATCAACTTAGTCAGCCATATTGCTACGTACGTACATACGTGACTTTGTGACGAGTCTTACCCCGTGTCAGTGAGCTCCGTGTCCGGTCATCGCCGTCGAGCCAGCGGGCTATTTTTATCCTTGTGTGGATATATAAAGCGACAGCGCCCGGTTCAGGAGGGAGGAGGAGGCGCAGAGTGGACCGCTGGTAGCGGGGTGACAACACTCCATCGTAGGCATCCTTTACCTTGACGCGGCGCGGCCGTGCTGGTGAGTTCCAACCGGGGCTGATTGCTTTTGTCGACTTTGGATATTCGCCGCTTCTTCGGCGTTTTCCGGCACCGACTTGAATGTCATTTTGGAGGTGTGTGGAAAGCGGTAAGGTGTCACAGTCGCCGCCGAGGAGAGGTGCGTCATATAGCGGCCAGGCTAATTAGTTTACTCCTGTACACTGGGGACATCTCCGAGGAACCTTTAAGGACTTGAAGTCGCACTGTGGCGCTGACTCACGCTTTGAGATCCAATTTTAACATGTGGCTCATTCAATGTTCGTTGAAGTGGGCTTTGAGCAACTTTTTAGTCTACCTGGATGGCCACTGACAGCTAAGAGTCCTGGTCCGGTGGTGGTGCCGTGGTATCAATCCCTTACAGGCATCACAGTGCGGTCGAGCTGGGAGTTTATCCCCTTATCATCTTGGGACAATTCGTTTTCCGGCGCTGACTTTGCGCACATTTTGGAGACGAGTGACAAGGTGTCACTCTTGTCGCCGAGGTGAGGTGCGTCATTATCGGTGAAGCTAATTGGTTACCCCCGCACTCAGGAGGCACTTCCGGGGCACGTTTAATGACTTGCAGCCGTGTTCAGAAGATGGTTAATGTCCGAGATATTATTAGAAGGCTTCTTTGGGATGGACACAAGTCATTTAAGCTGCTTTTGGGTCTGGGGACCTACCTGGCTATCAACTGGATTAGCCGGCTACATCTGTTGACGTTAATTCGAGTGCCATTGACATGTTTGAAGCACATTAAGGTAGCCCGAAAACATTTGTTCCAGTGAGTCATCTTCACTTCCCTTTTTTCAAAGCCGCTCTGAATCACAAGCCATCATCCGCTATTTTGGCCCGTTTAGCACGTCACCAGCTGTCATTTAAACGCGGCAGTTAACTAGGCGGCACCGCCGTTAACCAGCCAAGATTTCTGTAGCCTCAAATCCAAGCGCTGAGTTTAAAGCACACTGATTGGCCAATTGAGCGCGTAAGGACATTGTGATTGGCTACGCCGCTTGTCTGTTACGACCCTTCGGCGTCAAAGCGAAGCAGTGAGTTTTTTGATTGGCTGCTTTGGTTTTTGCCGGTCACGCCTCTTGTTCAGTCGCTTGGCAGTCCTTGTAATATGGAATTAGCAAATTTTAAAGTAAAATTGCATAATTATCAATTTTGATATTTCTAAATTTGTGTAATAATCCTTATAAAATTATCACATTTTCCTGTCAGAGGTTAACTTTATTCAGGTACAGTTTGGACTGTTCTCTAAATTATAAACAGAATATAAAGAGTAAACGGCAAGTTTTATTCCTGTAAAAATTTCGCATTTTCAGCTGCATATCTGCTTAGCTACACAAGTCCCATTGTAAAGTTTTTTTTTTTTAAACATGAAGTCAAACACTTACCAAAAACAAGAGTTCCAATACCAATAAAAAGTAAAGTGCTCTCTTCAAAAATATATTCATAAGCCAGTTGAGTCACACACACCAGTTATTTTCTTCATCTGATGAATTATATGTGTTGTATATTAACAAAAAATACTAGAACACTAGGCCAAAGTTGAGGCAGGAAGTCTCAGCGGAAATGAAAATTTTAGTGTGGAGAATCGACTCAACTGTGAGGTGCCTCATACACCGTTGCCACCACACAAGCAATTCTATAGCAAATATATATAGACTATTCTTGAAATATAATTTTTTTTGTGTACAAATAAACTACCGCATAATATATTTATTAGAAAGAGAAAAATTTAAAAATTATTTTGGATGATTATGTAAATCATAGCCTGACCTTTTTTCCCTGTAATGTTATATATAATATATATATATATATATATATATATATATATATATATATATATATATATCGTGTTCCACCGTAGGTGTGTTGCCATAAAGCCCCGGACATTAAAATGATTAAATTTATGTGGAACAAAGCCGATTGGCAACGTCGTTCCTGCCAAATGTGATTGCAAAGCAAGTCGGTGCTACAAAATTACACAAGGTTATGTCTAGTGGACCGACTGGACTGATTTTTGTAAAAAGTGATGAAAATCCACGTTTTAAATGGATAATAGAAACACTTTTTAATTACGACTCAAATTATTCAAAGTACAATAAAACACAAGGTGATATTTCAATACTGTCGGCGGTAACACTGTACAGAGACGGCCGGCCGGCTCTGTGGTTTCCTTTTCTAGGCCACATTTACCTTCAGGACTTGTCCTAAAAGGAAGGTGTCAAATTGAAGTCACTCTCCTTTCTTCCTAAAGCCTGGATGGGATTATAAAACTGACAAGATCCATTTGAATATGTAAATCCCTCTTGCAATAAAAATGTAGGAAAGTTTGAGAAGAAAGTGTGACCTACTTTAGCTGTACGACTCTTTGGTCAAGTTCCAAACTTTTTTTTTGTTCCATTATTGATGCCGTCGTGCGTTTTGTCGTTGGCAGGAAGACGAAGGACGACTTCTTTCTCTTTTTTTCAGAAGCAGAAGACAGCCTGAGAGAGGATGAAGATGCCCAAGCCGGTGAGTTTCTCCACCGCGTATTGCACAAACGAGGGTTCCGGCAAATCACGACAAGTTAAAATAGTCCAAAAACATTGTTCTTTATTTATGTAATCATTAATTATTCACAGGAGTATGACGATATGCTAGAAATGATTTTTTTTTTTTTTACCACAAAGAGCGAGAAAGGCTGTTAGAATGCCGTGAAGGGAAAGCGAGTGAGAGCTTGAGAGAGAGAGAGGCACTTTTTTTTTTTTAAGTTCACCTGCCATATCCAATGGCGCCCTGAGGGAGAACTGCCAGTCTGGTTACATTATCCCCTGGTGACCCCTTCGCAAACACACAGGACCTTTTCACCGCCTGCTCTGTGCGCTTTGGCGTCTTGCAGCGCTTGTTCAAAACACGTCTCCGTCCTTAGCTTTGTTAGCTGCGTGTCAGGCCATTAATAGAACAGGAAAATTAATGACCATCACTTTTTGTATGTTTTCCATGTTTTATTGACATTTTTTTAATTTAAATATCATTTTTTCTTTTAGCCAAGTTTTTGCAGTTAAGTCCTTTATGTGTGTTCACTTACTCGAATTTAATGACCATCATCTCGTCCCCCTCTTATCTTAATCTCATGTTTCATTTATTATAAAGCCTGCGAGCGTCCCACAATGCAACGCTTCACACACACAACACACAACACACGCACCAAGAGCAACTTGATCGTTTCCTCTTGCTTACGTGATGCGGCCGACAGAGCTGATGTAACGCAGCGGCATTTGCTTGCAAGGTGTGTTGCTACATCTCATGAAAGAAAGAAAAAAAAAGTGTTAAAAACTACAAAAGGAAACCCAAATGTGGCAATAATACTATAATAGTACTTTTCAGTGAATAAAAAGCAAAAAAAGGTCATTTTTAAAAGATGTATTTTACATTAGAAAAAACATGAGGGGGAAAAAAAATCATTTTATACACACTTGATATAAAATTACAAGAAATAAAGATTCAAATTTTCACTTAAAAAACTACCCTGAAGTCGAATGCATAACGATGTGGGCGTGCATGTGAGGATGAGGTGAATAAGTTTGCCGCTGCTGCCCTTGCAAGCCTGCTAACCAGCTTAGCTTTTAATTATGGCTGTCTGAGTCTGGACACGGACACACACAAACAATGTCGCTAGGCGGTCCTGCTGCACTTAACACAAAACGCACGCTTTGGCCGACATTGTTACGAGGCCAGAAGGCACAAGAGAAAGCACAAAATGCGGACTTGTCTTCAATTTTCCTCAGTGGCCTCGTGTGTTTGTGTTTCCACAATCTGGAGGTGGTCAACCCCGAAAGGCAATCTGGTTAATCCGGCCTGACCGCCTGCCTGGCAGCGTCTGTCCGCTGACATCTTGCACTGTGATCCAGATTAGCCGCCACGGGGCATTTGAAGAAGTGAAGCACTGGAGATACTCAAAATGGCTTGGCGCTTAGCTCACTGACCCGTTGAATGCCACCCGTTTAGGCAGCAAACTAGCCGGGCCCGTTTTCATATTACAAATTTATAGAGGTGTTGGCGCAAGAGAAAGGAGGGGGCCTGAATTCATTCAATAATTCCTCCCCGAGTAGCCGACAACGCTTCACGTACGCTTTGTTTGCATATCGTGGAAACCTTATCAACAAGCTGCAGCCTTGCACACAAAATAACCTCAAAGGCAGCACATGGCCCCGTTCTCCTGCTCCCACACTTAACGCACACACTTGACTTTTGATGACGTCATCTTTGTCCTGCAGACGAACGTCCGTGTTACCACCATGGATGCTGAGTTGGAGTTTGCCATCCAGCCCAACACAACAGGCAAGCAGCTCTTTGACCAGGTGAGCACACACACAGTGAAATGTGTCAATACAAGTTCATCGACATCATTTGACTTGCATGTGGACAACATGCAAATTCCACCAGGAAGCCCAGAATTAATATTTAATACGTAAAATTCTGGCCCCTTTCTCATATTACATACAGTACATAATAAATAAAAAAAAAAATCCTTCGTTCTGAGTCATCTTTTGTTGTTCCATCAAAGCAAAAGCGACACTGGCAATGTGTGCCAGTAGGTGCTTGGGTCGCTTTTGGTTCTATTACGAGACTGACAAAGATCTCTTTGTGCCTGTATATTTGTGTGTGTGTGTGTGTGCACTCACACACGAGTTAAAGGGCGGCTTTCAGCATTGTTCCGGGTCCTGAAAGGTTTCAGTGATGTAGAGGAAGGAAAACAAATGAAAGGGGAGGCTTTCGTTTTTTTTTTTTATGGGTTCTGCTTTTCACAAGCCACGTCATACAGCCGTGCCTGTGACAATACATGTCATCTTAAATCAGTCATTAGCTGACCTGTTGGATAATCAAATTCTGCAGGATAAAAATACACCACGCGACGTGATTCTGAGGTGCCGAGCTATACGACAACGTTGGTGGAAAATGTCCTTCAATCTCCATTTTGTAATCTCTCGGCCCCTGTAGAATTAGGGCATCAGATTCTCAGCTTCAGACTGACTCGTAATTGATCATCTATGCAGGTACTCTGGTTCCCGGTGCAGCCAAGGAAGGCGATTTGGAGGTGCCCTGAGCTAAATTTCTTCCCAAATAGCAAAAGTTGTAGAGAAACGTAACCCCATCAGCAAGCGAAAACAATCCAACTTGGTGACAGATTAATTTGACTAACCTGGAAGAAGCTCACTCCAATCACTTTGGAAGTGTCCTTGACTGATGAGTTGGAAAATCTCTGATCCATAATTACTAATACATCTTGGTGCCCCTGTGAATTCAAGATTCTCAAATCTCATACTAAATTTAAGATTGGGGAAACGAAAAATAAAACAAACACCCACTTGTTGTCCAGGTGGTGAAGACTGTTGGCCTGAGGGAGGTTTGGTTCTTCGGCCTTCAGTACATCGACAGCAAAGGCTACGTCACATGGCTGAAGCTCAACAAAAAGGTGAGCGACATGGAAAATTCCCTTGAAGGCAACGCTAACCTGAATGCATCGCTGTCATTTGGGATTTTTTTTTTCTTTTCCTACCCAGGTTACGCAGCAGGACGTGAAAAAGGAGAACCCTCTGCAATTCAAGTTTAGGGCAAAGTTCTTTCCAGAGGACGTCTCGGAAGAGCTCATCCAAGAGATCACACAGAGGCTCTTCTTCCTTCAGGTACCTCCTTGTACCGGTCTAAACGTGCTGTCGGCAGTTGGAATATCAGAATATCATGCTAAAGAAACTAGCGTAATATTGAAATGCTTCCTGTGCTTATTCTTTCAAATTTACACGTCAAGCAAAGGTCTGCTGTCATCTAGTGGTCAACAGCCGAATTACACCCAAATCAAACAGGAGGCAGAACATACTGTAAAAAATCCGTGTTGTATTTTCATTTTGCTCCACACAGGTGAAGGAAGCCGTCTTAAACGACGAGAACTACTGCCCCCCCGAGACCGCCGTGCTCTTGGCCTCCTACGCCGTCCAGGCCAAGTACGGCGACCACAACAAGGACGTGCACAAGTCTGGCTACCTGGCGGCCGACCGCCTGCTGCCACAAAGGTACAAACGCGCAATGAGAGCCGCCCTTTTGTCATCGCGGTGACGTCTCGTCTCGTCCCGTTCTGGCTGGCAGAGTTCTGGAGCAACACAAGCTGACAAAGGAGCAGTGGGAGGACAGAATACAAACCTGGCACGAGGAACACCGGAGCATGCTCAGGTGGCGGCTACCTACCGTTCAATATTTCATCAATAAATACATCGGAGGTGTCCGAACTTAAATACGATATGTGTACGCAGGGAGGACGCCATGATGGAGTACCTGAAGATCGCTCAGGACCTGGAGATGTACGGCGTCAACTACTTTGAGATCAAGAACAAGAAGGGCACCGAGCTGTGGCTTGGCGTCGACGCCCTCGGGCTCAACATCTACGAGCACGAAGACAAGTAAGATGAAATGAGTGCAAATCAGAGAACTACTGATTTGCGGATCTTATGACATCAAAGGCAGTCGGGTTTGAATTTTTAAAATGCACAAAATGGCTCATTTTGACCTTCACTGCTGCTTTTTAATACCTTCTGACAAGTATGGCATTTATGTGGCTACATTGCCCCCTTGTGGTGACAATGGAAGGTGACAATTGACTGGGCATTTTTTTCTCGAGTCTAATCATAATTTGCAATATTTTCATCAGGTTGTCGCCCAAGATAGGCTTCCCGTGGAGCGAGATCCGAAACATCTCCTTCAATGACAAGAAGTTTGTCATCAAGCCCATTGACAAGAAAGCACCGGTAAATTACTTTTCAAATGTTCTGAACATTATTTTTTTTGGTGGGGAAACCTCGAACTTTGTTCACTGCAGGACTTTGTGTTCTACGCGCCTCGCCTGCGCATCAACAAGCGCATCCTGGCGCTGTGCATGGGCAACCACGAGCTCTACATGCGGCGCAGGAAGCCCGACACCATTGAGGTGCAGCAGATGAAGGCTCAGGCCCGGGAGGAAAAACATCACAAGCAGATGGAGAGGTACAGCAATGTTGCGCCAGCCTTCCCGTCTACTCGCTTCTTGATGTCGTGCCCTCGATCGATCCCCCTCGGTCCAGAGCGCAGCTGGAGAATGAGAAGAAGAAGCGCGAGCATGCCGAGAAGGAGAAGCAGCGCATGGAGCGCGAGAAGGACGAGCTGATGGAGCGCCTGCGCAACATCGAGGAGCAGACGCAGCGGGCGCAGAAAGAACTGGAGGAGCAGACCCGCAAAGCCCTGGAGCTGGAACAGGAGAGGAAGCGGGCTAAGGAAGAAGCCCAGCGTCTGGACCAGGAGCGGAGGGCCGCCGAGGAAGCCAAAGCCGCCCTCGCGCAGCAGGCGGCCGACCAGATGACGACCCAGGAGCAACTGGTACTCTCCCCCCTCGCCATTCGTACTTTACTGGTGACGATAACGTGCTGTGATTGACAGGCTGCCGAATTAGCCGAGTTCACCGCCAAAATCTCGCTCTTGGAAGAAGCCAAGCGGAAAAAGGAGGAAGACGCCACTGAATGGCAGCACAAAGTACAACTTGACAACACTAACGTCTTTACTTCAAAGGTCCCATGTAAAAAATAGTTGTTTTATCGGGTTTGTAAAGGTCATTTAGGCCATTGTTTTGCATCAAAACAGTGAGGGAGTGGATTTTGATGGCATGGGACCTTCAACGTTTAAAAATGTTTAAAAAAAAAAAACAGCCACGTTTCCTCTCGCTCAGGCCATGGCGGCGCAGGATGATTTGGAGAGGACGCGAGAGGAACTGCGAATGGCCATGACATCGCCCACTACGGCGCCGCACGAGCATGACGAGCACGACGAGAGCAACGAAGAGGCCAGCGCCGAGCTCTTAAGCTACGGAATCAGCAGCCAGCGCAGCGAAGAGCACAGAGTTACCGAGGCGCACAAGAACCAGCGTGTCAAGAAGCAGCTGCAGGTCAGGCCGCCGCGTAGAGCCACAAAATAAGGGGAGGGGGGTATTTCGAAAAACTTCAATGCAACTGTTCTATTTCTTGGTCAGGCGCTGAGCTCTGAGCTAGCGGAGGCTCGTGACGACACCAAGAACACAACCAACGACGTCCTTCATGCCGAGAATGTGCGAGCAGGCCGCGACAAGTACAAGACGCTGCGGCAGATCCGACAGGGCAACACCAAGCAGCGTGTCGACGAGTTCGAGTCCATGTGAGGGCGCCGCACAACAAAACCTCAAACAGGGACTCGCTTGCACCTCGCCAAAAATCCGCCAATCCCCCGACCCCCTAAAAAAAACGTCTTTTTACCGGCCAACAAAAAATGGCCGACCTGCGCGGATGACTCTAGCTTTAAATGTCGCTCGCTCACTTTGATTTCCAACATTTTCTTTCTGGCTAGGATTCTTTTAAACCATTCTGTGTCCTGTGTAGGTTCCTCATGCATTTTTCTTTGATTCCTGTTCATGTGGCTCATCAGCTGACCCAGTAAACACGCAAACCAAACAAACTCAAGCGTCTTGAGCCTTTTTGTGACCCTGCAGCAGTATTTGTTTTTTTTGCAGACCTTAGTCTCCCATTGGATAAAAGAGCCCCATAAAAGTCATTTAAAAGATGTCCTTGTATTATTTATAAACATTGGTATGTTATTAGGTTATATTCCAAGTATTATTTATAAACATTGGCATGTTATTAGGTTATATTCCAACGTGTTACTATCAAGCTAAAATAGCAAGGTTAGGTATGTTTGAATTATGATAGTAAATAGACAGGAAAGAGAAATGGGCGATACGTTAGCCTTTTCTTTCATCTTGATTAGTTTTGAGGGTATAGTAGTAACTGGACGAAATGTGGAGAACAGAAAATACTTTTTTGAATTGCTTCAACATGATAGACAAAAAAAGTCTGTTTGCAGCGGTACAAAATGACTACTTTTTTTCCTACTTGTCATAGTTTTACATCTGCACTTTCACCAGTCACTTTAATTTGGGGTTCTGCCTTTAAAAGTCATGAAAGCCATGAAAGGTAAATTGGATTTCCAATGAAGCCCGCAAGTACACACACTAAAAGAAAACAGTGGTAATCAAAACATACCCCAATCGAGCGTTGGCCAGCATTGATGAGTCTCTCCAGGTGTGTCGACGCTGGTATTGGGCTTGCCTCTGTGGCTGATGCCGCTCCAATCTTCCACAACCCCAAACGTTTGCCCTCCTCACATCCACAATTTCCAAACGAACGCCGCCGCGAACAATTCTGAGCGAAAACACCGGTAGTTTCAAGGCATTGACTCGTTCAAAATGTATTTGACTTCCTGTCAGCCAAAGTTCACTACGGGGTCATATACTTTTTCCCAGTACAATGCACGTGAGTCCCTCTAGTGGCATGGAGAAAAATGACATCAACGCAAAAATAATGCAAAAGAACAAAAATGGCTCATAAATGTTTATTTTTGAAATTCTTTTGTTTCAAACCACACTACACCATCTTGTCTTTCAACCTTGGTCCCCATTTCTTAATATTTTAGTTTGATGTTTCAAACATTTTACAATTATATTTGATGTTGCAGAACATCTTTTATTGCGTATATAAGTCACCAAGCTGACAAATTTTCAAGCTGAACATCGTAGAAAAATGAGTTATTCGGAATATTGACTGGGAAAAAGAAAATTGTGCTGACAAGGTTTGTCAGAAATACACAAAGACGTCTTATATATTCTCATATAAATACAGTTACCGTTAGTAGGATACAATTTGTATCAACAAAGAGGTAGGAACATGCGCCAACCAGGCACCAGTTTTCTCCACGTTTACTGAGGCAAATCTTTTATAATAATTATTAATAATTTCACTTGAGACAGCTAGAAGTGCTTCAACAAGAAAGAAGGCCGATTTTAAATACTGACAAGCTAATGAAAAGACTAAATTTGAGGTAAATCTGACCTGGCAATGTACTACCACAAAATACCAAAAGAATTCCTTCGGAACTAGCAACTTCACCCCAGAATAAAAAAAACTTTGCTTCTGAACTAGGAATTATGAACTCTAAACTTTTATTGGACCATGTTTGTAATTAGAACCATTCATTTAAGGGAAGTACCAAAAACTAAAGAATTCCAGGAAGTTTAACCGTTGAGAAAAGTTAATAAATCTCTTTTAAGGACATTCAGAAAAAACACAGCATGATTTATAAATAAATCCAAAGTTTTAGCTGAAAAATATAGACAAATTCTAAAAAATTGTGTGAGCCAATCAGATGTGGGAGTTTTGAGGAATCTTTTTTTTCTTACTTTTCACTTCCCTTTTTTGAGGGAAAGTCTACACTGATGAAAAATAACCTGACAGTCACACACAAATAGTCCGAGGTAGGCTGTGTTATATCTCTCGTAAAATACCCTGATATGATTGCCTGAAAAAAAAAGCAAGACCGCAACAACCAAAAGTGCCCAAATCATAATACCAATAATATAAATAACTTAAAATATAAGAAATAAATAACTTAGGAATGCACTGTTACCCTTAAAAGCCTCGACTCCCAAACCATATCATCCAAAATGTAAATAGCAGAAATTCCCATCTTAAGTGCTAGTATAGCATATTTATGTATTCATATGTACTACTGGAAATAGCACTCGTTTTCACAGTCCTGGAACTGGAAACTTCCCCAAGACTGTAAACTACGGCCCAGAGCTCAGAAACCTTGCCATGGACCAAGGAACTTTACCGAGGAAGTCCACATTTTACCCCTTGACTAGAAACTGCTTTGCTCTAAAAGCAGGGACTTTTGAAAAACGTCTTCTTTGATCGAGCATAGACAACACTAAACCTTAGGAGGGGTCAAAAAAAGGTTCAAGAACTACCCTGAGTTTTCTCCAACAATATGGCAGCAGCCAGCTCCTGCGCATCAATCACACTGGGGTTCCGGCTCATCACCACCCTTACCAAATCCGTGGGGAAAATACCACAGAGGTTCAGGAACACCCTCTCCCGCCGGTCTTGGTATTGAGGCACAGAAGAAGACTCTGACTGCACCAGAGGCTCAAGAAAGGACGTCTGTGGTGCCAGTCCACGCTGTGACAAATGTGCATTTGTCAACGGAGAGGACCAAATGTTCTCTGAAGCTGCATTCTGGATCGGGAAGAGATCGTAACGTGGTCTCGGGGGCTGCTGGTAGCGCCGGTCCCAGTTCATTTGATGTTGCTCAGAATGATTCCGATTGACGGGAAACTGTGACCCTTGGTGATAGCTTCTGGAATCCTGGAGTCGCTCCTCTTGCCAAAGGGAACTCGGCAGAATGGAGCACTGAGAGAAGGTGGACGTTTGGAAGGGATGAAGCGGACCAGCGTGACATTCTCCTGGGTATCTTCTCAGAAGTGGCAGATGAGTCGGCGGCATGTGAGTGGAGCGCGACTGGAAAGGACTTTCTTCCGCCTCAAAATCCACTTGTTTGATTCCTGGTGAAGTGTTCTGGCTCAGACCGGGTGGAGTTCGGTTCAGGGGTCTGTTGTACTGATTTTGGCAGGGGTGATGGTGGAGATGGTGGCACATCGGCCTGTCATCCAAAATCAGGTCTGGGAAGAACGTCTTGGAGCCGCCTTCAGTGCCGCAGTCGGATCGTTGATGCCTGGCTTGAAAATCTTCCAGATAGAAGTGCGCGGGAGTCTCCGGAGTAGGAAGACTCGGGATGGGTGAGGTCTTGTAGCCCAGCACCGGAGACTCGGATCGGTAATAACTTGCACTCATTCCTTTGGATCTTGGATAATCCCATCCATCTTGATTTCCTGAGAAAGGCAATCTCCCCGGTACGGAATGCCCAAGGACATTTATACGGCTTCCCCTGCGTTCCTCTACTTTGGATTGCACTCTGAGATGGTCCTCCAGGAGCTCTGTGAGGGACCTTGATCCTTTCTTTGGAGTTCCCCGGCCGGACTCGGATGATGTCTGGTTCTGGGCTGTGAAGGTGTCTTCCTTCTGGCCTTTGGATGAGGCAGAGGACATTTTGGCGCTGGCCCGGAGCTCGTCAGCTACCGAACGCTGCGGCTGACTGCCTCGTTCTGGGTGGTAGAACTTGCACTTGTGACCGTACGTACACTTCTTACCTAAGAAAGAACAGAGGCATGAAAAGACTACCAAGTGTGAATTTAAAGCAATAAATGAAATCAACATCTGACTTTGCCTGCCTAAGATGAAAATAATCTTTTACCGTAAGGACACGGCTGCTTTCTGTGTTCTGGAATGACAGCTCGCTTCCTCAGGAAGTTCTCCAAGCTCGGTCCGTGGCGTCCGAGCGGGTCGTCTGGTGGCATGAATCTAATGAAAGTAGATGCGAGATTAAAAGAACCGAGAAGTGGCAGTGCACAAAAAAAAAAAAAAAAAAGCATTTACTTGTCGTTGACAAAGGAGTACATCAGAAGACGCTCATCGATGAACTTCTTCCATTCTGGCTTCTCGTTGGCCAGGTCACGGTAGTTGTCGTTGGAGACGATGATGCCGTCGGACTCGTAGGCCAACTTGACGATGAAGCGGTCGTCGTAGCAGACCACCCGCCGTCCCTGCACACGACGGGATGGCGTGAAAACCAGGATCTTGTCTTTCTCCAGTTGCCGCAGGACCTCCTGGTCTGTGATGAGAGCATCTGGACGGGATTGCTCCTTCCTCCAGGCGGGGACAAAAACCGTGATGTCACTGTGTCCTCGCTCTAAGAACCAATCAACCGCCAGCTGGATTCCTTGACAGGAGAACACCTCCTTGTTGCCGTGACTGAAGGAGGACATGGAGGTCAATGATTTCAAAAGGACCTCGTGATTAAAGCGAACCTCACCTCATGGCCACGTTACTCCCATCCACCACAACAGGCCGAAAGTTGTCTTTGTCCTCCAGGAGTTTGTTGGAACGCAGCAGCCTGCAAGAATCCACCGAGGAGGAAGACGAGTACTCGGAGGACGACAAAAGAGACTGAGATCCACCTCTCGGCGGCCCCACCGGATCCATCTTGGTTCCCAGTTTGACCAGTTCCCCTAGGATGTCATTGATAAGTGCAGCCGGGCCCAGTTTCTTCAGCACCAGCAACACCAGTTCTTCTGAGTAGCCCAGCTTTAGAGCAAAGTCCACTTTGGTGCGACAGTCGTGCGGGTTCTCCGCCTGGGTTTCCGCCTGGGTGCAAGCGTTGTGGTGCCGCTCATCTTCGCTATCGCCGCTCTCTTCAGAGAAGAAACTACTGAAGCTAGCACTGCTGCTATCCAAGCTATTGGTGCTGTCGCTAAGGCCGGAGTCTGCAGAAGCCGACACGGCTGCGGACGAAACCGTCCCGCCGTCTTTCGGGCCGCCGGGGCCGTCCACATGGAGGTAGTCCAGATCCAGCCCCGGGCTGAGGATGTGGCCTGTCCCATCCTCCACATGGTCCCTCAGGCCCATGAAGCCACCTCACACATCCAGACCCGGGGCGTTGGTGAGCCGACTTGATTAAGCGGGACCTTTTAGTCTAAAGTCTTACCTTCAAAAAAAAAAAAGAAAAAAATTAACTTTTGAAAAACTCATTCTTTTAAAATACCACTTTGAAACTTTGTTTGTATCTACTTAAGTTGTTTTAGAGTGTAAAGTAACATTTATGACTCAATGTGTGTGTGTGAGTGTGTGTGTGTGTGTGTGGGGGGGGGGGGTTAAGTATGTCTGGCTTGCACCTTTTGAGCAAAGCAGCTGCCAGACAATCTGTCCTTCTGCGACACAAAGTATTGTTCTGGACCATCCCCACAGACGGAGATTTTTTTTTTTTAAACCTCCCCCACTGTTTGTGTCACACACACACACACACGGTTGTCAGCTATACAGCTGCAAGATGGAAATAAATAGGACGCAAGTTCCATCTCCATCTGAGGACACTGTTGATATGCGAAATGGTTTTTTTTTTAGCTTTGGAGCGCTTTCAATGTATGCAAAATAACTCATCTGCTGAGCAATATGTCGTCTCTGTCTCTGCACCTCATGCCTCCACAGTGAGCAGATGCCTCCTCAACCACTGACCTCCCTTGGGGGCGTTTGCCCCCCCTCCCTCCCTTTTTGCACCCCTATCCTCCCCCGAGGCCTGGAAAAGTCTCCACACGGCGCTCGGGTGCCTGCTGGGCGGCTGCCAGGGACCGGCTGGAGGGGAGGTGGGGGGTGCTGTGGGTCCAGTCGGATGTGTGTGAAGGAGGGGGGGGGGTGGATGATGGTACAAAGGCCATGCAGAGTGGGAGGGGGGGGCAACAGATGCCTACTGAGGACACACTTTGAAAGCATGCCGCAACTGGTGGTGCCCCCCCCCTCTTGCCTCAATGCATAGATAGAGGTCACCAGTGTGTGTGTGTGCACCCCCAGCGCACTCACTTTCACCTCTGGTTGCCGAAATCTTCTCGCAACGTGCCCAGAGCTGTTCCTAATATTTTGACAAGTCAAAATTCAGATGAGAAACCATGTTGTCTGTTTTCTAAAACTGACAGCGTATTTTTTGTCGAGTTGATACGTTTTTTGTAGACAGCTCATTCATAAACCGACTTTAAAAATGTTCAATGGATGTCAGTGAAAGGTTTTATTTTATTCATAGATGTGAAATTTAATATATATGCCATAGATGTGAAATCTTTTTTTGATTTTTAATGACATGTACACGTTGCGATGTTAGAATCTTGTAGAAACATTCATTTATTTCATCCCAAACGTGTGCAAATACTTTTAACAATGCCAAACCCTGCCAAATTTCTAGCAACCATTTTATTTGATGATTTTTTTTAAATGTATTTATCATTTTTAACAATTATTGTTCTCCTTTCTTGATTTGCTTAATTTCGTTTAGTAGCATAATACACAGACAATACGACAAATATTTTTCTCTGTGTGCTCTGAACGTACATGACACACAAAAGACTTTTGCCATACTTGTGAGCGTTTACAAAAAAAAGAACAAGAGCCTCACCTTACAGAAGGGCCTCCGAAAACCTTGTTCTCCTCTTTTGCGGAAGTGCAATTTCCCACAAGCGTGTCTTGTAGCCAGCAGAGGTACACGTACACTTAAGAAAACGTCCACTGGAGCCAGAGTAGGAACGTCCTTCTTTAGCGGCAGACCACCTTGTAGTGAGATGTGTCCCCTCTCCTCTGTGGACCATCTCCACTAACATCACCCCCCCCTCTCTATTTTTTGTCTCCTCCCCCATTTAATACACTCTCAAAAGGGGGGGGGGGCATGCACAAAGAGGGTTTTTGGTGGGCAGCTGGATACGCACACACACACACACACATATATATATATATTATATATATAATGTGTGTATATAAAGAATTTCAAAAACTTTTACCATACTGAAGTGCGCAGCCAGGTCAAGGAGACTTCTTTTGCCTCATAAGTTAACCTGCACACAGAAAGAATTCAAACATGCATAAACACAATTTTTTAGGCACACACCTGCAACCCCCCCCCGCCTCCATCTTGGAGCGACCCTTTAATTGGGGTTCAGCTGACAGGTTCTCTCCTCAGGGAGTGTGCGGCGGGCGGGCGGGCGGGCGCATGCGTGCGGACCATCTGCTTGCTGAACAGGTGTCCCGCTCGCCGGAACCTTCTGCGACGACCCCCAAAATGCACTGCTTTTAGAAAATATTTTATCATTGGATCACACACATTATCAGAACCCCCCCCCCCAATGCAAATTCTAACTGAGGGACCTCATATGTTTGTGTGCGTGTGTGTGTTCTGCCGCCATCCTTAAATGACCCTGAAGGGCAGCGCAGGCCGAAGGCCAGCCTTTTGTGCCTTCAGAAGTCCTCGGTGACCCCTCCCAACCCCCCAACACACACTAATTAAGTCCTGATAGATGTTCCCCACTGAGCCTGATGGTGCATGCGAGCAAATATGTACACATGTGTAAACGTGCGTGCGCGCGCACATGTGTGCACGGAGTGAGTGTCAGGTCACAAAGGTCAACAGGAACAAAAGCAAGGAGCAGATCCCAGCTGCCGAGCTAAACATACAGAGCTAACCCCCACACACAGACACACACACTCCTTCCCTTTTAATGGGAGTGTGCCACCGTCACGCACGCACACACCGCCCGGGTGAGTAGGGGTAAAGGTCACATGGACACACACACACATACAGCATGTATGGACACACAAATCCTTCTAATCCGTTTTTTTGACTCGGCTTTCTATTTTTAAATGACCATGTAGAGTAAAGAATTCACTTGAAAAACTAGAAAATGTACAATTTCTGCAGAAACTGTAATGATGAGTGAGAAATCAAGTCAATGAAATGAAAGAATGAAGAGGCGACACACTGGTTTGCATGTCCGCCTCACAGTTCACAAATGATACTGCTCCGGCTTTCTTTCTGTAGCGTTTCTTCTCCCCGTGCTTGTGTAGGTTTCCTCCGGGTATTTTGGTGGGACTGCTTGTTTAATCAAACGTTATGGTGTCAACAAAGGATTTGAAATAAAAGGGACAAGTACACTTCAAACATATCACAAAGTAAACTTTGTCTCCCCCTTGTGGGGAAAAGAGAAACTACGGCGCTAACTCCCCCGACCATTTTCCTGTGTAGCCTTTATCTCCCTCCTGTAGGCAAAATTGCGGTGGACACGTAGCGGGCCTGACGGGCATGAGGTAGCGAACGTTCTTCCAGAAGCGCGAGTGGCGCGTGGCGGTGCCGTGTGACTTGGGCGACCACTTGAGGGGGGCGTTCTTGGCAAGCAGATAGCGCAGGGTCGGGGGAAGGTGGGCGTAATCCCCCGCTTGGCCCACCTGAATGAGGATGACGGCCATGTTGGGTTGGGTGAGAACGTGGTGTAGAGCCACCTGACAAGACAAATGGGACTGAATTTGAAGTGAAAGATTTCTCTGAAGACATTGCTCGGGTCAAAGTCGCACCTGCCAATCAAAGCCTGCCGTGCTGAGGCGAGGGGAGGAATCAATCTGCTGATCGGATGATTCCGAATGTGGGGCGAGAACCAATATCAGCCTGCGACTCTCCTCGATGCTCTTCTGAACCTGCGTAATGTGGGCTGATACAATGCGGGTATGGTTTTAAGTTAGGGTTTGTAATCGGTCATGACGGTTTGCCATTAGTGACCTTCTCCTGGTAAGTTGTCTCTGTGCTGCACAAAGAGGTGATATCGGCAAGCGTTTTCCAGGACGGACACCAGCTGCTCGACAAAAGCCAACATGTGCTTGTTGGCGTCCTCTGGTGGCTTCTCGGGGTACTGCACTCCATTCTGCCGTCGTTGAACCTGCGGCGTTTCCAACACTACATACGCGTCGTACCTTTTGGAATCTACAAAAAAAAGGTGTGCACATAGGTCTGGCATTTTTTTTTTTTTTTTTGATAACTTTACCTTTATTGCAGACAGCCATGGGCAAGTAAGGTCTTAAGAGCAGCGTGATGTCCACAGTGAAGACTTTGACCAGGATGACAGCAGACACACACAATAACATAACACACACTCCAGCGAGCCACACTGGAGTGAGTGTCTCTGAAGCACACCAACAACACAATTGGACTTTTAAGTGAGGGCTGAGCTTTCAAATACTAATCTGAATCTAATGAAGTGGTGATGCCTTCACTGACCTCGAGAGCTCGGTGTGAAGAACCGCTCCGTCGTCAAGAAGCCGTCGGTGCCGATGCATTTGAAATTTGTTTGGAAATCTCTGGATGATACTTTGGCGATGGTAAGGATCGCCGTGGCAACCGTGCTCTGGGAAGGCGAGAAGGTGTGGCTAAGGGAAACACAGCGAGTCGGTTCCCCGGTGGCTCGGTTAGGGACATTTTGAAAATGCAGCCCTCAAAGCCATTTTCACTTAGCAACATGAAGTCATGAGAAGTCCCACAAAAAAAGTTTTGCTTTAAAAAGAACGTACACGTTCATGCTCTGAGTGTAGCCATCGCGCTCGCTGTTCTTCTCGCCGACTTGCCATCGAGCCGAGCATTTAGGATTTATGTTGGTTCCGCAGAACACAGAACAGTTGAGCCGCAGTTCTACGCCTGGACCGCCACAACCAATAAAAACACAGTTAAAACATTCCATGTTTATTGTAACAATTGAAGTATATACGTTGTACAAGTTTCCATGAAATGCCCAGACCACGTTTGAAATTGTTTGGTGCCATGAAGTAAAAGCAGCTCGACGGGAAACAGGAAGACGTTTAAGATGATAGCATGATACAAATTATGGTGCAGCGTAACATGACAAAACATAAGTAGAAGTCGTCATAACAAATACGGTTTGATGAATTTACAACATCCTCTGTAAGATAGATACACACAAAAAAGTAGCAGGAATGTAAATATCGTCTCTTTGAGTTTCTTTTGCGTTTTTCTTTGAATATTTGATGAATTTACTTTTTTTATTTTTTACCTTCATGGGTGCTGATGTTCTTTGTGGGCGCCAAGATGAGCAAATTGGAGGAGAACGAATCTGTGAGTCAAAAAAAAAATATTTTCAGAGCTCATGTAAACCCAAAACATTGAGCTGGATTTTTTTGTGAGCATCATTTTACAGAGAGAGAAGCAATTCTTTGGTTTGATATTACTTGCGCCGTTGTGGGTGTGAACACAGCCACCCCCAAAGTCGGTTCCACTCACTTTTGATCGTGACCTCCCTAGAACCCGACGTGGTGTACTGGTGGCCCTCATGAGTCCACGTGCACACACACGTGTACACGCCTTGGTCTTCGGCCGTTGGGTTGTGTAGCCACATGGCAGCTGATCGCCAATCAGCAAGCAGAGTGTCGTTCTGGAGAAAATCACATGATCAAGCAAAATTTCAAATTTCTTCTATTCAGAGACTGCCAAAGTCCATTTTAAAAAAAGGAAATAAAAAATACTGGGGGTAAAAATGGATTATTGAATAAGCAAATTAAAGTGGGGGAATAAATCAAAGTGAATGAAACAATTCATATTTTTTCTTATCTTATTAAGAGCAGATGGTGTGTCCTCACCTTGTACCAGCTTAAGGCTCCACCCAACCTCCTGCAGATCTTAGCCACCGGGTCAGGACACACGACACGTTTGTTCCCTCCGGAACCATCCGGAGCGCCGTAGAAGTGCTCCTTGCCAGCTCGACTCGCTTCTAGGACCGTGATATTCACATAATAGTTGTTGCACGCCTCGCTCGTGATGTTTTGGCTGAAACGAGAAACAACGCCTCAAAGTAACGGAAACCAGAACGAGTCGACGAGACCCGGAATCTTCCCTCACCGAGCCGTGTAGGAACCCGAGTCCTTCACGGTGACGTTCAAGAGGAAGAGCGCGCCGCCGTGGTGATGAATCCTCTCCATTTCACCGGATGGGACCACGACACGCTTTCGGCCTGAAGAATTTCGGAACCACGTGAACTTTTCCAAGGGCACCGTGGAGTCGTCCAGGACGTACGGAACAAAATGGAAGGATTGGCCTTCTATGAGCACATAGTCCTCCACATCATAGTCTTCGCACGAGAGCTCCTGTGTGGCTGAGGGGAACATACAAAGAATCTGCTCAAGCTTCTGGTAGTGGTCATTGACTTCCGTAGAATGAATGCAAGGTCATTTAGAAATATTTGCACAGCATGCTTACCGGAAGGGTGAAGTGCGGTCACCATCAGGATGAGCGGGAAGAAATCCATCTCCAACTGAAAGAGAAGATCCCTCAAAATCTTTTTAGCTGCCAAAGTAGCCAGCCAAGCGCAAATGGTATGGTAGGACATGCGAGAAAGACCATCTGATCACAGCAACAGGATGTCGTACGTCACTTTGGTTGCTTCCGCTCTGATTGATAAGGCTTAAAGACAAACGACGTTCCGTTATCTAAAAATCTCAACAAAAAAAAGACAAAATGAACATTTTAAATGACATCAAATAAGATGATGCCTTAAAATAAAACGCAAAAGGAACATGTCAAGTTCCAAATTTGAATTTTTATTTGAAACGTTTAAAACTAAAAAATGTAATTGTCAAAATGTGCCATAAAAAAAATTGTAGTCAAAGTAAATTGCTGAATGTTGTGTTTTCTAAATGACATAATTGCAACAAATTAAATGAGAAATCAATTAAAACCTCACCCGAAAACAGCATTACAAATTCAAAAATTATATTAAAAAAAAATCTCCCAATTTGAATTTTATTTAAACTTTATTGTATAAATGTGGATACAAAATTCTAATGATACTAAAAATAAACATGTATTTAAAAAAAAAGGAAAATGCAGTAAAATATGTCTCTTACCGCTTAGAAGAATGTTACAGTGTCTTTGCTCTTCTTCGAAAAGACCTTTGATAGCCATCTCCTCGTGCGCACGCGCACACACACAAACACACACACCCCCACCCACACACACACACAGTTTATCGTTAAAGTGGCACCCCACCCCCATCCCTGGTTTTTCCTGTAATGGCCTCTTAAGTGCTACCAGTAAGATGCAATGTAACAAGATGATAAGAAATACTGAATTCAAATGTCTCTTGTGTACATTCCACCCTAACGACACAGTCACTGCGCTAACAAGATGGGATCTTCATGGGGTCTTGATCGTCTGCTGGCTGGCACGTCCGGCATGAGCAACCTGAGCTTTTTCCAGAAGCGTCTATTGCGTTTGCTTTGATTCCACGCGAGTGCTCCCTGCCTCCTCTTGATGTAGGCTAGAGACTGCGGCAAGCGGCCGTAATCCGGCGGACCGTCTGGGAGGAGAACCACGGAATAGGACATACGAGTCACTCATTTGGAAAGACAAAAAAAGGAATATACCGTGTGGGACAGTTCGGAACTGTTAGCATAGTTAGTTAGCCGGTCAATCAATTACCGATTTCCAGCAGGATGACTGGGGGCGTATCGTGCATCAAAGCGTCGTGCAGGCCCAGCTTCTGCTCATAGCTCAACTGTCGCTCCCCAAGGGTGAAGGGCCGCCACTCCTTCTTGTCCTCCTCCTCCCCCTCTTTGTCCATCTCCTTGGCCGACACCACGACGATGATCAGCCGGCGGCATCTCCGCAAAGTGGCCGCCACGGCGTCGAGTTTTGCTGCCGTGGGAAGAACATTTGAAAAGAAACACATTGTCAGCATGATTTATGTCCTCGTTGGTTAGACGGACTATACCTTCTCCTGGGATGTCATCTCGGCCTGCGATGAAGAGGCGGAAGCCGTGTCGTTCCTCCAACCGGCCGGGCAGCGTATGCAGGGCAAAGTCAGACGCCACGCTTGAGCGGGTCTCGGCGGGGACCACGCTCACCAAGGCGTCGTACGGGACCCACTCGGTATCTGCGCACATGGGAGACGCCAGCGTGAGTCAATTAGCACCTTCGCTAACGATGTTGTGTTCCTCTGTTGGTGATTTTGTAGACATGTGGTCTCATTGATGGTCATTTGTTTATAGTATATTTATTTTATTTTAAAAAGTAGATCGTTAAAATAGCGAGCAAGCTACCTGCCATTTATCAGCAAGTCAAATAATTCATTTTGTCAGTTGTCTGTTATTTAGTTTATCTACATCGTAAACAGTGAGTTAGTTTAACTAACATGTCGCTGCGTGTCACCTTGAGGAGTAACAAAATATCCGTGCAGCCTCCTGTATGCCAACGCTACGTCCACCCTGAAAAGGAGCATCAGGATGACCAGAAGTAGAAGAAGAAGCGGGGTGGCCACGCCCACTGCCACGCAAGTGTGGAACCAGCTGTGGTTGGCTGGTGGGAGACAGGAAGTAGTTGTGGTGCAGATGAAATATGTCAACAATGTGATTTTTTTTGACATATTAAATAAATATGCCAAATACGATAGAATAAGATATTTCTTTTTGCCTGGCATTTTTCAAAAATGGTTATTGCATTACCTTCTCTGAGCTGCACTTGGCAATCTTTCACCTTCAGAGGGCTCTGGATCCGACAGCGAATTAAGACATTGAGGAAACGAGGAAGAACTCTGGAAATGGTCAGGATGGACTCGCCAAGCACGCGG
Source organism: Syngnathus floridae (assembly GCF_059516105.1). NCBI lineage: Eukaryota > Metazoa > Chordata > Actinopteri > Syngnathiformes > Syngnathidae > Syngnathus > Syngnathus floridae. The sequence continues at coordinate 2,216,365 of NC_142420.1, forward strand.
CCTCGGTTTGGCGTGCTGCGGGGGAAAGCGGATCACGTGAGATGTTTTACGTATGCGTGCAGATTTTAATAGTGGATAACGACAAGCTCACAAGTGGAACGTCTCATTGAGCTCCGGGTCCTCGTCAGCAAAAGTGCCATTGACGATCCAGAACATTGTCGTCTCCTCATTCTGACTGTAGTCCAGCAAAGCCAAGCACTTCAGCTTCACACGCGCACCTAACGCCACATCAGAGTGTCTTACTCAGATTGTCAAGAATACAAACTCATAAAATTGATAAATTGACAACTAATCGTCTACGATGACCTCACCCATGTCTACGACGAGCACTTGATCCTGTTGTTGGATCACCTCGGGCACGCTAAAAATGGTCCGTGTCAACTCTGCATCCAAAACAAGGTTTGAAGAAGATTCGAACGATTTATTTATTTAAATGATAATAAAATTGGCGCCCACCGTTATTTATGTCCAGCTGGACGCTTCGTGCCGACGTGTACTTCCTGCCACGGAGGCTGACGTCCACCAGGCAAGTGTACGTGCCGGCGTCCTCCTCCGTGGCCTTGCGCAGCCTCAAGCCGCCGTCGTGCACGCTGATAGTTGCGCCCTCTCGCTCCAGCGGGTGGCAGTCCTGCACGATTTTGAACAAGCTAGTTTTACCGAGCTAGGTGACATTTGGTGCATATGGATAAATCTGCACAAATGGAGCCTTTTTGAGCACCATACCCTCAGCCACCGTAAGTTACTCGTGTGGTCGCGTCGTAGGACGTCGTCCAGCTTGCAAGGGAGGCTCTTTGTGACCCCCAGGGTGATGCGCCTCACTTCAGCCACAGGAGGACAAAGCCCATTGGACACCGACACGCAAAAGTCAATCTTGACGGTTCTGCTTTGGACCCTTCACAGCGCACAAACACTCAAGTCAAGACGCATCTCAAGACGTGCACGACACTCGGAGTGTTTCCTTACTTGCTCTCGCAACTGTAAGTGCCATTATGGGACATCTGCACGGGCAGGAAGTACAGAAGGTCGTCTATGACCTCCACGCCAGGGGGCAGAGATGGCATCGTCCCCGCCATCACCTCTTCTCGGGCCCATGTGACGTTTTCACCCGCGATGGGACACTTGAGCAGTAGGAGGTGGCCTGCGCTGACATAGTAGGTTTCTGGCGACCCCTTGTGGCCTGTAAAGGAAGCACACACATACATAGTCTGAATTAAAAAGTAACTATAAATTTCAACACATGTAATGGTCTTGCTAGAGTAATACGTGCGGGTTTAACAAGTAGGACCTCACTTGACCTCAATTAGGTGACACACTGACCTAAAAAAAGGACACTTATGGTAAATATTTGACCTGGTTACCTCCGTCAAATTGCGGCCTTGCCAAAACATCATGTGATTTCTCCCAGCCACTCACATCAAATCAAATTTAAACTCTACTAATATGGTTAAGAGTGTGGGTGGCTGTACTGCTGTCTAACCCAGTGCCTGATTTTCTTAAAAGCAAACAATTCACCAATTGACTTGTATAACAAATAATAAAGCAGAATAATACAAACGGAGGAATATCAGCGTACTCACCGAGCGTCTTGGCCGCAATGAGCAAGATGGCTAGCGCAGGCAGACAAGCCATTAGTGCTTTCCACACAACTCTTGAAGAAACACCACCAGTGAGGGAAGTGAAAAGTGTCGACACAAGTCATAAGACAAAACACACACAAAATCCCAGTCCACACAAAAATCTATAAAGAGATTTCGAGAGCATACCTCGCTTCGCTTCGTAAAACGATGATGATTCTTCTAGCCTTTGCTCCACCTCTGCTCTGGTTTATTATTCAGAGCTACAAAAGAAACTGAATCGATGAGTGTTATAGTAAGTCAACTTACCAGTGAGTCGTTACTGCGACTTCTGCTCGCCTCTTACCTGCACATCCTGTTTTCTCATGATGACACCCTGGGTTTTTCCTTCAACGACCTTCCACCCTCAGAAAAAGAAACACACACACCACAAAAAACAGGCCACCAACCCTCACTTGGTTTTCGTATGTATGCGGCAGAAAAAAAACTTCTTTGAATTGGAACTGCTGTAAAGGTCTTTTGTTTCTCACCTAATGTCTTCACTGAGCATCATCGATTAACGGGAGGATAATGTTTGTGAATACGTTTGAAATGGCATTAAATGATCAAAATGTCATCATAATAATAATATCTGAAGAAAACACCTATTCAAAGAATGATGTTTTTACTTAATTTTATTAATTATCCACAAGGAGGTACTATCGTTCTGCAAACGCTTTCGGGTTCTGCTCCACTCAGTCCGCTCTTCATGTTTGAGCATTGTGGTGTCCTAGTAGCAAAAAGTATCAATTGAGTGGCTACACCTTCATGAGAGTCGTCCTTTCAGGGGGCGCTACTGTCTTGCTCCTCACGGGCATGTGATAGCGAATCTCCTTCCAGAACTTGGACGACGGAGAGAGCGAACCAGGTGTGTGTACTTCCTTGTGGTCCCATGTACCGGTCCTGGATGGGGAGGACTTCCCAGTGGAAGTGGTCCAACACTTCAGTTTGGACTGCTGGTGCTGGCGGTGGTCCTTCCACCAGCACACAGCGCCCTGTTTCTTCCGCAGGTGACGCAGCGACTCCGGGAAGAGAGCTAGCTGGGCTGCGCTGATCTCCTCCAGCTCCACCAGCACCACCTGCGAAACAAACGTAACAATCAAAAAAAGTCACCAAAGTGTGTTAATTGTGGAGCTGACCTTGAGGGTTCCCTCCATGAGTACTTGATGCATGGCCACTATACACTCGTGTTGACTTCGCGGGTCCAAACAGAGCTCCTCGCCCAGGTTGTTGTTGTTAGAGTTGTTGTTGTTGATGTTTGTGTGTTTGTTGTCGTGCCGGTGGTGGTGGCGATGCGTGCAGGCGAAGGGCGAGGCGCCGTAGAGCAGGAGGAGTCTGCGGCTGGCCAGCATGTTGTCGTGCACGGAGTCCACCATGGCTGCAGGGGGAAGCCGAGTCACCGTAAACAGGGCACGCTAGCTTAATCGCGCACTCACTAAGATACTCAAAAGTGAATTAAGGTAGTAAATAAACAATTTATAAATAAACTAAGTGTATTACCTTGTCCTGGCAGGGAGTCCCGTCCCGCTATGAAAAGTTTGTAGCCGCAAGCTTTTTCCAACACTTGCGGCAGGATGCTAAGCGCGAACGTTAGCATTCCGTGGCTAACATCCAGCTGGCAGTCGAGCGGGTAGTAGGCCATCACGTAAGCGTCGAACTGCTTACCGTCGTTTTCTGACAGCGGCAACAAATCATTTAGCATGCTAGCATTAAAAACAGAACAAGTTTCTTACCTTTGTTTGTATAGAAGACTGGGAAGGAGCCACGCAAAAACAGCACGATGTCAATCTTGAATCGGTGGTACACCACCACAGCCATCACCGCGAGTGCCACCACGCTGCCGAACACACAGCTGACAGCAACCGTGTAGTCCGCTTCTGTAACCCGCAGGAGGTCAAGGCACAGGAACAAGATGGCGGCCGGCAGACCCTGACGAGATTTACCTGGAGGCAGCACGGCAAAGTGGGCCTGAGGAAAACCTCGCGCGCTGTACGCTCGACACGTGTAGTTGACCAGGAAGTCGGTCGTCTTCAGGGAGGAAATGGTCAGCACGCTCTCCATCCACACACCTTTCCGGGTGGTGTTCGCATGCCACACGCTGGATCACAGGAAATTAAAACAGGAAGTTGAAACAGACAAACGAGAGAACCCATCACTTTTGAAAGCTTCCAGAAACAAAGAAGGATGCATGGAACAAGTCAGCATTTTTGATTATTCCGGCACTTTTGGTACTGTAGACATCCTCCTGGAAAAAAAAACGCTGCCAAAAATCTGTATGGTTAAAAAAAAAAGCACTTTTGGGCTATCTACAAGTTATTTTTGGAACCTCCCAAAATAATGAAGCAGTTCCAAAAGAGATCTAAAAGTAGAACCTACAGTTTTTGGTTAACCCCTGAATGGTATTAAAAAGATGCTCCTAAAAGAAACCAATGTTGTCACCGTGGTTGTGAAGCGAAGATCCTTTCTGAGTCGTTGTCGGAAATGAAGTCGTCGTCATCCAACCATAAAACGTCCACTATAAGGTCGTCAGGAACGGTGCCAATGCACGGCACAAACACTTGACATTTTCGCGTCAAACGAGACCCTGAACATAAACAGTTAGCCACGTTAGCCTCATTGGCAGCTAACGTGTTTCGTCACTTTATATTCTTGACTGCTCACCTGCGGCCGCTTTGACAAAATCGTTGGCTGGCTGCAGCACTTGGGGCTCGAAGCAGTGATCCTCTGCAACACAACAGCAAAACATTGCCAATAGTTTGACAGGATGCAAAAAGTAGTGCTACGCAATTTTTAAAATCATCTCTACTCCATCCAGATGTGCGATCCTCTCTGTCGCCCCCTTGTGACAATGCGAGGGAGTGTCTATGTTGCCCACCTTTCACCCAAGCCTCGATGGTCTCCGACATGGATGCCGCGACGCCGCCCAGATTGAAATTCAGTGTGCACGTGTACAGCTGGTTGTTGCGGCTGTCCACGTCTTTAATTTTCAGCCGTGCTAGGTCGCGGTAAACGTGTCCGTCAAAGCCGTCCTCAATCAAGTCGCAGCCCTGATATGCACCATGACACATATTAGGACACAGAAACTGTTGTGCAGAAATATTGGGAAAAATGTTGTGGTTTCCATGGCAACAAGGTATGACTCACTCGGTACCAGGTCACGGAGGCGGTGATGCCGTAGCTTTGAAGCGTTTTGAGGACGTCTCTGACTGGACAGGAGAGCGTGTCGGTCACGCCTACGGTGAGGACCTGATAGGCTTTGCGCGGACGACCGCACTCGCCTTGAAGTGGATGATCCACCACCAACCTGGTGGACTGCTTGAAGCAGGCCGACGCGTTCGTCCTGGAAGAAGGAGCGGACCAATCAGTAAGCGGAGAGCAGTGAGGGGGCAGGGCTTAGCAAAAAAATAAAAATACCATTGAATTCATCGTAATAGAAAATCCATAACCAATAAATGAAATCAATCCAAATAAAAAACAGACGAAAAAATTATATTGTGTACAATTTAATCAATTCCACAATTACCTGACCACGCACTGGTAATGTCCGTCATGCTCCATGGAGACATTGAGCAACCACAGGGTCTCCCCTCGGATGAGGACGCCACGGCTGACGTCGCGAAGCGCTCGTCCCGTCTCTACGTGGTACCACTCCACCTTGTGGGACGCCGTCGACAAGTTGAAGACGTCGGGAGATGCCAGCGTGCAGTTGATCATGGCCACGTCTCCTGACACCGAGAACACGCGCTCAAACTGAACGTCGTAGTCCTTGCATTCATCTGACAAAAACAAAAGTCAGCAGTTAGCTTTTTCACAAACGTTGGTTGCTTCGTTTGTTAGCAAGTTAGCCAGAGAATGAGCTAGCTCGTGTTATTTGTTGGCTGTCCATCCTCATGAGACATTCTGAGCTGTATTTGTTGGGATTTTAGCCAAGAGGATATGACCCCATTCCCAAGAACTTTTTCCACACTTGACTCAGTCCCACCACAGCGAACGAGCACTTAACACTCCTCCTAACTTGATTACATTTTGCTAACACAAAAATCAATAGTTTGCTCCCACTTTTCCCGGATATTACAAAACAAACATGAAGGTTTAGTGAATAAACATGTGGTTGACTTTGACCCATTTAGGACTTCCCCACCGTCCAGCCAATGTGACCCACCAGCACTAGTCAGTCTCGAGCCAGCGTTCCAGCACCGCTACTCACCCGAAACGACGTGAGTCCCGTAGACACTTGGCACCATCAGCAGCAGCAGGAGGGTCCGCACATGGACGCACATGACTGAAACAACATGAAGGATGGACAGCTACAGCACAATGATGGCAGCGGACGAGAGGACAACGTGTACCGTCCTGGAGCGGCGCCGCCTCCCACATGAGCAATCGGCAGAGAAGCTTCAGACACTGATTTCATGCAACAACCGCCCAAAATGATTACGCAAGGCTTCTGTGGAACCACATGGAAGCAGGCCAGATCAGCCGTGCATGCGTGCGTGCGTACGTGTGGGGGAGAGAAAGTGTGGCCATCGTAAAAAAGCCCTTCATCCAACAATTGTTTATGCATTCGTGAATTAAGTTCAGTTAGTTAGTTGTTTTGTTTCATTTATTCATCCCTTCATCAGAACCACTTATGCGCAATCGTTTTTGAAATTAGAATGATTTAGTCACTCAGGTCAAAATGTGAGTGAGTAAGTGTGTTTATTGGACTATTTGTTCATTTGCTAACCAGCCAAAGGTTAACCAGTTACCAGTTTTTTGCAGTTTTGATTTGTTTTGTTCGTTTCATGTTTTTATTTCTACTTTGTTCATGAGTTCTTCAGGCGTTGGTCAAAGAGGAGGAAATTTGGAACAACTTGAAATAGCAGTCGATGTTAGCACAAGTAACTTTGTGGAAGCTACTTTGGTCAATCGTCTGTTACCGTTTTTAAAGAGGGTGAAATGTATGAGTCAGTACTTTGTCCACACAAGTCAAATATGACTCACAACTATTCTTATCATTAATTTTAATTACTCCCATGATGAGGCCTCACTTACTTGTTGTTTTTCCCCTCAAGTCATAAAGCCATGAAAGAAGCCCAGTTAGCCCCCGCAAAGCTAAATGAGCACGTGGGAGCACGTGGCATAGTGGGAACTCAACAATTACATTTTGAATGGCTTTTCCCGAAATTCAACACAACACTACTTTGAATACAACTTGTAATTCTTTTCAGGTGTCATTTTTCAATTCAAAGCAACTGGTCAACAATTAGCATTTGGGGTGATTTTTATTTTGAAAAACCACATTCTATACTATGAGTACTACTTCCTGTGTGAACACATTCACCATAAAAGTCATTCTTTTTCATGTACGCTTCCGATTACTGGAATTTTTTTAAATTGTCTCCTGTGATTTTTTTTATTTGCATTTTTTGTATGTTTTTTTGTTAATCTTACTAATATACAGCAATACTTCCAGTTTAGGCTTGTCATTGTCTAGTGGAGAAACATGCAGTATATCTAAACAAAATAATAAGTGAACACGTAAAAGCCCTGGCAACATGTGTTGACCCTTCAACTTCCTGGGCCACTCAGGAAGTTGAACAAATGGCCGGATAAAACTTACCTGTGTGGTGGTGATGACGATTTGGTGGTGGTCGGCCTCCTCTGGTCACATGACAGACGCCTCATGTCATTCATCTGGTGGCAGAGGAATCGAACGCGCGTCTTCTTTGTCGAGAGCCCTTTCACAGTCTGAATAAAGACAAATGTTGCAACTTCTCGTAAGTTGAGCAATCGCTTCTGGCTCACACACACACACACACACACACAATTCAGGTCCTGGCAAGTGAATACATTCCACAGAAGTGCTTCATTTTACGCGGGTGTCTTCCTTTGGCGCCATCTTGTGGCCACAGGACTTCAATTCGATTTTTGTGAATTTTTGGTGAATTTTTAAAATATTTTCTGACTTCCTGACACTTTGGGGTGCAAATTTTGTGTTTTAGATGTCTTTCATTTTCATTATTTCCTGTCCAGACTGCTAATTTTATATGTAGCTTTTAAAAATGTACTGATTTTTTAATGGTTTACTCTTTTTGCGGTTTATACTTTTGTTTTACTTTTTTGTTGGTTTCACGTACTTAGTGTTCAAATATTTTTAATCGTTTTGGGGTTACCTTTTAAGATATTTGGATTATAATATTCTGTTCAAGCGTTTTTTTCATTCTACACATCCACCATACATCATTTAATCCACATTTACAAGTCTTCAATGTTATATTTACAACAAATCAATCTGACTTTGCATTTGTTGGTTTTATTTAGCCTGAAAACGTGAAATATGAGAGAAAATCCGTAATAAATGTGTGCGCGTGTAAGTCAACTTTCAAATCTGGTGGGTTGTTTGTTACAAGACAGAGTTGTGGGTGCTGCTGCCACCTGTTGCCCAAAGGAAGTAGTGCAACATCCACTAGCAGACACTGTCCTGGCGTGCTAGAAAGTAATCAGCGTTCTTCTTGGTGTTCTTCTTGAGTTTGGGCTTGATGAGCAAAGCGTAGAGGAAGATGGAGAGCACCACCAGGAAACAGGAAATGGACACACAGCCCACCACGAGCCACGTCATGGTCGAGTCTGTTTTGGGGAGGGACAAACCTTGGGTCATGCCTTTTCCTTTCTTGGAAAATGATTCTTATTCAAAAATTAAAAGCCTTAACCTGACTTGAAAGAATAAATTGAAACCAGACTTAAGCCTACTTGTACATTCTCGCGTGTGAAGTGACTCACCCTCTACGTGGAGCGTGACCGTCACTTCCCGTCTCCCATCCTGATTTTGAGTGACACACGTTAGCTCCACCCCTTCCTCTTCTTCTGTCATTGACATGATGACCAGCCCCACTTCCACCTGGCAACCCGGAGCCACCCGGGTTTCCCTGCACGGAAGGCGATAGCCATTTTGTGACAAAAAGCGCATTTCGAAAGACAAGGTTGTGGTGAGGAAATGAGCGGCTACCTTCTCCCGGTCTGCAGAGCTCGTCCGTGGAGGCGTGACGCTTCTACCTGGACGCCGTCCGCAAACCACCACACAGCTGTCCAGGGACTGGACTGGCATGACGTCAAGGCCGTGCACTTAACCTCCAGACCTGAACCTGCAACAATCAATAACTTGTGGAATGCTGAGGATAACAATAACTACATTATGTTTTTTATTTTTTTTTCCCCTTTATTAACTAGATGATCCTCTAGGCAAAGTCAATGACTCACCGTGTGAGGCCTGGTGGACGCTCCCGTTAGATGGCGAGATGATCAGTGGCGTCATTGATGGTGTGGCTAACTGGGGTTCTGAAAGATTGACAAAAGAAAGACTTATGGCAAGTGTTTTGAAATGCTTTGGGCAAAATATGCAGTTGTTTTTTGACGATCTAATAAAAGATATTTTGGGATATTTTTGGGCCGTCCTGTTTTTGTACGTGTATTATGCATTGTGTACATTCTTAGTGATACAACAACTATTTTTAAAGTAGTATCTTTGAGTATGTGATGCCCTTCAGTGCACGGTGAGATTTATTTATTTTGTAAAATTTAGTTTTTTCTTTGATAAGATTTTGAAGCTAACTTTGCAAGTTGTTTTTGTCCGTACGACATGGAAGGCACCTTTGACGAGGAGTCGGATGGTGCGAGTGAGTGGGAACTCGCTGTCCTCCACCAGCACGCTCAGTCGGCACGTGTACAACCCGCCGTCGGAATACTGCACCTCTGGGATCCGCAGTTTTCTTGTATCTCTCTCGGTGGAGTTCCACCTGTGGGACTGGAGGGTGACAGCACCCTGCAAAGAAATTGGAAATAAAATCAGGGATGTTAAATTTAGTCAGGTCTTTTGATTGTTTACATGAAATATTGTTGACATCTATTTTTTAGAAGGAGAAACAACAATGATATTTGTTTGAACATTTTTAATGAGTAACATTTTATTCAACCACAATCAGGCCTGGAGTGTACACACAAAGTTCTGCTCTCACCTTCAACCATTGGACAGGTGTGTGGGAGTAGTGTTTCCTAATGGGACAATTGAGCGTGACGTTTTCTCCCAGCATGGCGTCGTACTCGAACGACAGGTTGTCCACGTCCACTGCCGACTTGGCGTACACCCGCAACGTCACGCTGCCGCGGATGCAGTATGTGGCGTTCCTACGTTGCAACAATAGCAATAAAACAGAACATTAAAAGTGCTTTCGTTATGATTTGAATATTTTTTTTTACAATAGAAGCAGTTGGAAAAATTGGGAGTGACTTTAAGATTTTCTTGTGACATTTTGTATGGCTTTTTAGGAGAGTTTTTAACATTAGTTTAACATAATTTTTTTATTCTGGTAGTATTTGTGACATTCTGTAATTTTTTTTCTTTATAAATTACATTCTGTGTTTTTCCCAAAATTTAATAAAAACATTTTTTTTTCACTTAGTGGTGTTTTTAAAATTTTGTTGTGACTTGGCACATCAATATTTGGGAAATATTTTGATTTGTTACCTGAAGGTGCATGTGTACTCGCCCGAGTCAGACGGCTGAGCTGGAAGGAGCCACAAATCCAAGCCGAGGCGTCGGACTCGGCCTTCGTCGCTGTCGTGGGTGAGGTTGCCCTTGGCAATGCGGAAGGTGGCGTTCGATGGTGTGATGTGGCGAACATGGAGGGCCCTCAGGAAGATGGGACACGACACGCTTACCGCCTCTCTCTCCAAATGAAAGAGCTCCAACTCGGGTGCCACCGTCAAGCAGCCATCTGGTGGAAAGAACAACGATCAAGGTCATTGCATTTTTTTTTTCCAGATTAAAAATAAGCCAAAAAGTGACATTTTCATTTGGGAGACAGCTCACCCTTCATAGGCAACGGCGGAAGCGCAAATCTTTGTCCGTGAGCGAACTCTACGGCTAGCATCATCAACGCCAAGATGGGTGACATGGCTACGGGTTCGAGAGGCTTCTGACACGTCCCACGACAGCGTACGGCTTTCAAGCCACCATGGCGACCGCTTCAAAACAGCCCGAGTGAGGGTCCCAGTCTCATGTCGGACTCTTAAGTAGAAGCCGATGGCCTCATCAATCGTCACGGAAACCTTGTAACCGCACGATGGACCAACACTGGGCTGACTCACATGCATTTAAAAAAAAAGAGAAGAATTCTATAAATTGCTGTTTTTTTTTTAAAAAAAGCACATTCATTCAAATAGTATCCGAATTACAAAAAATATTTATATAATTACCATTTGACATGATGTGAGCTTTAAATACTCATTTTCCTTTCTAGCCGGACAAAGTTTACTTCTGCTTCCATTTCCTCAGGACATTACATAAACACATGCATTAACATATGCACACACGCGTGAGAAGAAAAAAAATGTTGCGGCATTTTGTTTACATCTAGTTGCTTAAAATTTGTCATTGTTTAAACATTGATTTTCAACGTTAACACATTTAACGTTCTCAAAGTATTCTTCACATTTTCTTCTATATTGCTTTTTTTTTTTTTAAACACGGCCAGGCATCAAAATTTGACTTTGACCTCTATCGTTGTCAATGGCAGTGAATGAGTTGATATTTAGTTGTGTAACATTTCAACATTCAGCATTATTTTAAAAGAGTGTTCAAAGCAGGAAAGAAACACACGCACAGAAAAAAGTGACGTGTTTTTGTCATTGAGGAAGAGCCCATCCATGAAATGACCTCCAGTCCAAATGAGTCAAAAATACCAACATTGTCAAACACGTGATGAAAGAAGACATGCAACACAGGCACGACAGGAAAAATAAAGCATTATTATTTCAAGGACAATTTGTACTTACATTCCACAGGTATGTGCTCAGTCTTTCCCGTCAGTGTTTGGTTTGAAAGGGCCGATGAGAAGGTAAACTCCGAGGTTTCCCAACCAAACACTTTGTCCTCCACAATGCAAGGTAGGAGGGGTGGCGGCGGGTTATTTCTAGAAGGACACATCTGTCACGTCACAAGAAATGTCAGAATGTTTCAAGAATGCATTCAAAATAATAAGCAATGAGAAAGTTACGAAAATAAGTCACAATGTTGGGAAAGAGGATTGTAATGTATTTGTCATCTGGCTCCAACTGCAAAGATGTGGAACAAAAGGTTATTATCATCATCTCATGCTTTATAAACACATCCTCCACAAATATTAATAATATATTTTTTGTACATACACAACTTTATTGACTTCTTTTTTGGTATGCACACATTCTGCGCAGATAGCATGTCGCCCTCTGTGGGTGGAAGCAAGCAAGACAGTGGGGTAAGGGGGTCAATGTGCATTGGAAAATAATCATATTAATATTATTAACAATAAAAACAAATAAAATAAGGTAACACAAAGATTCACGCTCGTGTGTGTGTGAGGATGAAGAAAAATACTTTGTTTTGTCCTTTCTTGCCCTTTGTCCCTGCTTACTTTGCGTATCACCATGACTTCATGATCATCATCACCTTCATCACCATCCATCATCCCAGCCACACGAGAACACTGACACACATTCACGGACTGGTTAAAACTTTTCCGGCGGTTAGAAGACGTTCAAAGTCCAGGAGAAACCACGAGGACGACGATGACGAGCACCAGGAAACTTTTTTTTTTGGGGGTGGGGGGGTGGGGATTTCCTTCTTCCAGAATTCACATTTGACTCCTTCCTCCTGTCACGGAAGGGTATGTGGGTGGAGTCCTCGTCCGCGAGTCCGGTTGCGGTCCAGTGGGGTTTGCGGTTGTCGAGGTGGTCGGCTTCTGAGATCCAGTGTTAGCGAAGGCCAGGCGGAGGAGCAGGAGGAAGAGGAATTAGAGGAGGAAGACCTCTACCAGCTGAGCAGGTTGCTTCGGCCCAGCGTCATGAAGTAGACCTGACTGGAGCCTCCGGACCGCACCGAGGCGAAGAACACCTGAGGCCAAACACGCATGACTTATTAACACAACATGAAAGTACATTTTGGACGTGCCCAGATTCGGTATGGTGACAGGACATTCTTGATGGAGGAACTGGCTCTCATGAATAGTTCTTCCTGGTCCAAGTTTAATGCAGGCGGATGTGGGTGTGGGGTGATTGAAGAACTTTTGCCCCTCTCACCTTGTCATTCCTCTCGCATAGGAACTTGAGTCTCTGGGCCCTCTTGTGCATGAAAACACCGTCTAGGTGGCCCGTTTCCACCGAGCGGATCTCGATGGCTTTCTCGCCCCAGCCCATAATCTGGTTGGAGCGGATGTAGGCTGCAAAAAAAAAAAAAACATCAAGTAACACATTCTGAAAAGGAGTTTTGGAGAATGCAGAAATTCAACAGTCTCACCGACGGAGGTGGGCATCTCCCCCCACTGCAGCACCACATCCTTGGTGATGCGTCCGTAGGTGTTGACGTAAACGCCCTCGTCCTCGTAGCAAACCAGCAGCTCAATGCCGTCCGTATTGGGCAGGATGATGATGGCGTGAGATTGGATGTGCGTTTGGATCTACGCGGAGCAAAGCATCCGTGTCACTCCGCCTCGCTCATCAAGAGGGAGAATTTTATTCTTACGTGAGTCGGCAGGTAGATGTCGTAGACCGCCCCGGAGTCCACGTCCACGGCGTGGAAGCCTGAGCACGAGCCGTAGATCACCTTCAACCTCTGCCCCTCCTCCACTGTCAAGTCCACCAACAGAGGCTTGTGGACCAGCTCGCCAAAAGACTGGAGCACACCGCAATAAATATGTAAAGTTTTTGAAGAATGACCTCCACAAAGCACAACAGTAATAATTTGAGAAGTGTGGAATCAACTTCTCACCTTGAAGGCCATGAACTTGTGGTAAGGTTTAGGCGCCCATGCGTAGACCTCCACAGAGTTCTTCAAGGCCAGAACCAAGAACTTGATCCTCTCGTATTTAACTGCGGGTCACAGTGAAAAGTCAAGAACGGAGAAAAGCGTGGACCTGACCGACACTTGGTTGAGGCTTGTGGGACTGACCGACTTTGTAGTGGACGCAACCTTCCAGGTCGCCCACGGTGGTCCAGCCTTGTTTCTTCTCCACCTCGGGGTCGTTGTGTAGAATCTTGTTCCGCAGCCACGACAAGTAGTAAACGCGCAGCTTGTTCTTCTTACCTGAACAAAAAATAGGACTCATAATTTGATGGTGAAAAAAAAAATGTATTTGTCATTTTGGGAGGAAAAGTTCTAACTTTACCTGGAGGAAAGAAATGTAAACATTTTCAGACCTTTTTTTTTAACTTACAAAAAAACTGCTCGATGGCGAGATTCGTCACACAACAACATCAACAGCTGCGGCTTCGGACACATTTCGACAAAATGTGGCCTATGCCACTCCCAAGCGTGCATTACAACAACATGCGACACACTGGCGACAGTGATGAAAGCTTCCTTGACGTGCACACTTCTCCACCACCGAGCATTTGGGTTCCTTCCATGATGGAAACGCAAGTTACGTGACGCCATCACTGCCAGACGATTATTGACCCAACATCCTAACTGTGTGTTGTCACACCGCACAAAATCCGCACTCGAAGGATGCCAACGAAACATGTTTGTGTGCGTGTGTACCTGATATGGTGACGAGGACATTGAGTCCCTCCAGCACGTCCATTTGCTGGAAACGCCTTCGGTTGATAAGAGGGTAAACTTTGCCCTGACCGCTGCGATCCAAAAGCATCAGCCCGCTCTCGGTGCCCACCAGCAAGTTCACCCCTGAAATGTTACAAAATAGCATGACGTAAAAGGAAATAATATTTTACGATCACCGGAATGAGTTGTAAGAGAAAAAAGTATTTTCTTTTTCTTTGTGTAGTACGACAAAGAGTCATCTTCTCACCCCAGAGCGCCGCGCACAAGATCTCCGAGTTGAACCTCTTCTTGTACTTGCGGATCTCAGGCGTGTCGCTCTGCGGGCGCGTGTTGACCGGGTTGACGTTGACGACGGAGCCTTTGCGCGACGCGTCCGCCCGCAGCGCCTCCGCCAGACGAGCGTCGTTGCCGTAGCCTGAAAAAAGACAAATGATGTGGAAAGCCGTTTTAAATAACACGTTTGAAGCATAAAATAAAGCATAAGAAAATAAGGCAGAATCGATTCGCAATGTGGGAGAACGACAAAAACGATCTTAATTCTGCTGTTTCCAAACTTACCGACGTTGTTGAGGGCGCTGCCCGCCGAGGGCGACACCTGCAGCAGACGCGGGTCGATGAACGGCGTGAACGACGACGACGACTTGTGTTTCTGCATGTTGTTGCTCGATTGACTCTGCAGGGGGCGCGCACGCGCAACCACAAAAAAAAAAAAAAATCATTTCAACATGACAACTTCTTCAGACAATAATAAAGAAAAAAAATGTAAAATGATCAGGCTGCCGGCGCATGCATACACAACACAACGGTTCATTCCAAGGAGTACAAACAAAATGGTGGATTTGGACAAAATGGTGGACACATATTACTTATCCTCTTCCTTCTGTAGACGGTGACAATATTTGGACATCAATTAAATGTTGATTGAAACTCACCACAAATCTGCCCCCCTGTGCCTCATATTGATGGCTATGAGGGATATTGTACAGGAATCAGTTTATTAAGTGCACTTTTGTCCTGGGAATTTATGTCTAATTTTAATCAAATAAAAGGTAAAGAAAAAAAAGATGATTGAACAAAGAGTCCTATTCTAAGAATAAACGGGGGGATGTTACAAGACCAAATATGAATCATTACAGGCGACTCATTCTTGCTAAAGTTGCATATGAACCTTTTCCATGACAATTTGGTTAGCATGACTAAATGCGATTGCATGTTGCTGACGTTACGGCGCAAACACAATCTTATCTGCCCCAACAGTTGGCTAAAGTGGTTCCCTACCTCGATGAGGAGGGCCAGCTTGTCCAGGGGGCTTTGGGGGGAAGCGATGGGACTGGCCAGACCGGAGGAGGAGGACGGGGAGGATGGGGAGGAGGAAGGGGAGGAATGATGGCTCTGCTGGATCAGGTCCGGCAGGAGGTGGATGCGGCCGGCAAAGCCGTTCCGTTCGGCCTGCTGATGATGGTGGTGGTGGGGGTGGGGATGATGGTGGTGTTGGAGGTGATTGTGTTGGTGATGAAGTGGGGTGGGGGTGTGCTGGGCGAGGCCGGGGCTGGATGCCGAGCCGGCGGGCCTCTTTTTGTGCTCGCTCTGGAAGTAGAAAGAGGGGTACACCACTTTGCCGCTACACGCGTTACGGAGCAGCTCGGGGGGAGGGAAGGTGTTAGCTATGCTATGGTGGCTACCCTACAGGCGGGACAAAAGGCCAAGTTAATGTTAAAAAACAAAATAACAATGCAGATTACATTAAATGGTTAGTAACATCCGATCTGGTGAGAAGTCGCCACTTAACGTTACGGGCCTAACCCTGGAAGAGTAAAAGCTGGTGTAAATTACTAGCTAACTACAAGAAGTTTCTTTTTTTAACTATAATGATATTGTTTTTATTTAAACAGGTTAAGGTCATTGAGAACAGTTTCTCATTGTGATTGCCAAACGAGAGGCAATTTAGGGTTCAGTGTCTTGCTCAAGGAAATAAAATAATCCCATAACTGCAACAATAAAGCATGAATAAAAGCTTTGGAATGTAAAATACGTTTTAACGTAGACCAAGACAATTCACACGAGCATGCAAACATGAAGCAGGACACCAGGGGAAGTGCGCAATGAACAAATGTGTAAAAAAAAAAAAAAAAAAAGACCACTCCAAAATTAAACGAGGTGATGCACACATGAAGCATGCGCCGAATGGTTTTGGGCGTGGATACCTGTCGGACTACCAAGGTACTGTCTTTGCATGGCGTGGAGCCCGCGTCGCTTTCGCCCTCATCGTGGACGATCATCGTCTTCACCGATTCTGTCTCGCCGTTACTCAGCCGGGACGACCTGCCCGGGAGGAGGAGACAATAAATAGTAGCGACTAGAAATGCCACACGAGGCGTCATCAATAACGCCCCGAGTAAGTAATAGTGCAATTTTGAGTGACTAATGACAATATGAAAGCACCTAAATCAAAATAGTGTAGTGTCACAAACAAAAAATAGAGGTCTGAGTCCCGCAGTGGTAAATCAGATCTTCTCAGTGCTGGTCTAAAATACGTGGCACACATACACAGCTCGGGAGTCCTCCGGGCCCGAGGTGGACTCCTCGCCGCCTTCCTGGTCCACCTCCTCGTCGTCATCATCATCCGTGGTATCCGAATCGTCGCTGGAAGACGAGTAGTCCGTCACCTTGTTGGGGGGGCGGACGTCGTCCACTGCACGGAGTTCCTTGGCGAGCGCGGTCAGGTCCTGCTGGGTTAGAAAAACAAAACAGAGGTTCATGTTTTAGGATTCGATTAGCAGGAAACAGAAGATGTTAGACAGGAAGCGGGGTTACTCCAAGGCAGGAAGCCAGAAGATGAAGAGGCAGAGCTGTGAGAGGCAAAGTTAACAAGTGATTCCGGACACTGAGAAAAGCGTTAGAAGTTCACACATGGTTAAAATCGGCCAAAAGAACAATGCAGCAAGTTGACAGGCAGAAGACAAACACTTCAAAGTGTCAGGTGGGAGAAGGACATTTCTCAAAGTTGACAAATGGTAAAATATCTACAAGCTGACTTATGGTGATAAAAAAAATATATATATCACTAAAAGTTGGGACTGTAAGAATTTGATCAATTGCAATAAATTCACTAAAATGCTAGAAGAGCAATTTCTACCTTTTGTCAACTTTGAACAAAGGCCAAAGAGCACTAGAAGTTGAAAAATCGCTAGGAATTGCCACATGGTAAAAAAGTTACAGAAGACGAGAGCCAAGCACAGGACAGTCCAACGGGTTTCTTGTTATTAGTGGGGAGGAAAAGAGCGCTGCTCGATCTACGTGTTCTAGCTCTAGGTCAGCTGGTTGGCTAGCCCCTCGCTCACCGCTGGTCTTCCGGGCCTCGGCCTCTCCTCTGTTTTTTTCTCCGGCCTCTGGAGGGGCGAGCCCTCAGATTTGGAGGAGGCTGGTGTGACGGAACGAGGCGCGGAGGGGAAAAAAAAAGTCCATGATGACTTTTTTGGGTCATTTTGTAGCATCAGCACACGTGTGTTGTTAGCACTCACAGCGGGCCCTGAACCTTTCTCCAGAGCCAGCCTGCGAGCTGGAGTTGCTGGACGAGCTGCTGGAGGAACCGGAGCCTGCGCTGGAGCCCGCGCTGGAGCCTCCGCTGCTGCCACTCCCGCTTCCGGAAGACCTGGGAAGCATCTTCTCCACGCGTTCCCACAACAGCCGAGGCTCGGCCGCACTGTACGGCCAGGAGACAACGCACGGTCACAGTTGCTCGCGTACGCTGGAGCACCCTGTGGATTATTTCTAGTCCCTCTGTTGATTTCAGAGTTTTCACAAAGACCTGTTTCGTTACCTGCCGGCGTTGCGGTTGACAGCGGGGCCGGCGTGCGGCGCGTTGCCGTGGCGATGAGGCGAACTTCGCCTCGGCAACACCGGCGAGCGGGACGTCGTCCTGACGGGTACCTTTTTTTGTGACGAAAGCATTTGCCGTTTCATCCTCACATAAATGCCAGAGGAAGCAACAAGATATCCCACTTTCCCTCGTCAAAGCGGCCATGTTTGTAGTCCGCAAATTACGCAAGAAAAGCCGTGCATGAGAAAATTCAGGCCGGTTAGTGGAGCTGCTGCCAACCAGGACAAGTCAAGGAATTTTTTTTTTAACAGTTTTCCATACCCTTTTTAAATGAACGCTTGCTTTTTGATGGAATGTATTCATCTCATGATTATTTATTCAAATCTATTTGTAACAAAATGTAACTATGCATTATCACCCACTGATTTGGTGATTTTCATTTATTTATTTTTCATTTGTATTTACTTCTCTAAAGCAATGTGGAATGCAATTATTAGCCATTCCACGAGTGCGCTTTTATCTGTCCTGTGCTTACCCTGGGTGGTACTTCTGCAGAAGGAGGGGTTACCGCTTGATGGGGTCTAGTCTGAGGGTGGGCTTGCGCGTCAGTGCGTGCGTGCTGTGACGCCAATGATGAGGAGGGTGATGATGAGGATGATGAAGATGGAGGGTGACGGTGAGGCTCGCTGAAGGAGTGCGAGCGACACACGGCGCTAGCGGGCGGCTGCGGCGCAACGCCACCACCGCTTTTAAGGGCCCGCACCTTGACACAAACAAAACATTTGGTGGGAAGAGTAAGCATGCAGAAGCTTCCAGAAAAGTTGTCCTTGGATCTTGTGGGGGGGAGAAAAAAGAAGTTTAGAAAAGCAGCAAATAGGTTAGAAGGAATGGGGTAGCATTGTCGTGGATCCGCAAGCATCCAGAACATCAAGAAGAGGAGCAGAAGCTGAAAGAGCAAAGGTGAGGCTGACAGTTTCAAGTGACAAAAAGCCAAACAAAGGACGGAAACTCTACGACATAGATATTCCAGTGAAGTTGTGTTTTTTTTTTTTTTTTGTTTGTTTTTTGTTACCTGTGCCTCCACAGGTCGGTGCATGGCCTCGGCGTTCCCGTTGGGGTAAGACGACTCGGACCGTGGCGGCACAGGCGGCACAGGCGCTTTGGTCTGCGCCGACTGAGGAGAACCTTGAATGTTCTTCCGGTAGCGCTCGTCAGCCTAGAGAAGATACAAACCGGAAGCATCGGCATCAATTTGAAGGGATCATAAATAATTTGTTAGTCCACCCTCGTCCCAAGAGCACAGATGGTTTATTCCAGCACACCATTAGGATCCAATTTAGAAAGGAGTTGCACTCTAAATACGTATGAGACTTTCCACTACTGTCCAGCACACAAGAAAAAACAAACACGCAATTAGACAAGTCATTAATTAGCCTTGTTAATAGTTAGCATTAGCTCCCACACCAGCAGCAGCACCAGCAGCACAACCCAAGCAAAAAAAAAAAAAAAAAAAAGGAAAGCTTCATCCCGCCGTCACTGAGCATTTTCACCTCTGCGAGCGACTCGGATTCAGTCACCCTTATCTTTTCCGCTTCCGTGTTGTGCTCTGGGTTTTTAAGAGTGCATTTAGGGCTACTGGGGTCCAGGTTCTGTTGGTGCTGCAGGGACAGCAGGTAGGCCTGCTGCTGCTGAAGCTGCTTCTGGAGTTTTTGGGCTTGCCGCTGCTCCTCCAGCTCTCGCCATTTGTACTCCTGAGTGGCAACATCGAGCCAAAGAATGTTCCGCAACATTACAGAGCTGCATGATGGGACACTAACTTTCGCTTCCTTCCCAACCTCCGCGTCACGTAACGACTACATCACGAGCAAGCTCCTCTTAAGTCATCCGACTACGACTAAGACGACTTAAGCTCAGCAACATCTGGAATGAAAAGACGGAGAAGCCTTTCCTGCGGGATGACTGACTTCCTGGTGACATCATCGCCGAGGGGCTCTCAACCAAGTCTGGGAATGCCCTTGCCGACCCCCACCGGTAACGACTCCCCTGATGTCTCCAAAAATATCGAAGCTGACTCGAGAGGAAGTAACTCGTCGTTGTTTTTCTTGTTTCACTGACTCAAAGGTTGCCAAATAGTGAGCATGAATGTTTGAAAAGATTTGTTTTAATTGATCCAGCGAAAGTAAAATGGTGAAAAGAAGTCATCATTTTTCATAAAGTGGACATCAATCAGAAATGTTAATAAAGTGCGACTCACCAGCAGCATGGCCTGCTCGTGTAGCAGCTGCTGCTGCAGGATCTCCAGGTGCCTCTGCTCCTCCTCCAGCTGCCGCCTGATGTACTCCTGCCCACCCACAGGAGGCGCTAGCGTGAGTACGGCGAGGTTAACCGTCAGCCATTTTCCAAGAGTCTTCGTACCTGCTCCCTGTCGGCCCGCCGCTTTTCCTCCTCGGCCCGCCGCCGCTCGTCCTCCTCCTTGCGGCGACGTTCCAACTCGTCGGCTCGCCGTTTGTCGTCCTGCTCGCGCCGCCTTTGCTCGCGCTCCTGCTGACGACGCAGCTCGCGCTCGCGACGTTGTTGCTGTGGGAAATCGAAATTTGTCAAAAACAAATCTGGGCTCCCTCTCGTGGTATGCAGAAAAATGATTGAAATGAAAAAGTAATTTCAAGTTAAAACAAAATCTCGTGCGTTGGCTAACCTCTTCCAGCCGCCGCCGCTGCTCCTTCTGCTGTTCGATGCGCTTCTGCCTCTCGGCCAGCAGCTGGCGCTTGTACTCCTCCTGCTCTCGCATCTGCTGCTCCTGCAGGAGCTGCTGGCGGCGCATGGCCTCCGAGCGCTCCTTGTTCTCCTGCTGCAGACGGATAAAATCCCGACGCAGCGTCGACTCTCCCGGCACGTTGACGATGGAGCTGCAAAGCCACCGCAATGAAGAGAGAACATTTCCAATTCACCGCCAGTTCTAAAACTTTGTCATCGTCAGTAAATTAGGCAAAATCTCCTGGCCAAGTTCATGTGGAAATGGTCGCTTCGCGAAGAATTTTCAAAATATTCTTTGGACCCCTGGAAATCATCAAGAACACAGAAAGTGGATTGACTCGTGATGGCCATAAAGTTTTTAAGTAAAGCTGATTTTTTTTAATTCAAAGAACCCCTGAAAATAGTAAAAATGAACTAAAATACGAAATGATAGACATGTCTACTGAAGTTCACGTTGCTAGGTGAAACTGGCTTGAGGGGCTGCATATTGAAAACATTATTTGAGTTTCGTATTTTATGATGAGTCATCAAATTTGGCCACCACTCTCTCACTTAGACGCTATGACTAAAAACGCAAATGTTTTGCACTGTTCATCTCGCCCGTGCTCAGACAAAAGGTCTAGTAGTTTCAGAGTTAGATCCTCTTACCTCGGCTCTCCTTCTTGCTCTGATGCTTCTTCCTCCTCTTCTTCACTGCCACTATATTCATACTCTGTCTCATCTGCGAAGAACATGCGGGGGTAACAATATTAACACGTTTCAAAATGCCTCTTGGACAACAAACTTTGGACAAAGAGTCTGACCAGTGTTTCTTAGGCTATGTGTATTTCTTTTTTTTAAATTCTTCTCACCCTTCTCGCCTCTTTTCTTTTTGGTGCGGTCGATGTGGTCCTTGAGCTGGATGCGCACTTGCCGCTCGTTGGGCTGGTCCCTGATAAAGGGGTGTTTGAGCAGCTGCTCGGTGGGGGGCCGCTGCGTGTAGTTCTTCACCAGGCAGCCCTCGATGAAGCTGAAGAACTTCTTGGACCTGTGAGCAGAGTCGTCCGGTCACCGTTTCGGTTCATTTCGTTTCGGTTCATTTTCAGTTGAAAGAATGAAAAGAAGGACACCATTTTTTGGACTTGAGTCTTGGAGGAGGATTTCTGGGGATGAGGAAGAGCGCCCTCATGGGATGCATGTCGCACAACGCTGTGGAAAAACACAAGAGAAAATTATACCAAGTTCTTAACTGCTGTCTATCTTGGACAGCTTTTTCCAAAGAGAGAGTGGCTAGCTGCCTTTTATGACTTACGTGGAGCCCCTTCCGCCATCTCGATGGCTGTGATTCCGCAAGACCACAAATCGCTCTGGAGGAAAGAAGAAACAAAAAAAAAAAAAAATCCAGGAAAAATCTAGCAAATTGAAGTTTAGGGCATTCTGTCTGCAGCGGGGGTGCGTACCCGGTAGTCGTAAGTGGCGTCCGGGTTTTCGTCACAAGCAATGACTTCTGGAGCCATCCAATACGGCGTTCCGATGAAGGTATTCCGACGGCCGACCGTTCGGTCCAGCTGAGCGCTAACGCCAAAATCCACTGAGGCGGTGGCAAAGTCAGCCATTGTTAACATGTTAGCATTTGGATAGCATCATTGGTCTTAATACACAAGACTGTAGAAAACACAACATCGACTCATGTTGCTACTATATGTTAGCATAGCAACAGGTGGCGTGTTAGCATGGAACCATCTCAGGTGACACATTGATCACATTAATATTGGAGTTCACTTGGATTGTTGGAAAGCCAGCTGATAACGTATGAAGCCGTTTTTCCATACCCAGCTTGACTTCAGCATTCTCCGTCAGCAGCACATTTTGTCCCTTGATGTCCCGATGGATGACGTGATGGGCATGAAGGTGAGCTAAGCCCTGGAAAAGGACAAATGCCCGATAAAAATGACAAAGAAAACAAACACAGAAGTTTGTGAGAAGGACAGGAAATGTTTCCTGACCCTGAGGATCTCCCTGGAGATGTAAGCGATCCAGTCCTCCTTCAGCGTGTTGCCTTTGGTGTTCTTCACCAGGTCCGTGATGGACCCGGCCCCGCAAAACTCCATCACCAGCTGGAACAGACATGCGGGAAGCCTCGTGAGATGGAGGACACCCGGGAGTGCCGAAAGACGGCGCCAAAGCCGAGACCCATGTGGCAGCGTGTGACAGGGCCGCTTTGATCCCTCAGCTCTGTCATGTTAGGTCCAATTGTGAAACACGCGCATTGACAGTTTAGTGGGAGCCTCGTAAACGAGGTCGCCACTACGACAGCTGGGGAAAGGCAACAAAACACGACGCTACGTTCCTAAGCGAGAGTGAGACCGCTCCAGGAAGTCTGTAAATAAAGTCGTCAATGTCTATAAATAAATGTAACGTGTGGGGGGTTTTAGTTGTTTTGATTCGTAGGGTTAGAAATGTACCCATAGCTGGTCATCGTGTCCAGGCGGACTTTTCTTGATGAAGGCGCCGTAGTAAGTGGCGATGTTGCGGTGGTGCGAGTATTTCTTCAGCATGTTGATCTCCAGCTTGATTTCTTCCTCTTCGTCCTGAGTTTCAGGAAAATATTGGGATCAAACGTCAAAATCACAAGTAAAAATAACAATAATAACTCAACTGAAATGAACAAATCTCCCCAAAAAATGAATGTTTATTTACTAGTCTGTGCAAAGTCATTCATCATCAGAGCTTGGCTACGTCGCCAACTAGTGAGCGGGCATGCAATCTGCACTCTGTCATTTTGGGGGAGAAAAGTGTCTATTTCTATCCTGTCTGTTGTCATGTGAATGACTAAAGTGCATGTTTTGGTGTGCGGGAAGAAACCGCAGCATTCCCCAGCAGGCCAACATTCCGCTTATGTCGTTCATTCTCGTCCGAGGAGTCCTCGACGCCCGACATTGGAGGTCGTCGTTTTATTTTTTGACATCTTTTAACCTCGGCATCCATTTACGTGGTGTGAAGACGCCACGTGACTCGGTTCGTTGAATGAACGGCTAACGTCCAAGGACACCAGACGAGTCAAGTCGTGATGATGTCATCTAGTGTGTGTGCACATCACACACTCAATCATGCCAATGAATGTGGCCTCCATTTGGTTCCGTTTGACTAGAGTGCTCTGCTTCGCCACAGAGCAGAGGTCAAGAATCTTTTTTTATTTCTATTTACTGTGAAAAAAAATAATTGAATGTGATTTTGTGGCGCTTCTCATCAACTTTTCCAAGGAAGTAAAAAGAAAAAAATGACAAGATAAGCACTACTGTCTTGGTGTTGTGTTTTCGCCCTCATGACGACAAAAACAAACGCACCACAGCTGGAAACTGCATACGACCACAAGTGTGTTTTATTCTGACTCTGCGTGCATGCGTGTGTGTCTTCCCGTCCCGTTATAGAAGAGGAAGTGGAATGTGGGTCAGAGCATGCCGATGTGCTCAAAACACACAGCAAAATGAAACTCAGTCAAGTTCAAAAGACAAACGTCTCCCAGGCGCCTTTTATTCCGATGTTCAACATTTTAGCATAGCGTCTCTGTCTAATCAAAAGCATCCGTCGACAATTTATAAATGATTAAAATAAAATATGTGACTCACCTCTGTGACGTCCATGACCTTAATGGCCGCCAGTTGTCCTGTTTTGACATGTCGGCCCTGTGAGAGCAGAAAAAATGTCAACAAAGAGCAAAAAAATAAATAAACAATTAAAAATTATGATAATGAATGTTTTGTCTTTCGATCAGGTTTTGAGGACACCAGAAAAAACATTTTCTTCACAAGGTACGCCAAGGCGGATCAATACGCTTTTCTTTACTTTGTGATCACAAGATGGGAAGACGACGACTTATATCAGGAATCACAAGACAACACAAGCTGGCCCGCAAACGTGTGATTTAGCAAAGCGCTGAAAAACGACAAACACAAGCAGGCCGAAAAGTCATTTAAGTTTCGACAGTGAAGCAAAGAGCAAAAATAACAAATGGAGCAAACTGCCGCTACGTCATTGCGCATACACACGTGGACACATAAAAACACACGCGCCCTCGCCTGGCTTGCCGCCTATTCGGAATAAAGTTAAAGCCAAAACAAACGCAGCGACGCCAATCCTAACTCTTGCGATGGGAAAAAGAAAATCATAGCTTGTTTGAAACGAACGGGCGCTCATGTGGGAACGCACGCCATGTCGCCGTGCGGTGACTTCACAGGCTGTAATAATTATAAAACGCTCCGACTCTTGAGGCATGACATCATCCCCTCTTCTTTCTTTGTTCGCTGGGAACAAGGACGTTCCTTCGGACACGTGCTGGGATGGATGCTCAAGACTTGGCGAGGACACAAATTAGGACAGTTGCTAAATAGGACGCAAAGATGGACGTTCCTACTGACAATTGGACAGAGGTAGTGTTCAGTTCAGCTAGGCCATGTTATGACGGATGTTAGGACGGGCATGGACGGACGGACATGTCGATATGGATGTCAGGCTGATACGTTGGATGGTGAAATACATGGTAGGACAGGGAATGCTAAATGTTGCTATGCTAAGATGGCAACCTGGGTACAAAAGGTGCAAATCGGATTTTCCATCGTGCTCTGCATTTCGAATCAGAGAACATGCCTGATGAAGTGATCGGTACCAAACAGAAAAACAAACAAGGGCGAAAACAAGAGCAAACTTGGAAGTGACTTGCAGTCATAAAAAGGACAGACAGACAGACTGAGTCTGTGTGTAAGCGTTGTCGCCAGGCGGAGAACAAAAAGCGCTCAGTCAGCAGCGTGGCGGCTTGAAAGGGTCACATGGGCAGCTGTCCATGAATTGATTTACTCACAGTGCTTCGCTTCACTTTGCGCTTGCTCAACCAACCGCAACCAATCGTCACTTTACACAAAGTTGCCGACATGCTAACGGCTAAGAATCCACAGTGTTTAGTTCATGCTAGGACGAAGCAAGGAGTTGATTTCTTTTGTTTTGTTCCACTGTAGTTCTTGCCTGTTTGTGTGCATGTACAAGATGTGTATTTAATGCAGATAGGATGAAGACCAGGAAGTGGGGCTGGATGCCAAAGGAAATGCCAGGGCAGTGGTGTCATTTTTTTAAAACAAACACACTCACACACACGCTGGCATCTGAGAGTGTGTGCGACTGAGTGATTTCAGAGGGACAAGGTCTTCTTTATTGAGCCCCCTTTGGGCTTTGAATCATAGACAAGAGGCCAGGTGCAAGCAGCCATGTAAACACAAACACACACACACAAATACAAACACAAGCCCTCACTTCAGAAAGCAATTTGGTAGGAAAATAATAATAATAAGAAGAATAAAATATCTCCACATAAGCTCCCCCTAAAGAAACAAACGAGCCCTTCCTGGGCTGAGGTAATGCAAGAGAAGACGCGCAGCAGGGATGAGGGATTTACTTGGTGTCATAAGATTCCATCGTAGTACGGCGGCGACATTCTGGCCGCGGGTGCAACTTTCCATAACGTAGCGAGCTAGCGGGCTAATTTTAGCGGCGCGGAGTTCTTCTCGCTATCGGAAGCCTGGCTGAGGCTCATTAGCGATGATGGCGGTTGACCGGGATGTTGAGGAGATACGAATCAGGGATAGCGCACTATTAAATCCTGCTAGCCAGTCACAATCGGTGGCCTGGGACAAGGATACATGTCGGGATGGAGGCTAATAGCAGCCAGCTAATTGAATGCAACACAAAAGGGGAAGTGAAAGGAGATGCTATCACAACTTTTCGGGGACAACAAGTTAGTCCCCAACCCAGTTTAATTTAGCAACATTGATATAGCGAGAGCGACAAAAAAAGTCTCAAAAAGCCATGTCAGAACTATTGCTTTGTCAAAACAGCAGAAATTAGGGTGTGATTGGATTTATGGTGACAAACTGACAGCAGGATTTTGCCACTGCTGTTTTCCCCACAAGGGGGGCTTGTGTGGGCTAATACGTTTCAATGTAGTTTTGGAGATTTGCCCCTCCCTCCCTCCCCAGTCTCAGAATCCCCTTCCCCCATGCGGCAGAAAGAAGCAAGCGACATTTGACTAATCCACGGACGGTGGAATCTGCTTAAAGTCAACAGCGCCAATCTCAATTAAGAGGGGAGGTGCGACGTCAAGCTAGGCGGCTAACTCAATTAGATCGTTAGCATCTGTGAATGAGTCGCCTCAAGACCTTCATTTAATTGTTTCTAAATGATGTTTAGTGAAGACTATATTGCCTTGGATGTTTGTAAAAATATTATTTTCGACCAAGCGCCTTATCACATTTTCCTACATCCCGCTAATGCTAACAGATGGATCATTATCCGTGTGTGTGCGAGTGCAGTCAGCCATGTCGTCATGTCGGACGTCTCTGCTTTGGATGGCACGTGTGAGCACTGGAGCAAGTCCGCGTGGTCAGGCGTGTCTGCGTTGTGTCAGGGAGGCCGCTGGCCTACTTTGGGCAGCTGGATTTTTACAAGTAAAACTCGGTCTGGAAGGTGCCGTAACAACGTTTTGCTAAAACGTATGTTACTCCCTGATAACATGAAAAGTCCAAGAGAAACGATTCAGCCTTTAATAAACTGAATTCAAAACTCTTAGGTCATAGTTTGAAGGGCTCGGTCGGCCAAGGTGTTTGTCTCTCTGCTTGAATGTCGCCCGTAAATATCAACGACGCCAGCTTTGTGGTCGGTGTTGTTGCTACGGTAACGCTTGGTTTCACAAACGTTTGGCTTTGAATAACAAAAAAGGACTTTTGTTTGGCCTGAACAAAAAAACACGTATTTGGCAGTAACACGTACATTTGGGGTCATTGAGGACATTCTACTTTAATGTTGAGTGTCTTTGATTGCTGTTTAACATTTCGTTTGATATGAAAGATTTTCGACGGGAAGCAGCTGGCAGACAGATGCCAACGCGCACACAGGAAGTCGGCGGTCGCCGACCATCGTTTACATTGAGGCTAAATACATCCTATAGTCACTCAGCATAGCGGGCGGGGCCAGAGGCAGACCGCCCGGAACGTTCCACGAGAGCACTTTCATCGCATTCCTTCAAAAAGGCCCGCGGGGGTAATAAGGGGGTTCGAGGGGGGTAAATACAGGGTCAAGTGACGGCGAGAAGGAAGGGTGAGGCGCGTGTAATTAACATGGTGGAAATGCTAAAAAGCTGGGGAGGATCGAATAACGGGGAGGGGGGGGGGGGGGGGGGGGGTTGGTCAACACACTGAAAAGATCTACTATTAGTTCTTGTTCGCTGTTGCTTGTCCCAAAATAGTGACAGTTAGTGTCACTTTTATACAGCGTCAGCTACTTTGCAGAATATGACCACAACTTTCGCAACACATCCACATTCTGTCAGTCAATTTCTTCCGGCCTTGGAGGCAATGACAGCATGTGCATTTGATGGCGTCGCCGCCCCTCCCGCAACATACTGACCCACAATTCCGCCGTGCCACCCTATGCTAAAAATAGACAAGGTCTTAACCTACAGCGAGAGGGGAAGGGGACGAGGCTAAATGCTGAAAGCTTAAAAGTAAACACCAGCATGGAGGTTGGTGGGAATTTTTCCCACCGCAATAAAAGCACACGGCAAAAAGAACGATTTTGGGAATGAGAATAATGAATTGAATATCAAGCAAAGAAGGAAATTAATGATCAAAAGTTCATGCTATTTGTATGAAAAAAGTCTTATATCACAGTTCCAAAATAACAAATAAACCTGAATGATGCAGTCATTTTGCAGTGTATTTGTGTGAAAGGGGCTCATCACACCTAAATATTAACAATGCCTCAATTTTGCGGTCTTGGTGGGCGTTCGTTGGAGGAGTAGGGCCACGCGTTGCCACGGCAACCGAAAGACTCTCGCCTGAAGTTTCTTCAGCATGACAGCCCAGACCTGGCGGGAAGCCGGCAGAGTCTGCCCGGTGACAGGAGGAGGGCTTGTGCTCTCACAATCTCTGCTCCAATGGGAAGACCGCATCCCGGTCAGCTGCTCTGGGGGGCTGAGCACCGGGGGCCAATAGCATGGCAGGATTGGCGGTCATGTGACTGACCAGGACCAGCCCAGTCAAAGTGGATGAAAACAAACGCGAACAATAATGAGGTCGCCCGTTGCACAACACAAATGAGCTATACGGTGGTAAAGTGGGACCGTACGTTGCCATGGCAACCAGGGAAAAAAAGTGTGCATACGTTATAAGCTATATATAGCTGTGAACGCACCTAGCCTTACTAAAATTAGCACTCCAGCGACAAAATATGTTCGTAAAAGTGCTAGTATTTATACTATGAAGTTAAAAGAAGGGCTGATGAAGAAGTGTTAGCCTGGTTCGCTAGTCCGCGTAGATACAAAGATATTTCACTAGTGCATCTTGCATCGCTAATGTTAAAACTCAAGATACATATTATGCTTCACGAAATAGCGATCCATCATTCATATTAACAAAATGGCTGGCTATAGTTGCTAAAAACTGGCAAGGCTAGCTTGTTTGCCATTTGGCGTATTAGCGAATTACAAACATGGCTACCTCTATACCTAACATGCTAGCTGTGCACAGACCCTTCAAAACATTTGGATACCGTACGCTGAGAGTCCAGTTTACTGAAGGCCAAGAAAATACGACTAACTAGCATCGGCATAATCAATGTGTTGCTAGCATTAGCCTAGCTTTCACAAACAATACATGGTAAACAGCTCCATGAAATGATGAGTGGCAGATGGCCTCCGTACAGTTCCTCACACACATAATACAACAGCTCAGACAGATGAACAACTGTCACTAAGGAGTTGGACTAGACGTAGCATGAGGCCTTGGGGTTGGGTGGGGGTCTGTAATAAGCCCTGATGGGTGTTATTCGTAGAGTGGGGGGGGAGGCCGTGGTTAAGCGCCCAACAGTCCCACTCACAGCTCAGACAGGATCCTACTCCTCCAGACGTCTTAACAACACACAACTAGCCAACTTTTACCCAACTCACACCATTACCCGTTACTGAGCTGAAATTTTGGCCAACAGAAACTCGTCCGCCGTTTGGTCGCCAAGTAGCAGACCTGCAAAAATGTTTTGGAAAGACAGGCGGGGCGTTGACGAGAGCTAATGGCTAAGCTAATATTTATCCACTCGGTCAGCGAAAACATTAACCATGTAGATTCTATGCAGAGTCCACTTCCTGTTTGATGCAATACAGTTGAAAGGTCACGGAAGATAAGAGCAGAAAAAGGTTGTTGTGGTGGTGGCGGCTTCACTTCCTTTGTGAGAAAAGGTCACAACAGACGCCACCGACGGCCCACTTTGAATAGCCGGAACGTCTGAGAGCAAGCCTGGCGCGAGTCCAGGTAACTACACTGTTTTGTTGATTTTCCCACACAACTAATAACTATTATTATACTGTCCGGTAGGTATATACTGTATCTAATGGCATGCTTCACATTTTCTAAAACATCCTAAGACTAATTTATCAAAATTTAATATGGGACACTATGTCACCATGCGATATCCTGTCTTTGCTGTATTATGTGTGAAAGGAGCAGATGGTGCTTCGATTTTACGGCTGTGATGTTATTTCTCAGGTTTTTTTTTGTATCTTTGCGTGAATGGGTAGCATTAAAAATCCGTTTTGTTAAAATTTATAGCAGGGAGCTGTGCTGCTGGGTGAAAGCTTACAATATCCCTGCCATTGCTGGGTTTTGTGTGAAAGACAATTTTGCTCCGTGTGGAGGGAGTAACATTCTTATAAATAATTTGAGTATTAAGTTTCCATGAGTAGCCAATACATTGCTGAAGTTAGCATTAGCATTCTTTCATTTGCTTTTTTGTTTGTCATTAAACAGCAGCATGTTGACAACTTTCTCAGTGTTGCTACTTCCTCGCAAGCATGTCATAAAAATTTACTTTTTCTATTTAGTGTGGGATAAAAGTCAAACTATGTTAAACGGGTTGCTCGGCGAGTTACGGGGGGGTGGGGGGATTCCCAGACCACCCGCCGGGTGTGCATTAAAAACTACCCAATGGTTCTCTGGAAATAAGACCGCATTTTTTTTAGACTGGTGTTATTACTTCGATGACGTGTTACTTTTCTGTATAATTTCCACTTCTGCTTCCCCTCATATTTATTTTTCCGATATTTTCCCCATCCTGTCACGTTTCTGAGTTTCTGGGTCAGATGAGTGCAAAGAGGCGAGAAAAAGAAAGGAAAAAAAAAAACATTGTGTGACTCACGGAATCCTGAGGATCTCAACTCAAAACATCAGAGATTTGTTTTTCTTCCATTTTGTCAATTAAATGTTTTCAAATGAGAAAGGTTTTTATGTAATTCTCAATGAAATGACTCATTTTAGTATTTTGGTGGTAAGGTACTACTTTGAAGTGAGTTGAGAAGCTTATTTTGACAAGGGCAGTGGTTTGTCACCAGCTTACAGGGAAGTGAGGTGAGGAATTCCACTTAGACAAAAGTAGTTCTTTGCTGCCATTTTATAGCATCTTGGTGTCAGGGAACTATGTTGTCATGAGTTCACCAAAGTAAAGTGGCATAAACTTTTTTTTTTGGAGGGGGGGGGGTCAATCACTCGCTACAGGCGACCACCAAGATATTGATTTACATATTAAGTGTGAAAACAACTACGATACATCACGATATTAAAGTCCCAAGAAAGGGGAGGGGGGGCGTCGTACACCAGTGTATCGACACAGTATCGCAATGACCGTAGGCGCACCGACAAAGGGGCGGGTCTACATCCATCACGGAGCACTGAGGCATTCAGGGGCACTGTGGCGAGGACAAACGCACAAACACCGCCCATGCAAATGGCGCTGTGTAGCCTGTCAAGGGGATGGAATCTCTTAAATCAGTGCAAATGGAGGTCGTGCACGCCATATCTAACCGGGGCGTGGATGAGACACACACACACACTCATACACACACACTAACCTTGTATACTTGTCCATAGGTGCCATTTCCTACTACTTCCACCAGCTCAAAAATCCCAGCAGGATCCTATGGGACGAAACAAGCGCGCCCAGTGCTGAGTTAACGGAGCTGTAATTGAGCAAAGGGTGTGTTTGATGCCAAGGCCGGCGGCGCCCGTTCGGACTTGGCCTCACACACACACAAACACACATATAGCGGCGGGGATTAGACAAAGAAGAGGAGCTACAACCTCGTCAATAAACATCGTTTCATTATTTTATTTAAATTGTATTCACGGGATTAAAGGTGTTCTTAATCCTCCCACTTACCCGCAGGGATGCCAGGTCGATATCCACCAGGCTTTTGGCCGGAGAGTCGTTCGCCATTTTTAAAACGAGGAGGGAAAAAAACAGGCGAATATAGGCGAAATGGCGGTTTTTTAAATGTCCTTCAAGCCGACGGAGAATGGTTCATCGCCAATTCTTGTTCTCGTGGCGTTAAATCCTCGCCATACGCGGCTCTCTCAATGACTCCGGTCCGTCCCCGCTACATACCGACTGAGACTGAGAGCCCAGAGTGGAATCCGCGCTGAACATCTCTCTCTCCGGCCGCATCCCCTTGATCAGCCCGCCCCCTCTTGCTTCCCTCATCCAGAGAGAACCCGGATGTTGGATAACAGACACAGACAGACAGATAGAAAAACTTGGAACCTCGCACATCATTATCACCTTAAGTGAGACAACACTGACCCCATGTGGCCACTTGATGCAAGTGTTCTGAGTGAAGGAAAGTTTTCGTGACGCCACTAAATGTAGTGTTTCTGAGGAAGAGACCCACAAAAGAATTAGAGTAACCCAAACCCCTTTTTTTTTTAGTATCTTGATGACATGTCTGAAAAAGCAGAGTCAGCGGAGTTTTTTTTTTCATTTGCAGGGATCCTTTAAAGACCAACTACCTAATTTGTAGAATGTATACTGTCAGCTGTTTGCAAACTTGATGAAGAATCACCTAAAAATGTATGAGACTTTGAAAAAAAACCATGAATGTTGATTTGGTTTCATTTATTTGCAATAAAAAATAAGTACAAGATCTCCCTTTACAAATAATTGCAGGGTAATGCAGCATGTTGAGAATCTCGCCCATGAAAGAGACAGGGAGGAGATCACAAACATTTGGAAGGACAGAAGAAGAAAAAGCACATCTACGGTACATTTAGCCTTTTTCACCAGAACATTCTCTCTAGTCATTTAAAACCACACTTGCTTTTATTTTTTTAGCTTCAAATAACCAACAATTTTTATTTCCAGGCATCACTCAAACAGCAAGCGAGTGCAAAGTGACACGTTTGTAAGTGTTCTCGAGTTTCAAAAATAATCATGAATAAATGCTGCTACCAACACATTCAGGAAGTCTTTTGCAAACGCTTCAGCCACACGCGCTCAGTATGTAAATGTACCACGCACACGCAAAGATGTGGAAAAAGGCCTCCGTGTTACATGAACACTGACAACTCACATTCAAGCATCAACAGTAGAACTGCAACACCAGAGATGAGCGGAAGGGGGTGCCAAAACGCATGACCCGCCACCGCTGGAGAAAAACAAGAGCAAGCGCTGATATGTGATGTGCCAAGCAAGGACGATTATGTACATTCCGAGTTTTATTTTTTTTGTCTGTACAGTTGCAATAAAAGAGTGCTTATTTTATATAGCGATAGAGTTGTTCAGTAAATGGACTGATACCGTGTGCTAGCTAGTTCCCCAGGCTAGTTTGCAGCCTAAACGGCCAGTAGCAGAAGACAAAGCCACGTAAGGACTATTTGGAACTGAAAAGAATATTTATATGGCGTATAGTTACAGCATGAAACAGAAGAAGCTGCGGCGGTGGCGGCACATTGGCAAACGGGATTTGGATGACAATAACACGCAAATGACATTTAGAAAGAAAAAAAAAAGTGACTCGATTGACTGGGTTGTGCACAAATATTGCGGAGGCTCCGTTGCGGCCGCCCGTCCTCATCGCGGCCTCTTGCGCATGACGAAGATGAGGACCTTTCGGATGGCCAGCAGCCGGTCCTTCAAAACGCTCATGGACAGGATGGTGAGCTGGGCCCGGTTCTCCAGCGGAAGAACGGCCAGAAGCCACCAGCACCACGCCGGGCCGCTGCCGTTCGACTACGCAAAGACACGAAACGAAAAAATTCAAACCACAACAAAAACAGGAGCCTCTTAAAGTAAAACAAAAATTTAGGATAGCTATTGTCAGTGCCGTGCTGGCGTTCTCACCTGGGGGTCCGGGACTTTGCCGGGCAGGTGTCCAAAGTGACTGACGATCTGCGTTTTCATGTCGTCTTTGAGCGACGTGAACCAGCTGTTGGCCAGCTCGTAGACGGCGTCGTGCAACTTCAGCAGTTCGCCCAGCTCCTCACCTTCCACCTGCGATGAAACGCACCACATTCAAATTCCAATCAAACTTTTTTTTTTTTTTTTGAGAGGGGGGTGATCGTTGAGACGCAGCCCCACCTTTTTGTCTTCAAGGTACTCAATTTTGGCAGTGTGGTAGCCGTCTCTCTGGCCGTGACTTAAGACTTTAAAGCGAGACACCCCGATGGTCTCAACCACCGAGCGTCCGTCGGGGAAAAACTTCACATCTTGAACCTGAAGAGACAACAAACTCGTTGAGATTACTTTGGAACACCAGGGATCGATATTAGCGGAGGTGGGACCCACCTCCAGCATGCATCCGTAGTCGGCGAAGCCTTTGAGCTCGTCGGCGATGCACATGCCAAACTGCTTGGTGCCCGTCTCCATGGAGCGGCGGATCATCAGGCGGTAGCGCGGCTCAAACACGTGCAGCGGACACGGGATGGTGGGGAAGGCCATGGTGCACACGAAGATGGGCACTTCCTGGTTCAGGCTAGAGTGGGAGCAATTGGGGCAAATTGAGCGGTCGCAGTAAGAGGCGCACATCTCCAGCGGGTGAAACTCACTTGGAGAGCTCCTTCATCTCCTCCTCGTGGATCTTCTTCCTCTCCGCTAACTCGCTGGCCAGGTAGCGCTGCAGCACCTCCTCCATCAGCAGCGTCTTGTTGTAGCCTCGGGTGGACAAAAACTGCCGGGGCGAGGTACGACAATGTTTTCGATAAGGCATACAGACAAAGTACTCGTGATAGTTAGCTCTCCTAAATTTTGTGCGGCGAAGCTGAATTTGAAAAAGACGGCTCATTACCTCAGACAGGTTCTCTTTGCACAAAGGGCAGTTGGGGTTGTGGTCCAGGCAGCGCTCCAAACACTTGAGGCAGAAGGTGTGTCCGCAGGGCGTGGCCACCGGCTCGTAGAACAGCCTGGAAGACGACCGCCGTGACGTTTAGCGACGTGCGCATGTCAATTTCTCCTCTGCGCCATGAAGCTGTCAAGTCCCTCACCTCATACAGAGTGAGCACTCCATGTCGCTGCTGTCCAACAAGTGGCTGGGAACCACTCTGCCCCCGCATACCGGCGCCGACTTGACATCGCTGGAGTCGTCTGCGTAAGTGGGCGGCCATTTTAAAACCTGGAGCTCGCCTTCCAGACATCTCAATGCATTTTTGTGCTGTCCCTACCACGCTTGAACAGCTTGGAGGGAGGGCTGAAGAAGCCGTCGTCACTAGGCTTCCTCTTAAGGCCAGCGGTTGGCGTCGGTACGGAGGCCAGGATGTCAGCCAGGCTCTTGCTGCTGGTGCCGCTGCCATCGTCTGCCGGCGCTGCGCTCGACTCCCACGGTCTGGAAGACGATTCGTCCGGCGAGGTGCTTTTTGTCACACTCAAGTCAGAGTCCTGGACAGAAAAAGAAATAATCAGTACGAAGGATGGATTCGCAGTTTTGAATCAATAACAGAGACATGCAAGAACTGATAAATGTGGATTTTTTGGCCAGAAATGTATCAATCTATCTTGTCAAAATTATTTTCTGCTCTTTTTTTGCACCTTTGATGATGAAGTGGGCTTCTGTGCAAGGGGCCTGAGGGTTCTCAGCAGTGCGGGGGGCTTGATGGGGCGTGAGGCCACCCCACCTTGGAGGGGGTGCAGGGGCGTGGGCATATCTTGCTTCTCAAACACGGAGGAGAAAAGCTCAGCCAGGATCTGCATTTGGGGAAAAAAAACAACGTTTGTACGGCTGCTGGCGGACAAAAAGATGGCGCGACACCGGGATTACCTTCTGAGCCTCCAGTCTGACTTTGGTCCATTTGGGTTTGAGCGCCACACACAGGAAGTACTCCTGCAGGGCCTCGTCGTTGCGCAATGCTTTGCTGAGTGCGGTGGCCTTCAGGTAGTGAGCCTACAGGTGCAAAGACAAACCAATGAGATAGTAAGATCTTGTTGTGTTGCATATGAAGCTGAAAAAAAAAAAAAGTCAAGCTCTCATGTCCAGAATAGCACGACTGGATTTTGCCACAGTCCTTCTCACCTTTGGCCAGAGAGGTTTGATCCGGCACAAGCTGCTGGCGTCCTGCACCGCCTGACTGGCGTTGTTCATCTCCAGGTGCAGTTCAGCCCGCTGGCACAGTAGGCGGCCTGAAGATGGCGCTGCACACACAAACACGCGAGTCGGGTCAAGTGGAAGGCAGAAGTAGGCCAGTTGGCGCATGTAACGTGACATGAGGAGGCCTCACGTGGATGGTGTGTGTGTGTGTGGGGGGGGGGGATAAAGCAAATTTGAGGGCAAACAAACGAAAGTTTTTGGAGTCTTGTCATTGGGATTTAAAATCAAATGAGGTTCCTGCGAAGCACAGAAGAGCTTCCCGAAATCCTCAAAATGGAGCCTGCCCTTTGGCGAATGTGTGCGGCTGGCATGCGGCGCGAGTAAAACGACAGCAGGCGTCTCATATGTTGCTGCAATCGTCGCCAACGCCAGCCTGACTGCTTCCTTCCCAGTCACCACCGAGGAGCAAGGCAAACAAACAGTCGATCCGTGTCGTAAACAGACGCGTGCCCATTTGGCCACGTCGTACGGTTTCAGTCATTTTGAAAGTCCGGCATGACGGGAACGGCTGCTGAACTCACTGAAGGTGATGTTTTTTTGAAATCTGAAAACGTTCTTCTGTGGCGCAAACAAGAACAAAACGTCCAAAGAATTTGCATGACACCACAATCCTTTTGTGTATTTTTGAAGATGATGTCAACTTTTACAGTCCAAATCACATCCGTCCAGTGGGACCAGAACATCCAGTGTTTTCTATTCTGCCTGGACAAAGGGAACTCGAGCCAGCCCACGTGTGACTCATGCCGTGCATCATGCATTGGTTATATATCATCTTCAGATGCGTGACCTGAATGTTACCCAACGTGCCAGCAATTATGAAACATTTACATATGAGGGGTCCAGTTACGCAGAATCGTCTGGCTGTGTATTTAATAAGTGATAATAAACTATCATTGTGATGCATGTATTGTACTAAGTTAATGTGTCACTTTTAGAAAAACATTTTTTTTTTTTACAGACTTCCTTTTGGCTTGTATTTACTGTCGCTATTTTGGCCATCACGTGAAGCACTCTCTTTGAGAAATGCTGATGAATAATACTTTATGAATCTATGTTTTAACCTCGTTAAGTGCTATACATACAGAAATTTCCATTCATCGATTTGAGAATACATTAATTTGGAAGGCGTATGTTTTTCCTACAAAATCGGCTGACTGTTTGGAAAAGCTTGCAATAGAATAATGTCACATAACACGATTTTGTATTTAAGATGTGCATCACATTATATTGTAATAAAAGAATCACCAATAAAACCTATTATTTAAGGAAATATTTTTGGTCACTAGTAATGTAAATATTAAATAGAATTGGCATTTGAACACAGTCATACGTCTGTTATGGAATTTAAGTAACGTTTCAACATGCAATGTTTTTCCTGACTTTTTATATTAATTGAGATGCATTTTATGAATGAGAACCTCTTGATAAACTATCAATAAAGTCGATTTAATGTGTGCTTGTTAGGTAATAATGGGGGGGGGGGGGCAGTCATATAACACGTCCCGTGTGGACAAAGCTCACACTAGCGCCACCAGCTGGTGACACCCTGAATTGAGCTGGTTGAAAGTAGGTCACTTGTTGCAAATAATGAAACATTTAAAAAGTTTGGCTTTTCCCTTACCCATTGCCACCGCCTCGTCGTATTTCTGCAGGGCCTCCGTCAGGTTCCGGTTTTGCCAGAGCACCTCGCCGTCGATCCACAGCCCGCGTGCTCGGCTCTCGGTGGCGAAGAGTTTCTCAAGCAGGCCGCCGAGCACCACGTCCAGCCGGCGGCCGTTCGGCAGGCCGTCCTTGCGGGCCAGGGCTCGCTTGCAGAGCATACAGTCCGTTACGGAGTCGGGCTCCAGGCAGCGCCTGCAGAAGGTGTGTCCGCACTCCACTGTGGAAGGTTCGTGGAGCAGGCATCGGCACAAACCGCACGAGAACAAGTCCAGGGGGTCGTCCTCAACGCTTCCCCCATCAGCGTCTTCGTCCTCATCCCTGCCAGCAGTGCTCCGGAGGCCCGGCTCCTTCTCTCGGAGGCTCCGAGCAATGCTCTCCACCAGAAGTGGCAGCTCCTCCGGCCGCAGCTTTCCCAAGCTGGCCGCCACGCAGTACGAGTCCAGCGCCTCGGAAATTCGCCCGGCGCGCACCAACGAATCGGCCTTGCGTAGGCACAAGCCCCGGTCGGGTTGTTGGAGATCGGCCAGCTGCGAGCTGTAGATCTCGGCGGCCAAGTTGAAATCTCCGGCGCGAATGGCCTCCCCTGCCACTTCCAGCATCTCGGGGCAGATGCCCAGGGCAGACGGGTGCGTGAGCGGGTGCAGCGGCATCTCGATCTCCATGATTAATATAAAAAAATAAAGACTATTTACCTATTTTCAATTAATAAAAAAACCTACGCGTTATAGGACTA
This sequence comes from Syngnathus floridae, assembly GCF_059516105.1. Taxonomy (NCBI): domain Eukaryota; kingdom Metazoa; phylum Chordata; class Actinopteri; order Syngnathiformes; family Syngnathidae; genus Syngnathus; species Syngnathus floridae. The sequence continues at coordinate 2,254,942 of NC_142420.1, forward strand.
ATCGCATCTTCACGATGTCCAACCGAACACCCGAATATGGTCGTGTACTTGCCATTGGAAGTGAATTCGGATTCATGCTGGTTTCAACACCAAATTCTTACGTCCCCATTTTCTCAACGAGTAAAAGAAGCCGGGGGAGGTTTAGCGAATAAGAAGCTTAAAATAATATCCGCCTAACGCAGCAGCGTCAGGAAAAAAACGAAGTCAAGTTAGACAATAACTTATCGTGGGGTACCGTTAAAAATATTTACATTTAAATGTAACCCCGGTTGTTGTTGTTGTTAATACAAGAGCCATGTTAGCAACATGCTAACAGCGAGCAAATGTCAACCGAGCAGCTCCAATCCCACTCGCACGCGACGTCCACGAACAAATCCCAAGTCTCGAACGTCAACGCGACTCGAAAGTTATCAAGACGTCGTCCTCAACTGGAAAAGCAAAACTAAACAAAATGGCTAAAAGTCGCTGTTTTTCCGGTCGACTGCCCACGGATAAGTTAGCCCAGCCCAGACTGCTTTCGACGTCGACCCAGACGAGAAGAAGCTGACTGCTAGTTTGCTTCTCCCAGCAATTTGCCATGGTCCCATTCGCCTAAATGAACCACGTGACGCGAAAGTAGCTCCCTCATTGGCCGGCTGCACGTCTCACTTATATAACGTGCTTGTGTTATTGTATAACACAGCTCTCGCCACTATATGAATATCACGATTACCCATACGTGCATACATTATTTATAGATATGTATCACACATCATATTCACGCGAGGGCATTAACGTTTCATCATAGGAAATGAATGTGTTATGATCACCTAAAATGACGACACCCAGCGCTCTCAATGCTGCATTGTTTTATGTAACGCTTTTATATAAGCTGCGTTACAAGTGCACTTTCTTTTCTGGACCATGTTGTATACGCAAAGTTATATGACGAACAGCGACCCATTTTTGTAACTTCGTATGTCATTGTGTAACTACAAAAACATGTTACGTGAACATTAACTAACGCTGACCCGAGCCCAGTCTAACCGCCCCCTTTCACACTTTAAAAAAACATCACCGCCTTCTTGCACAATTTAAAAAACAACAAAAGCCTACAAAATTTTAAATCCATCAAAAAAAAGGAACGTTTCATCAGCACACAACGTGCAGTGGATATTAAAATTCTATGTAAGATGAAGTTGTGTGCAGTAGATATAAAAAATAAAACATAAAAATGAAGTCTTTTTGACTTGCACAAGTCTGCACACCCTATGTCTGGGACTGTGTTTGAGCGTCCAAATTTGTGTTAAATGGGGGTCAATTGGGGTCAACACGCAGAAGATGGGATACTGTGGTTGCTTGTACTCAGTACTTACCGGAGATTGGTGCCGATCAGTCATTGTCTGGGTTGACAGCCTCACTAGCCCCCCCCCCCCCCCCCCCCCTTTCATCAATTTTGGAGTGACGTCCAGTTCTTGGTAATGTACCATTTTCTCTCCACCCGATGAAAACTGTCGTCACCTCATTTTCAATGCTTCGGAAAATGTTTTTCTGTTTGGGGTTAATCAGAGACACTTTAAATGGCAACAGATCTGCGCTGACTCTCACCATTGTGTCAATTCTGAACACAGCCACATCCCTTGTGATTAGTGGGTGTGCAGACTTGTGCAACTCCATAATCTTTCTTATTCTTTGTGAAATTATTTGCTGTAATTAAGCAGGTTATAGGCTACAATGATGAAAAAGAAATTAAATGATAGGTAGCCTTTTTTTCTTCACATCTTCCACGATAGCTGTGTGTGCATCCATACACATGTGTGTGTGTATTCACGTGTTGACTGCACTCTCATGACTCAACTCCCCATGGAGATAGTTGATAGGTGTGTGTGTGTGTGTGTGTATTTGTGAAAAGCCGGTGAGGTGCATGTGTTTTCACTGAATGGATTCACAGTCACGTGTTGCTGTGGACTATTTCAGCTGAATCAAACATATTGATATTTATTAAAAATTGTTCACCTTCCAGAATTTGGTGGTTTTGAAAATGCTTTGCCTCACAACACTTTCACTATTTTATCTCTCTCAGTTTTACAAATCTAAAATGTTGTGCATCCCAATATTTTGTGGCCTTGAAAACATTTTACCTTCCAATACTTTCAGTACTTTCCCAATTTTTCCACATTTCAAAATTTAACACCTGAAATTTGACGGGCCTGAAAATGTTTTTTCAGTTAACACAACCACCGCTAGATGGCAGTGTGAGCTCTCCTTTTTACATTTGTCCTCTTTTTTTGTTTTACAGACACTACTGCTACTTTTATACTTGCACATTAACAAACATTCACTAAGAATCACCATACTAATATAGCATCGTCATTTATTTACTTGAGTGCTTGGGGTTATTTTTGGTTTCTAATTTCTTCCATAAAGACAGAGAGTACTGCAATGGCCCGTACAATTACAAAATGGAGTGAGTTGTGCTCTCGACCTTTGAGACGTGTGAAAGGCCTTCACAGCCAGCCATGCAATCTCCCACATGTCATCCGTTCACGCCGCCTGTCATGCGGTGAGGACGCGTGTTCCCAGCAAAATTCTTTAATTGGCCAGCGTGTTGCGCAGGACCTTTACAGCAGCCGAGAAAAATAAATCTTTCAGTCTGACTCGCTCTTGACCATTTCATTTCCGGCGTGCCTAACGAATATTTCGATAAGTGAGCAATACAAACGTGCAGTATTTCGTTGAGTGCCGAGAAAAGTTTGTTGGTGTAATAAAAAAAGTGTTTTTGTGATCAAAACAAAACGTTATGAGACGACCCTAATGCAATTTGCTTTGATTCAGGACTTCATATACTGCATAGTAAAGTGAGTATGAACACTTAAGAAGTTAACACAGGTGATATTAAAACTTAAAATCTAAATAAAAAAATGAAACACAAGCTATGAGGGAAATGAGACAAGCCATGATAAGCTACGTATGTATCAAAAATGAGACAAACAAGAAGATGTATGTCAAAAAAATTAACATGACGCATTCAACCCCCCTAAAAAAAAACGGCAAAAATTAGACCAACAAAAACGCAGCCCGCGTGTCAAAAATGAAACACAAGCAATAAAAGACATACAAATTGCATAAAGCTAATTCTCAATTTGATGGTTGACTTTGAAAAAGGGGACGCGAGGGCCCCCTTTATCGAAGCTTTTGTGGCAAAGCTCTCAGGGTCACCGAGGATTTTTTACGACGTCCATCAAGCTCTGATGTTAGCCACACGTCGATGCCCTCTGGCTTATTAAGACCATAAGTCAGCGCACTTGGTCGCCTTTCCGTCACGCGGGAGCGCTTAAAAACCAAAAAAAAACACAGCCATCGATTGGTATTTTTCCCGGCTGCCATTTTCGGTTATCAATGAGGAACTTTCAGAACACGCCGCCATTAATGGGAGTAAAAGTTAGCGTCCCTGTTGTATTGGAATTTAGCATTTGAATCACAAGCGGGCGGCATCTTGAATCTCAAATTCGTACAGAGAGAAAGTATCATAATTATGAGGTTGTTAAAACGTGTCTAGGCATGTCCATGATTACATTTTCCCGCCATAAAAACATGGCGCTATTGATTGGCACTTGCAATAACGTGATGGAAGGCCTCGCTCGGCTTCCCGAATCCCGTTTTTGTCGTCGTTTGCCACGTTCTCGATTCAAGCGCCACTTAATTGCTTGTGCGCCAACAAAGGTGTCTCCGTATATGTTTTGGCGTGGCGAAGCGGAGACAAAGGCGTACTTAGCCAGATGGAACGCTGGCATTAAGGCGCTTAATTGGGTTTGTCCTGACAATGACGACAAAAGTGCGACCTTTGCGCCACGACGGAGAAGGTGGACCCTTGTTGGTAATTGTAATAATTGGAAAGTTTGTTCAAGGTCACTTGGAGTGTTAAAAAATTGCAGTCGGCCATTTTGTTTTGAAGGCGTTGTATTCTGGGGAATATTTTCAAAAAATTTACTCGACATGAAATTCGGGAGGCACGTGTGTGTGATTTGTGTGATTGCCATGGGTGACACACACACTTTTTACCTTGTGACGTCAATCCAGATCAAATGTCGTCAATGGATCATCTTAATTTCCCAGAAAGAGGCGTGGACGCTCATCTCGTCATCATAGAGGGAAGATCACGGAGTATCTAAAGGGAGGAGGAGGACCCACACACATGCACACACACACACGAGAGCGAGAGAACCCAGAGGAGCTCGCACCCATCAGACGGAGAAGTTTGGAAAAGCAAAGCGAAGGGACGGAAAGAAGGACTTTTAGTTTGGCGACATGAACGTTCCGTACATGACACAATTTGCACTTTTTTGTTTGTTTTGCTGCGGATGCTGGCAATCCACAGGTAAGTTCGTATTTTGGGGGTTTGAGGATTCAGCTGGTCAAAGTTGGCTTTCATTTTGCAGTAAGGATTAAAAAAATAATAAGGATGCGTATTTCGGTTTGAATATATGGTGACGTGTGCTTTTCATTCAGACGCTAGTCGTTTCCAGAGATTGGAAGATGGACTTCTGTTCAGAACGGTGATGATTGGACAATATTGATGTCATCGTAATTTTGCTTTCTGGTTCATTTCTTCTTCTTTAACCATGACATGAAATTGACTTGCGGTTCGGTTGTAGGTTCGAGAAGACGAACCCGCTCAACTATCGTGGCGAGACGACAGCGAGGTTGGTCGGACGCGTTGGCTAATGTGTGTTGGTAACTTCAACAAACTAATATGAATTACGTTTGTTCGCAGCAGCAGCAAGCGCAGAATCTTTTCAAAAGGGTAGGTTCTTTCATTTTGATACCCTATAATCAAACCAAGACGACGTCTTGTGGGTCTACGCTAAGTTGCTGAGACTAACTGGCTTTAGTCACTTAATTAAAAAAAAAAAAAAAACTTCTCTTCCCCAGTTCCTGTTTCATTATTCAAAAGCAAGAACCTCTGCAGACTCGGAGGAGAACATGGTGAGTGGACCGGAATTAGAACCTGTGATGATTGTAAATATCGATGATAATCGGTCGCATTTTCTCCCGCAGTCCGACTCTGTTCACCCTCTGATGCGACTTTCACCCAAACTGTCTCAACGGAGGAAGAAGACGGTGGTGCTTCTGGTAAGACAAAATGTCTACTTAGCACTTTGTGTTACAAACTAACCTTGTCTCTCTCTCGCTTTTGCCTTACGCAGAATATTTGAGAGCGGTCGCCGCGACATTACGCTCGACCAAACAAAGCTCAAAAAAAGGGGAGCGGTCATCTGCGGATGTCAGAGTGCGGACGCGGTGTTCCGGGTGAAAAGACAGGACGCTTGATGCTTGTGAACGTGACTCAGACGTGTTGCACATTAAATACTCGCACTATGACTGACTTTGGCTTTTATTTCAACGCAAAGGCTTACATGCATGATTGTTTCCCTGGTAGAGGTTGGCTCATTTCAAATTGAAGGTCTCCATGATGACAAGTTTAACAACCTGCCAATGTATTTTCTTTAATTACACTCGAGCGGACCGAGACTTAACGCTGCCTGGAAAGGCTACTTAAAAATACAGTTTTTGACACTATTGAAATGTATTGATAAAAAAAAAAGTTCCTTGTAAGTCAATATAGGTAAAAAGATAGTTGTTCAACGTCGACATGATTGTTAACTCGGCCGGCGGAGGTTTCAGCAGACGATTTAAATAAGGTATGAAATGTGTTAATTTAAAAAAAGGGTGGGCGGTGGAGGTGTCAATCTTCGTCCGAGTCGTCGCTGTGGTTACGCGCGGGGAGAGAGCACCTGATGGAGGACATCATCTCATCGCGGATCTGCTTGTGGGGGTTCTCCTCCAGATCCGTCTTGACGGCGCCGCATTCGGACAGCCTCCACTCGAGCTCTGAGAGCAAACACAGGGCGAGTGATGCAAAGATGAAGTATTAAATCCATAAAATAATATTTAGAAATAGAAGAAGGAACAATAGGTGCGTCCACATACTGACCTTCTACCGTGAGGTTCATGCCGCCGAAGACTAGTGGCCCTATAAACTGTGCCTTCATGTTGCCCTCGGAGTAGACAAAAATGGTGGGCAGGTTTCTGTCGGGGTAGTTGGCGATGCAGGTGGTGGAGATGGACTTGAGGAACTTTGTCTGAGGGAACTTACGGGCCAGCACGCTCAGGTGCTGGTTGATCAGGGCGCATAGTGGGATGCTGGCCAAAAACAAACGAGGCGATTAGCATTTCACGTTGGATAGTGGTGACAGGACCAGAGTGTTTTTCTTTTCAAAATAAAACCAAATTAACTGGGATACAGCCCAACTTGTCAAAAAGTCCGCACAATTACTACTTACCCCTGCTTGTAGAGATGCAGCACCACCCAGATGCCTTCTCCCGCCTTATTCACCTCTTGGACATAATCCTGACCAGAGATTTCTGTCAGTTCCCCAAATATGTTCTTCATCTGTGAGGACTTCCACTCGGCCAGACGCTTTTGTCTACACACGTGTGCACACATACACACACAAACGGCATATAGTAAACCATTCGTTACTTGCAACTGCCATAGCTGTAATATATAAAACAACATAATAATCTAGTAACATTATTAAATAGAGTTTAAATGTATGCATTGTGACTAGTTCATATTTACATTGTAAGAATTCGGGATGGCCTCACCTGTACATTTCAATGGCGGCTTCATCATCCTCTTCAAATTCGTCTTCATTCTCCTCCAGCTCCTCCAGCGTCATGTTTTCGTATGTTTTCACTGCGCACACCAGAAGACAGGTGTTTTTAAAATATCTTTGTAAAAATAATCAATAAAAGTTCAAAAAATGATATTTGAAACCTGTCGCCACCTGCAGGCTACAAGAAGCAGTGCAAATTTAAATCATGTCTCCACTAAAGTATTTTCCCTTCTCAAATGAGTTGATAAACGATTCTTTAGAACAAAATTCTTTACCGACAGACTGCTGCTGGAGAGCCAACTCTTCCTCCTCCTCGTCATCTTTCGGGACTTCTTTCGGTGGAAGTATCCCTTTTTTCCTCAAAATGTCATTCCACTCGGTGTCCTCGTTGGGGTCCTGTGAGACGAACAATTAGTCAATTTCGACCCCATAAGTGCCTAAGGACGCCGATCGAGTTGTTTACAAGAAAACACACAGTATTGCTGAAGCAACACGCTAAACTAAACTTGAGAAAACGCTACACGTGACAACTACTACTAGTTCAGTCGTTCAATTTACATTAACGCCTTAAAGTGTTAACTTAAATGATCTAACCTGCATTTTGGCACGCTGAAGTTTTCTTAAATAATCACACCACCCCTCTTGGCATGACCGGAAACTGAAAGAGAGACGACAAAAGAAATCCGGTCAGAAACAAAAAACACAATTTTTCCAAGACTGTCAATATTCCTTATCATACGACTTAAACTAAACCTAAGTAATACGTGTTTCTCCTAAACACATTTTTTGCCTTTTTAGTATTGATTGGAAAGTTTAAATGTGTTCAAATTTGTAGTTAAATAAAATAAACTTTCAGGGGACAATAATAAACGTAGTACCAATTTCCGCTTTAGCCCTAAACACGTCCATATAAGGCATGGCAGCCTGGCATTCCATTTGTGGCTGCTGAAAACGTCATTGGACATGTGCCACATGCTTCATCCTATATATATATATATATACAGTTAATATTATATACGTCGCAAAATAAACACAATGATACTTTATGCTGAATTATTAAGAATGTTATTCACACAAAATATTAAAATAATAAGAATGTTTTAATCCCCCCCAAAACACACAAAGTGAATATTGTGAGGATGCATTTGTGTGACTACCAGACACGGCCAGCGATTGGGCATGTGACACTGGAAAATCCAATCAGAGGAGAGCAAATATTCCTTTGCGGAAGTACAGTGAGAGCGGCTCAAATGGGGAAGTAGGGAAAGTACAATCACAAGCGCTCAACTTCATCCTCTTTCGGCAAGCTCTATTGTCCTGACTCTTTCCCTGATGTGGAGTAAAAATATAAACGCTGTAAACGCAAGAGTACGGATTTTTATTGAATGACGTCATTCATA